>NC_079294.1:22795291-23098321 GCF_023638135.1 Falco biarmicus | reverse complement strand
TTCATGGGAAAGAACTAGAAAGAACTCATTTTCCTGCTTGTGTATTTTCACTACCAGAAAGACAAGAGAAGAAGAATACTAAGGCACCTTTCTAGTGATAGGAAAAAAACCATGCATGGCTTACATGGATCATTATTCTTATATTTCATGCCAATGACACTGCATTAATACAGAACTGGTGTTCACGGAATTAAGTTGGAAAAAAGGCAGCAGACATTGGGGAGGGAAGGAAGACTCATTTTAGATTACATTGAAATACTTTCTAAAGGTTATACCAGGTATAAATAGGATTTGAAAGTTGCATTTCAAGTTTAGTGGGGTAAATCTGTGACATGACTAGAAGAAAGCGCAAAATAACCAAACCAACAGTTCCCAACTCCTAACCAGCTGTGAGCAAGCCTGGTGAGCTCCTGCCACCCTCTGGATCAGTCCTGAATTGCTTGGCTTTTCCCATGAGCCATTATGAACATTTCTATATAATTTCCTTTCTTCTGGCACTTTAATAGCACATCTGTTGCCTGCCGTCTGCCAGATTAAAATCCCCTTTTCTTCCTCTCTTCTGGACTTGCACTGTCCATTACTGCTTCCTCTACTATACCATCGTCATCTTCTTCTGAGACAGATCTGCAGAAAATGCTCTGAAAGCTGCAGCACGTGACACCAATGAATTACTCCCATTCCCCTCTTGCCCCAAGCAATATGAGGATGGTTTACAACACAAACCAACCAACCCACTTAGAAAGAGGTCCACTTCAAAGAGGACAGTAGTTGCCTTAATCCTCTCTCTTGCTCTTGTGACCCAGCCAATTTCTAAACACCAGATCATTTTGGATATGGCGTTTACACTATTAATGAACTCCAGGGCAGGAAACACAGTCTTTCACCTGCTATTATACTGGAACAATTCTACATATATCTGTAACAGAACCATACATCTCTCTCACTAGTTCCAACATCTTTCAATTATTATAACTTTCTCTGTTTTCCAGAAAATTTAATTTATGGGGCAACTACATGAGAGGTCTTTCTGCAAGTTAGTTGTTCTGTGTAGCATAATGCAGACTTGTGAAAGCTGACCGAAATTTTGCCTTTTTTAAAAGGATATAAAACATGAGAATCTGGATGAGTCAATGATGCCCAGCACACAGAATTCACCTTCAGACACAAGAAGACATACTAAGGATCATCCTTAAAAGAATCTGAGCATGAAGATTATGAAAACCTGTTTTACATATGCTTCATGTTCAAGGATAAATATCATTTTGGGAAAACATGTTTAAGAAGCATGCAAATCTTAGTTTCTGGCCCTTAACATCAGTTTTGTCAGCTATGGCCAACTGCAGCTCTGAAGTAAGCACTATCGTTGGAAGCTGGTACTTCTGCATAGCCTTCTGTTCCAATTGTAGCATAATGTTCCTGAGAACTAACACTGGTACTGAGGTCTTTCAGACACAAGTTTACTGTTATTCTGCATTTATCCAAGCTTTACATTGCTAGATTCTTCCATTCTCTCCTCCTACCCCCTTCCTCAGCCCTCCTGCATTTCCACCTGTGCCTCCCAAGAACAGCGTTCTGAATGAGGAACAACCACCAAAGGAAGCAGGTACAGAACACAGTACTTTGCGGTTCGTGAAGTAGAGGTTGTCATACATCTCCACAGTGAGAGACTCCTTCCCCAAACCACGGAGGTTGATGATGCCATATTTACATCCTCCATGCTCTACATCATTCACAGTGAATATCTGTTCACAAGCAACATCCGCCTGTAAAATAAGAGCTTACTGGTCACACACACTGGAAACTTAAAGGAAAACACAGCTTGAGGGAGTTTCATTTTAGACCTAATGCAGCAACACATTAATTCTGATCCCTTTAACGCCATCCACTTTCCATTCACGTCTAAAAAAAGTGGCAAACTACTTTTTATATGCCTGAACAGAAAAAAACATGAGTAAGAAAAGGTTTTAGTCCTTGAGTAATAATAAATACTCTTTTCCAAGTGTATCAGTCCAGACACTTATTCTGGCTGATTAGTAAGCACCAAATGGTATTAGTAGAGGTCTCAAAACAAAAATTTAAACCTTACCAGAAGTGAACATGGAATTCCCCTGCTGTTGGATCACAGTAAAAAGGCTGCTGCTACATTTCAACTGTTCTTTTATGACACCGAGTTTCTGGCTTCAGCTACCTATGGTGCTCTTTTTACAAGGACAGGAGCTGGTCCTGGAGAGCTTCCAACATAAGACTATGAAAGATATTTGCTCCAGAGACCTCTCTTCCACATGCATCATCAAAACCAGTAGAAACTGCCTTCAGATCATGAGATGTAAAATGTTTACTGGTATTTACACAGATTCTCTGGGCCACAGACTTTGCCACCCCCAGAATTCCTCTCTTCCATTTTCTTTTAATCCTCTCCACTTCTCCTCCCAGCCCCGCACTGATTTTCCACTCAACTCCCATTTATTTCCAAGAGAACATGTTGATCAGCTTAGGAAAAAAAAACAACGCCAAAAAATCACTTTCACATCGAGCCTTTTCATCATTTGCCTTTCTAGGAAAGGAACAGCCTTTTCCTACCTTCTCAAAGTTACCAAGCACAGATTTTTGAGAACTGACACATCAGAAATAATGCATATTTGAAAGCAAAATGTGACCTGTAAGGTTTGATTACAAAATCCTGAATTTTCACAGAAGGTAGGCTCTCTTTATCCAAAGACTTAACAGTTCTCATAACATACCACAATTATTTTAAAATTGTTGGTTCCAGCAACTGAGGAGTCCGGACTGTGAATTTCTATCTTCCTCCTCTGCATACAGTTCACTTTTAGTTCATGGACCAGCCTGTAAAAGCAGGTGGGGTAGCAGCGGGAAAGAGAAGAATTCAGGTAAGCCTAGGTTTAATGCCAATGAAAAGAATTCTGGATAGGATATCCAGAACTGCTTCTCAATCTCAGAAGATAAAATGCCTGAACAACTAGCATGCTGCAATTTAACTTATATAACCCATGAACATGTGCATCTTCCACATTAATGGAATTTCATCCCATTATTTTGAACCCCAGCACATCTTCGTTAGCAGAAACAACAACATAGCATGTTACTAACTTGCCTTCTGCGCTGTTACTGAATCTGAGCTTAGCTATTCTAATAGGTGGCAGGGGGAACAGTCACATCAGTTGCAGAGTGTTCATCCAAAGAAAAGGTGCACTGTATTCATAAAAACAGCATATATCAGAAAAAAAAACCCCTCAAAAACCAATGACATTTTAAACTCCATTTATCTGAAACTGGGAAACCTCTTTCATTTGATTTCTCATTACTTTAGTAATCTGATTATAAAAAAACCACAACTATTTTTTTATTGTAAGTAATATGTTCCTCTTCAGCCTAAGCGGAACAGTAAGAAAAGCAAAAACCCAGCAGGAACAGTTGCACTAACAACAGAATTTGGTATTGCAAACAGAAGACAAATCAAATCCTTGTACCTGCAATAACTTGTGGAGCTGAGCAAACCCAGCTGCCTTTTCTGTAACAGCACAGATGAGTTCAGTCCAGCCCTTGTTGTTTTCTGGAAGAGAACAACATGGCAGCATATTCAGTTATTTGCTTGTTTATGATTCAAACATGGCTGTGGGTCTTAGACATTTGGGACATTTAGGTAACTTCTTCCTCTAGCCTATACACACTAAAATTTCAGATGTCTGTAAAACACATTCCAGCACCATGTATTTGGTGTACTGCAGTAAGCAGACAAGAATATATTCCTGTGAGATCTGGTGTGTTTTGTATAAATACAAAAACTGGTAAAAACCCCCTCCAAAACCAACAGCCATTGTTTTCTTTTGACATAATCAGCAGTACCACATTAAGGCGTGAAGTCACCTTCTGGTTTCACTATAATACCTTAAATTCTTACTATACAGCAAAATTTTCTACCACAACAGGAATGCTATTAACTATGCAGTCTTACTGCTGCACTAAGCTACTTTTTCATTTATAATTTTTTAAAGTTTCCAGCAAACACCTTCTGTGGAGACCAAAGGATAAGAGTACTTCGCAGAGTTACAGAGTAAAAAATATTTTTGGTAATGCTCAGACAAAGTAACCATTTAAGAGTCAAAATGTTCTTGTCTGGGAGCCTAATTCAGATGTCTGATTCAATAGCCAGATTTTGAGGAGAGATGTATAACCACAGTTCTCATTAACAGCAATATGGCCAGCAGCTTTTTGGTTTCTATGAAACCTAAACTGCTAATGGAAACAGATAGAACAGCCAAAAAAAACCCCAAAAGCCAAATCTGAACCAACAGCAGCACTTTCACAGTGAAGACTGAAAAGCTGGGTAGCTGCTTGAAGTGAGAACTTCATTACTTAAGGAGAAAAGTCCTGCTTGCTTCTTCGAAATGACAGCGTATTTAAGCTGAGCTTATTTAAGCTGATTTATAAAGTTGTAAGACTTTCAGATAATTGAAGAGCATCCTTGTAGGGTATGTTACCCATATTAGCGATATGCAGCATCACATTAACTCTGCTGTAACAGTTCATGATGAAAGGTATATAGGCTTTCCAGGCATAAATATAAGACCTGCCTTGATTTTACCTGTCTAAAAAAATTCTTCGTGAGAAAGCCACAAGCTGTTTCCACAAAGTATCATTAGTATTGTTTAAGGGTCCAGGAATATGATCAATACACTTACTAAACATGTGGAAAACTTCAAATCAAGACCCCACTTTGCCAATTCAAGGCAGGGATTTGAAACCTGGTGTCCAATGTCCTGACTCAAGTGTAACTGCTGGACAATCTGCAATTCTGAGCACAGTTCCTGCCTCTTTACTGATTTTTTTGTTTGTAACTACTTGCTTTCATTCTTGTGTGGAACAGCCAAACAAAAGGCTTCAAGGCTATAAATTTTCAGCAAGAAGAAATTTTCATTTTATCAGACAGCTTAGGGAACTGTACCCAATGTCAGAACTGAAAGGCTTTAGCTTATAATCTGTCTGGGCCAGCACACAATAAAGCCCAATTGCAATCTTTTTCAGAACGTACCTTCTTTTGTTTTTCTTCCTCTTCCAAGAGTCTCAGTCTTTTGCATTCCATTGTCTTGTACTGAATGCTCTCCTTGGTGAGTGGGTTGTAGTTATTATGTCCGGGCAGCAGGCGAAAGTAGCGGTTCTTTTCTGAGTCATAGTAAAATCCCGGCAGTTCTTAGGGGGGAAAAATGGCAAAACCCAGGCAAATTCAGATGGATAACTATGTTTGTTTATAGCTATTTGACATCCCACATCTTCATGGGAACATCAGTCACAAGGTTCAAAGCTCTTGCTCCCAACAGGTCCCAAGCATGATAAAGAGACTAGGAATAGATGACAACCACTTAAAGGAAAAAAAAATGTACAGTTTTCAAATGCACTACTGTTACACAGGTACAGAAGGGACATCACCACTGACCAAGATGAAATTCAGCCAGATCAGAGAAGCAGAAAGGAAAGGTTTTGCTACAGAACTAAAATAACTTTTCTTCATAAACGAATCAAGAAAGGACACTCTTGGTTAAAAGACTAGGTAGGGCAGTTCCAAACAAACAAAACTGATTATGAGGTATCACTCAAACCAAAATAAAGTGATTCACTTCCCAGAACAAACCACTTTTTCAACACATAGGAGCAATTAAGATGCAATAAAGAGTACATCTGGATAACACACAGAGGCTCCATCCAAAGATAAATTGGAGAGAAACTTTTAATTTTAGTGCTTTACTGCCCAGGTAAATTCACAGAGGCAGACAGGTAAAATACTTTGACAGATTCGTAATGGTACATTGTATCAAGAAAAAGGATTTTATTCACAAGAGGTGAGTGTTAATATTTCATTAAGAGTTTATTTAAACCTTTATCTGCTACCAGAAATTGCATTTGAAGTAACCTCTTTTTGCTGCTGCTTATAATTCAGGTCCTTGTCAGCATCTTTTAGGTTTCAGCTTAGCGACACCTTAGCAAAGGTGACCAAATTTTATTCAGGTCAAGAAAAATACAAAGTCAGTGAATGAATCAGTAATGTTCATAAAAGCACACTGCATTTTGTATACAGAATCTAATTACACAGCAATAAATGTTTTGCAGGATAAATCTGCTAACATGCTCACAATCTCTTAAGCACAAAAAGGTGACATAGAAAAAAGGCCTCTCTAAACTCTGGCTTTGTCTGTTGCTAAGAGGTTCAAGTGGTGTTTCAGGACTCTCCTGTTGTGGAGAAATGTACATTCCCACGGGCTTCACCTTTGCTAGGGTTTTTTAATGAGTCAGGAAACCAGAATGCAAACAGTACATCTTCCTCAACAGCACTGCTACTGTATCAATTCTGGTTTCACCAGTTCACTCCCTGACAATTAAAAAACATTTAGCCATAGTGCATTTCTTACAGACTATAAAATACACTGAAGGCATAGAGAGAGATGATTTTTGCCCCTCAGCCCAAAATGGTGGATCATTATGTCTATTCAACTGAATAACTGGATGCAAGTTATAATTTTTATATGCTCTTTTTTTTTCTTATTTTCTTTCCTAACTTAATGTTTCTATTGAAAGATGTGTTTTATAACATCTTCAGCATGAGAAAGACCCCAAAGTTCATTTTCTTCCCAAAGCAGCATTTCTGAAAAGGGAAACAGAATTCTGTTTTTTTCAGTTTATATCAGCTTGGCTAAGCACACAAGTTTTCAAACATGAGAAGCACTTGTGGGCCTGCAAGTGCATTTGGCCCTGTTCTCTAGATCTTCACTTACTACATCTTTTTATATCACCTGATGCTACTTTTCTCTACAAACTTTACTGCTTATATCCTTCCTGTAAAACCATACTATTAACACAGCTACTATTGCTTTTTTCATACAATCAGAATATAGATACTGATTTTTGACCCATGAACATGGTCTCTTACCTTGTACTACAGAGTTCTGCGTTAAAGATCCACTGCTGCTGGGGCCTGCATTCACTGCAGTCTGAGGTTCCTCCTGTTCCAGCCTAAAAAACAGCACTGCCTTCAAAGACAGGCTCACAATTGTCCTGCACACCTTTCCCGCAAAGAATCTAGAAAGCAGCTTGTTATTGACATTAATGGAGGACAATTTTGCAGGGCTGTGATATCACCATATGCTAAGCTATGAAAATGAAACAGTAACATTCAGCCTAAAACCCTCTCAAGAACATTAGATACACTAACATCTTAAAAGCCTTAATTACTTGCTAAAACATTAGAGATGGCTGCTGATTCTACAAGTACCTTTAACTCTTTTCAGCGAAAGATTAATTCTGGGCATTTTACCATATTCCCTTATTAAAAGAAAAGCACACCCTTGAAAACGTGTAAATCTTCAAAGCATAAAGTGAGATACAGTGTGGGTGAAACACTGATGTCAAGTCAAAAATATTTTGCCATTCCCTTCATGACAAGAATTTCATTAAGGTTCAGAAACATGTAAAGTAAACAAAAGTATAATGTAAACTCTAAGAAAGAAAAGTCTCTGCTTTTGTAATAAACATCACAGTTGACAGGGTAACTGCAGCTTTCTTTTTTTTCAAGGAATTTGAACAGGCACATTCAGTACTGATGAGCAAAATTCCACTGGGATGTTTTCTGAATCATCCATACAATTCTCACTTTTTAAGACAGGTCTTATTACATGTCATCTTAAAAGCATTAGGCCAAGATATTTTGCAAGAATCGTAATTTACTGAAAACAAAATGACAAAAAAAATTCTAGTTCTAATACCAGCTGTATTGCTGCTTGATTATACAACTATGAAAAGTTAAAGAACTGATCTACAAGAGGCAAAACACCACACCCAAGCACTTCCATTTAAAGCTTTTTAATAAAATACTTTTAATTCTATATTCACTAAATTAGGGCCCATTTGTGTTTCTAACTTTTCTTACACAAATACAACTAACGGGGCAGCTCATACGTATGTGTATGTGTCTCTTTCTCAAAAAATATATTTAGAGCACTAAAGCAAAGGGTTGGCCTCTTTTATTCCTGCAAGAGGCACCAAGGAAGGAACACGGGAAAGAAAGAGAGCCATAAAAATAGCTCAAACACAGGCAAGTGTAGTTCTAAAGTTTATATACAGTTGTGAACATATGACACATTTCCAGAAACCAATGTCACTCCATTCCCACTGGGGATGACAGATAGACCGCAAGTACTGTCGACTAGATTTTTAGATGGCAACCTTCCCAGTTCCAGATAGCCACCATTCTGAAAATTTAATTAGGCATCACATCTAACGGGTTAACCCATGCTAAGTGCAAGCTGTGTATACTTGCCTTTCAGTACGGTTATTGTGGTCGGGTCTTCTGTACCCATGGGGATGGTAGCTGTTCTTGTGACTGCTCCAGCCACGCTTTTTTTTGCCTCTCCAGTAATTTCTCTTCATGTCTACCTATAAAGCAAACATACACACGTACTTCAACACTACTGGCCTGGAACGGTCCAACATATAAGACAGTCTCTTAACACAGCCGCTTTTCAACCAGTTTCAAGTAGCTTCACAGTGGCCTAGAGATCAAAACCAAGGAGGCACACTGAAAAAAAATAAAGAGAAACTCTTTCAAGTCCAAAGGGCATCAGATCTTTAAGAACAGAACGGCAGCACAGCCCCCCGCCCGTCTGACGGGGGCTGCGCTAGGCACGGCGCGGCGCGGCACCCCGCCTGCAGCGCTGACGAGCGCCCCCCGCCAAGCTCTGCCGTGGGCGCTGCCTGCCGGGGGGGACAAACCGAACGAGCAATGGCGGCGTGGCCGCCTCCGGCCGGGGCCGTCCTGCCCGCCCGCCCCAGGCCCAGGCCCCGGCCCCGGCCCCACGCTACTCCCGCGGGGACGCGGCGGTACAGGCCGGCGGCAGCCCGCCGGAGGGCGGCAGCCTGCCGGAGGGCGCCTTCCCGCGCTACGGCGGCCAGGCCGGCCCTACGGGCCCGCAGCCCCGACCACCGTTCTGTCAGCCGGCGAGACCCACACGTACTACGGGCGCTTCCTCGCGCCTGTCGACCTCCCTGCTGGGCCGAGACCGGCTCCCCAGCTCGCCCGCCGCGCTGAAGCCAGAAGCCCCTCAGGCAGAGGCGCACCCCGGCGCCCTTCCCTCACCGACTCCGTCCTCGGCGCCGGAGCCCGCCGCTTCCGCCCTGCCACCGAGGCCCCGCCCACGCTCCGCCGAGCGCGTCTGACTGGCCCGCGCCCGCCGCCTGACGGACAGCTCACCCGCCAAACCGCAGGCGGCCAAGCCGGCGCGCGCTCCCCGCGGAAGGGCGGGGCCGGGCCCCGGGTGGTGCGGAGGCGGCGGCTGCCTGAGGCGCTGTGGGCCGGGCGGGCGGCGGCGGCGGCCGCGGTATAGAGCGGGCGGGCCCTGCAAATAAAACCTGAGTAGGGGAGCGCGGGGGTGTAGGGATGGAGTTTTTGGCAAAAGAGGCGTCGTTTAGCATGGTAGGCAGGCAGCGCGGGCCACAGGAGGGGCAGCCTTGAGGTGGCTGAGGGGCGGGAGCGCCTGAGGGGAGCTGCCGGTCAGCGCCCAGGGGCGCGTTCCTGTGTGCGGGGCAGCGCCGGGCCCCGCGGGCGGGGCGGGGCGCTGAGGTGAGGGGCGAGGTCGGGCCGCCAGCTGCCGGCCGTGTGTGCGGCCGAGGGGCTGCCGGGGCGGGACTCCCCGTCCGTGCGGGCAGGGGGGCGCGGCGGCGGGGAGAGCGCGGGGAGGGTCCATAGTTGAACTCTGTGAGGAGAAACGCTTCTTTGCTCCATGACTTGGGCCTGAAGGCAGTGGGTTTGCAGGGCATGGTGCGGAAGGAGGCAGAGATGTGTGCCACGGAAAGGGTACTGCTGCTGCTTTCTCTGGGTTGCTACTTGATTAAATACCATGCTTTGGCTACGGGGAGCTAGAAGCTGTTGCAACCTCTCTAAATCTCTGAAGAGTTTAGAAAAGAGAGTGGTGGCTCTAAAGTGACCCTCCCACCTGAGGCCTCTTGACGCTTAAATATTTTTTGAGCCATCTGCTGCTGGGCAACAAACAATTAGATAGGTGACACTGAGGCATTGGTACTAGGTAGCTTTGGGAAGCATGCAGCAAACAGACAAGGTGGGAGAAAAAACCTTGAGGCTGCAGCAATCGGTAGCAACTCCTCAGATGGTCAGCAAAAGCTGAAAGAGTGACAAAAGGATGTAGTGGTAACTGCTGTCTCTTTGCAGTTGCTGTGAGAAACTCCTCAATCTTTTACTAAAGGTGTCCTAAAGCTGATTTTGTACAGTGGCCTTCCTCCTCCCCTTCCTGCTTATACAGGATTTAGGAGTTAAAAAAAAAATTAAACCAGTATGGTAAACATATTTATTCATCTAGTGGATGATTAAGGTTACAGCAAAACATGAGCTATAGCTTACAAATAAAAAAAAAAATGGAAAACCAGGGTTTTAGTCATTCTTCCAAAAAACTGAGGGTTTGTTTTGTCACTTCAATAATTTTAAGTAAGAAAATGATAGTACTGGGAAAATAGGCGATGCATTTTTACTTGTTCCTTTCAATGTTTAGACCTTGTACAAGTTTGCTGTGGGTACTTGGCAGGAGAGTAAGTTTTAGAAGATAGTATTTTGTTCTGTCTCTCACTTGATCTGTGTTTTAAGTTCAAAATGCATAGAGCTAAAAACAGCTCAGGAAAGCATGCCTTTAAGGATAGGAGCAGCTGGAGAATTCACCCGTAGCTTGTATAGTTTGTGAGCTCTATTTCTTTGTCTTTGCAAGGCAGACCACCGGCGTGGTCTAATTCCAAAGCATTTTTGTTGTTTAGGCCTGTTTCTCATAGTGGTTTAGTGATACTGATCTTTAGCTTCCACAAGACAGTTTTGAATTTTAATACAGTAACAGGAGGAGGGTAAAAGTGCCTATAGAAAGCTGCATCAGCAACCCTTTCTGTGAACCATTGTTAATACTGTCACTGGTGTAGACTGGATTCAAAATCACGGTTTATATGATATTGGTACTTGATGATCTGTATGTAAATTTGATGTTGATACACCTATGGATGACAGAAATCTAGGGAATGTTTTTTTATCGTGCTGTTTGCTGGCTTGTGGGTAGTAATTCAGGAATATGTAGTGTTATACTCTGCTTCTTTTGTTGGCTTTGTTTCATCTTTTTAATTTCTGATGCCAGGGAGCGATGTTTCAGGTTCTGTCACCAATATACTGCTTGTAAGCTGTGGATTTGACTCCACTGAAATAGAATTACCACTGGGGAAGAAGTATGTTAAATGATTTGTTTTCTCACTTGTGTATACTTACTATGGAAATTCATGGACAAGATTAGACTGGAAGGTATTTCAGAGATCACTGGGTTTCCATGTATGTATTTAAATAAAATATACAAATAAAAGACACACACCACCCCTACATTGTTCCTTAGCAATTGTTTGTCTAACCTCTTAAAGCTTTTTGCTTTGGTTTATTCTGATTATTATATCTCTCACTGAAAGATTTTTCTGATGTTACCTGAATGCTTATTGCTGCAATTTAAAACCATTACTGCTATTTCTTCTGCCTTGTGTGGGTATAGAAAACAATTTATGACCTTGCTCTCTGCAACCATATTCCATATTTGAAAATTGGTATTGTTGTCCCACTTGAGTCTTTTTCTTTTGATTAGAGAGGCTAAAGAATGATGATGGCAACTTTTAGCTCTGATCATTCTTGCTTCCTTTTTGGACTCTTGCCATGGGGAACACTTCTTTCCTTGAAGTGTATTCCAAAAACCTGAATATATGACTACTCAGTTGAGGCCTTTCTAGTGTTGGATAAGTTTTACAGGCTGTACTGGCATTTGAGAATTATGTTTTACAGCTACACAACAGTGTTAACTTTCATGAAGCTTATGATCAAAATGGATGGGGGAGTTTCAGTTTGAGAACTGCTGTGTGGTCAGTTTTCAGTCTGGGTTTGTGGAACTGGCTGTGCTTGGGCTGGCTGCAATTGAATGCTGTTCTTCTTAGGGCACTTCTTGGACATGTCAAGGCCATCCTGTCCTGCAGAATGCACTCTGCCGTCAAGTTGTGTCCTCCATTTGCTCTGGCTGTTTTTCTATCTATTTGACTTGAGGGAGTGGGTTTATGGCTGTGCAGTCCACTAAATACATATATTCAGGCTATATTTAATTTATTTATTAGTTACATTTAAAAGATAATTTTAAATTGCATTAAAACAGTCTGTAAATGTTTTTAACTTTGAACCATAAATTCTAATGTTATTAACAGTCATAGGATTAAGATTATTGCAGTTTAGTGAGCTGCCTTTCAGCTGAACTGCAGTACGTGAACCTGTATTCATTCATGGCAGTCACATCTGAAAACTAAAATTAGTTTGCTTAAACTCTTCTGTAAGATGAGGCTTAAGCTATATATTTTGTCTCATGCTTTTTTGGGGCTAAAACTGCATTCTGCCAGTTAAAGCTTAGTTTACATAAGGCAACTAATTACACCTCCCATTTACCAAAGCTTACTTGGGCCCATGAATTACCCTGGGTTTGTGCAGGGTGATCAAAAGCAAGATTTTTTCTAACAGTAAAATATATCCTTGTTCTGATGCTGCTGAAATCAGAGCAATTGCCTTAAAAGCCTGTGTAACTTTGTATGCTTACTCTTCGCATTATGAGCCGCAGCAGTCCTGTAGTAATAATGTCAAAGCTTTTAGATGTTTTTGAATATGAAAGCTGCTCTTTGACTTCTTGATTCTCAGAATATTCTGCTGTCCCACAGGCTAGCTCTGCTGTTGATGCTGAAAATGACTTTTGGGTTCTTCTGCATCAGGTCATGGAGGAATGAACAAACTGCTGTAGCATTTAAGGTGATGAATTATCGCAGTTTATATAATGTTCAATAACTTGCTGTGTTTATTCGATGTGTGTGTAGTTTACTTTTTTTTTTTTAAATTTTCTTCTTTGTGTTAAATCTCAAGCTCCCAAGGCAGACCTGATGGGTCCTGGAGTTGCAGCTCCGGTCCGGGTCGGCTGGGTGGTGTAAATACGGGAGCAGATCTGATGCACCCCAGGAGAGGGCAGTGGTGCACTTGCACAAAATCGCTGTTTCTTGGCTCTCTAGAGTATTTCTTCTGGCTCTGTTTTGTACGAAGTATCGAATTCCTATAAAAATAAATTTAAAAAGCAGAAGTACACCAACGAATCCCTTTGCAACACTACTTAAACTGTATTTATTTGTATTTATAGCTCTAAGGTCCAGGGGCACTGATGTTACATATTTTAACCACATTTCTTGCCAAGTAAGAAGGTGAAGATTCTTTCTCCTGATATATCAGCTTTGTCTCCCCTGTAGGTCACAGGTAATGAAAAAACGCTGAAAAGATGGCAAATGAAACTGGAATTTCACAGTTTATATCATTGCTTTAGCTAAGAGTTTTGTTGGCTTTTTTTAAAATCCAGTAGTTCTGGCTGTTAATATCATCAGGGGTACTTGTATGCTAATAAGTGACTTCTGGAAACTTTGTGGTAGGTTCTGTATATATCAGCTTGTAGTATTTTATATATATATGAGTATATGTTTCTTTAAGTTAATCCATTGATATAAAGTCAAATTGTGCTCTGAGACTACATCTGCAGTCTTTTCCTTTCAGGTATCCTTTGCAGTGAGAAATATTCTGGTCAAACCTTTCTTTCTCTTCAATGCTGCAGTTCTTAATGGAAGTGTTCAGATATAATTTACTGAATATTCTTCTGATTAGTTTTGGTTTTCTGTGGCATCAAAAGGAATAAAAAGTCTCAACAACTTGTATGTAAAATTTACCAGAATTAAGTCCCATCTTAAAATTATTTAGGTGCTTGGGAAGGTTTTCCTGAAACACAGTAATGAAGATACTTAGGTTATACTTGTGCTGGCATTGGTGGAGGGACTTTATGGCTTCTGATTATAATCAGAAGATTGACTGCAGAATATGCAGGCTTAAGCGGGTGCCAAAAATATGTGGTTTGTGTATTGCTAGAAAGGAAGCTGTGGTGTTATGGCTCTTATTAAATAGGCTGCCACATTACAGGAGATGGGTCTCAGAGATGGGTTTTTACTGGAGACTTCTGCTTGTCATTTTCTGTGCTCTCCCGTGGGAGGCACAGATGACTAGGCTGTGTTTGCTACCTCAGTGACTGCATGTCACTTCCTGGTGACTGCACTAGCCCAGTGCAGAACTGTGTTGCTGCTGTCACTTGGAGCTGAGTGAAGGAAACAGAACAAGCAAATAAATTCCCCCAAACGCAACAACAACAAACAAAAAAACCCGAACCTGAATCCTATTAGATGTTAAGGGAATAGTTGCATGGGTCCCTGATCCCTGTAGCAGCAACCTAGTGAGTGCAGAATGGCCAGTGTGGTGGCTGTTGTTGATTTGTTAGAGAAATGCAATTGTTTATCACATGTGAGTGTTTCCTGCTGTAGCTTCTATGGGTATTAGAACCCAAGAATCCAAGGTACACTACTACTAGGCTGCTATACTTGTGTATAAAATCTGTTATCGCAGGACAGGCCTGGTCTTAAATACACAGAAAAGATGTACCTGTACTTGTTAATATCAACAGCTTGGCTCTGTTGTGTACAGTCAAAGTCAAATGACTGAAATTATTTGTCTACTGAGTTGCTTTATAGAGTGAGAAAACAGACTAAAGTTGGGAATTCAGAAGGTAAGGTGCTCTACTGTGATAGTAACTCGCTTCCATTGTGCATATGTGGATTTATATTTGAAATCTCGCTCCCTAGGTTGACAAGCTGAAATCCAGACTCTGGTGCTGAATGTTATGCAGATTACTGTGCATTTTATACTATATATGTTATACTGTGTATATCTTAAAGTAGCTCCTGTTGACTCTGATTCTGAAGGGATGTTAAAAATCCTTCAGTTTTTGCTGTAAAAAGAAGGGTTTACTTTGCCGTTTTGGTTCAGACTTGCTACTCCCATGACGTAGCACAGGCTTCTGTGCACCAGCTAGTTTCTGTAAGTCTCTGTTCCAGAAATGGCTGTGCTTTAACACTACATTTGTCTTCAAAAATAGCATGCTGTCCTTCAAATTGCAAAGTGCTAGATACCTGTGACATCCTTTTGAACGTTTTTGATGATGTAGCTGAATTTTGTAAATATTGTTTGTGTGTGGTATGAACAGTTACCTAACACTTTGAAATGTCTCTTGTTGTTTTTTGACTTTCCTCATTACTTGTGGGGCCAATCTAAGATTTATTAAAAAAAGAGTGGCAAATTCACCTCTTCTGCTGGTGGTGTAGCGATACGTAAGTTGTGTGTGTGTATACACATAGATGAATGTATCTCAGTCTACAAAACCAAGATGTCATTGCCACATATTTCTGTGTGTGGATGGAGAGAATGCTAATCTGAAGACATGAGATTTGCAAGTGATTTTTGGCCACAGAGGTGCCTGTGCTCTGCCATGTTTCCTGTGGTGCTGTAGGTCTGACATCTGTCAGTCCAAAACAAAAAATATCCCCTTTGGTAAAAATTTTAGTGCTTCTGTAAAATAATTTTTTTTTTGGTAAAAGATTGTGTGTGCAAATGGTAAAATGATCTGCCAAGCAGGTAAGGATGGTAACAAGGCTTTACACTGCCAGAGCACAGAACTGGAGCTGGACTTTATATTCCTTGCAGAGCCATTGTAAAGTAGAATATCCTGGTGGTGTGGTCTTCTGAAGAAACCTGTGTTGAATAATGCTATCCTGCCTCTTCCTATGGAGAAAATTTAGGATCTTCATTGGAAGGTTAAGTTCATGGTATAAATAATACTGTCTTTAGAGTAGTGGCAGGTGGTAGCTTGTTCATTTTTCCTCCAGACTCATTTGTTCAGTTTATGGGTCTGTAATACACAAAGTGCTTTGCAGTTATGAGATTGATTTCTAGCCTCGTATTTAAAAATTGGCAGTGAAAAGAACTGGTCAGTGTCTCCAAGGAAGTATTTTCTTTTGGGGTCAAAATCTTTTGTGCTGCTTCATATTCTCCCTTGCCTGCTTCGGATGTAAGGCTGTACTTTTATACAGAGAGATTAACTGTTTTGCTTTTACACATCAATAGCAGATGTCAAGGCTCTGGCAGCTGATTTCCCACTGGAAGAAAAATTGGTGACATAAACCATAGGAATCATTTTTTTAGTAGATTTTGTATTAAATACACAAAGCTTTGAACAGATGTAAGGACCAATGATAATGCAGGAAAAAACACCTTCTCCAGAAATGTCAATCTGGAAATCAGTGTTTTGCTTTCAGAAAGCAACACGTCATCTTTGAAGTTTATAGTAACTTAACTAAAGACAGTGTCACAGGGCTACTAACACCTCATTTCTCAAAGTCTATATCCTGGTCACATCCAAAGGAAAGTAATTGGTGAGACTTGTGTGCAGCAAGCATTATAATCATGTGAGTGTGGTTCTCAGAAATGCGCAGTGAATACAGTGCTGTCTTAGAGCGTGAGCTTCCTTGATGATCTTGTATGCCTCGTGTGCTGTAGGTGTACCCTTTGTAAAAGTACCATCTGAATGATGCAAGAGTGACTTGCGTAGTCTCCCCCTGCCTCGTTGTCTTTGAAGATGTGTGGTGGAATTTCTTGTTTCAAGTGTGGTTTTTTGGTTGTTTTTTTTAAAGAAAAGGGAATGAAAGTTTTATGAGAAGAACTCTTCTTTCTGAATTCTCTGTCAGGGAGAACACAGCAGGAGGAGGAGGAAGAAGCTCAGCTCAGTGTATGCAGACTAAGTGGGAGGCTTCCTATTATTGAGGTGTGAAGTATCAAGAGTAAGTTTCTTTTCAGGTCTTCCAGGAGCACATCCTGAAGGAAGAAAGATGGGAGGAGGGAAGGTTACCATGGGAAAGCAGTCTCCATATATCAGTACATTCTGTAGAGGGTATGTGTGGATTCTTTGATTTGTTTGGTGGTGGGGGAAGGGAAGGGTTTGAGGGGAAGTTAAAAGATGCCGATCTACAGATACCTAGTCTTATTGTCCACTGTGTTTTGGTTACTATTTATATGCTGTTTCATATTCTGGATACTTCCAGATGTATCATTGTGGCTTCAATCCTAAATTTTATGCTTAGATACTGTGTTTTTGGTCATTCTAATTGCATGTGAATATTGGTATTGATGATTGGCCTTAGCATTGCCTTCGATCTGCTGGAATGCCTGTTTCGCATCTCATAGGTGGCTGCATAGATACTCTGCTTCATGGAGCCCTTCTAGGGCCTGATTTTTCAGGCTGCTTCTCTTTTGGGCATCGGATAGAAGTCAGTGAGCTGTGGTCAGTTGCAATTACCAGTAAAGGCATCAGCCTGTAGACCTCAGCACACATGCCTAGTGCAGAAGTCTGCCCATGGGAGTAGCACTGCAGGATCTGTCCTGTATCTACAAACGAAAAGAATTCACTTTCTGCACAGTTTATGATCTGTCATTTCTGTGTACCTGTGGAAAAAAACTGAAATAAAAAGGTATTTTAGTTCAAGACATACAACACTTACATGGAAACAATGAACTGTTTCTGGAAAGAAATATTAGATAAATCACTAAAAATAAAATTGCAGATAGGGTAGTCTTATTCTTAGCAGTATTTTGTAAGGTCTTCAGAAGTCTAAAGACAACTGAAACTGCTTGTGTGCTTTGTGGAACTGAAGCAGTAATTGTTTCACATACAAGATGTAATATAGCAGTTTACAGTTCCAAAAAAAACCCCAACAACAAACACCAAACCACAACAAAACCCCAACCAACAAAACTTTAGCTCTCAGCTTAATTGGATGGAAATCGAAAGAAGAGGTAGGATATAGAAGATGGTTTATGGGCTTGGTTGAGCTATCATTTCCCTGAGCAAAGCACTTTCCAATTGGGAGCTGGAAAGCTCTGCAGGTACCAGGGAAAGAATAGCTACAGTAATTTGTTGTAGGATAATACAAGTTCTGTACTATAACCTTGTGGGAAATCAGGAAGGATGACTGAACTCTGTATGAAGTGGTTAAGAGCTTCTAGAGGCTTTAGAAGGCTACCAGACCATGGGGTTTAAGCTGTATTAATTGCCCAGCAAGATGCAGTTGTGTATGTTGTGTAGTTTTTGATTTGGGTTTTTTTCTTCTATTTGTTTTTCCTTACCTGGGTAACAATTGTGTGCGAGTTGACTAAACGTGCTTTTTTTTTTTTTTTTTTTTTTTCTTTACAAACCATGCCTGCTTTCCTAAAGCTAACAGACAGTGCAATTATGTCAACTGGTAGAGCATCCTCACCTTGAACAATGAACATATTTTATCATCTCTGTTCAGAATGTCAAGTGTGAAAGAAAAGGAAGGTATGATCACCAAGTGTGTGTAAGGTCAAGGTCTAGAAGAACTTCCCTTATGGAAGTAAGATAAAGGGTGAGTACTCTATGCTGGTAAGTCGGTGAAGTAAAATTGCTTCCACAGGTTCTAGATAAAATTATAATAGCAGGTGTATGTCGTGGCTCTGCATGTGTACTGTGTCCAACAGAGAAGTACTTCTGACTTGAGAAGGTTGTCCTCTAAAAATTTCTTCTGGGAGGAGCGCGGGTATTTAGTAACCTTTCTCACAGGCAGTTGCATCCATTCACACAGTCATCAGTCTCAGTCCTGTGAAATGAGGGAGGATCTTTTTTGGTAGAAATTCTAAGAACAACTGTTTTGACAAGTTTCTTCCTTCAAAAAAAAGAAGTTAAATGGAGATGAAAGAAGTGGGGGGAAAATATTTTGAGGGTCTTCTATATTTTGTTTTGGCATTCTTTTTGATGTACATTGAATTCAGTCCAAAGAGATTATGCTATGGGGTAGACTTACCAAGGTACTGAAGAATATGTTCATTGATAGTTGCACATGGGAAATGCTTACTGTGCAGGAGTATACTATGACAGGAGGCTAAAAAGCTTATAATGGGTAAATTACTGAAAGCAGGACTTTAAAGATAAACATTACAATTCAGTGTAGACCTGTTATTTATTCTTTTTTTTTTCCCCTCCCTTGGGGACCATGTATATACTGTACGTACTTGGAAGTCTGTAGGTATATACTGAGTAATGTAAGCAGTGATTGTACTGAAGGATAATGCTAGTGTCATTGAAGAAAATCAGATGGCCTTAGAAACTTTACTAAATAATCAAAACCACAGTTGCCTAGCAAGGAAAAGCAAAACATAACCCCCCTCAAAAACCACAAACATAAATCACACAACCCCCTAAACGTGTATGTCTATGGATCTTTCAATTTGAAATAGCAGGGGTTGATTAAATCAGTAAGTGGTAGGTTGCAAAGTAGACATTTGTCTCCAAAAAAGTCTTAAATTCCAGAAATGAAACTAAAATTGGAAATTATGTGCCTTGCCTTTACAGTATAGAATATCATGATACTTAAGTGTATAGTTGCATCTAGGCTGGTATGTTGTTTCTACTAGTTACATGCAGAACATCATTGTCTTACCTGTTACTGGTAAACTGGTATTTTAAGTCTTATGCATCTAGTGGTCCAGGGTCTCATCTGGAAGGATTTAAAAAATTTTCATCCAAAAAGACTGATGTTATTGATGTATTTTTACTGCATAAACTTTTTTTGTGTGCACAATTTTTGCAGGCACAGCACCTTCTGACAAATAATTCCATAACTTAATTGTTAACTATGTGAATAAATACCTCCTGTGTTAATTTTGAACCCACCTTTTAGAAATTTTGACACCCAAAAAATCGTTGGTTTAGGACAGATCGAAAATGCTATGCCCCTTTCAGCAGTTATGACTTTATAGACTTCTGATATAACACACCTCAGCCATCTCTTCCAGCCTGAGGGTGAATATCTTTTTTTTTAAAAAAAACCTTTTTCTTGTACAAATTGACTGTACAGAAATTGTTGTATACCTTTTGACCATCCTTGTCACCCTTCTTTGTGCCTTTTCTAGCTCTAACAAACCATACAGGGTATCGAGAAATTAGGCATGCTATAGGTTCTTATGTTGTGGCACAGTGCCCAGAGCGTGCTGTCTTTGACTTGTGGCTCAATAGTGAGCTGTCTCAAATAATTTCTGGTTATACCCCAAGAGCTTGTTCTTGACTGATAATAGCAGTTCAGAGACTGAAGTTGGATATGCAAAGTTAGGAATCTTTAATGTATGTTATTTTGTCACACATTGTACCTGCCATTTAATGTCTTACAAGTCAGTTCCTCCCGCCCCAATCTTCTGAAAACCTCTGAAATAGAATAGGAAAGATTACTCCTATTGAGTTCAGTTATGTGGGAAGAATAAAGTTCAGTTCCCAAGCTTCTCTGCAAGTCAGTTGGAAATGGTTACTGAGACCGTCTACCACCTTACAGTGCCCTTTCGGTGGACTGAGGGGAGCTTCAGGGGAGAGCTTGGAAGAAATCCGTTACTTCCAGGTTCATGGTTTTGGTGCTGGTGAAATAACTTGCACTAGAAATGTAATGTGACTGCTATTAAATGGTTACAGACTTTCTGAATTGGTGCAGAATGGTTTCATGGAAAGAAAAGTTTCACTGGAAAAAGGTTACTAAGTGGCCCTGATTTCTTTCTGACTGTTGCTGGTAGTGGCAAGCAGGAACTGGAAAAGATGTTATGAAAAGTTTTGTATGTAGCACATACACAAAGAATGTGGCTGTCCCTAAAGAGGATAAGAGCTCGGTACTTGCAATTAAAAATAATTTGTGCTGCAGAATTTGGGTATCTGTTGTACTGCTGGCCTGTGGTAAGCTGCAGTATGCAAGGTGTGGTGTAGAAGAAATGCTTAGCTTTCAGATTGCTTGCTGAATGTGTGCCATGAGTACATTCTATTAGTTGTGTTATAGTAGATATAATCTAACAATATAGGCAATGCCACAAAGACCTTGTTTTATCTAAACTGTACTAGTCTTAACATGTTAGATGTATCCTACCCATTAGGAGGAATGAATTCATAAATATTCCAATTTAAAGTCACCTCTGTAGTATTTCTTAAAACATTATTAACAGTGTATGCTGGCTTGCGTAACCAGCTGTTTCCTCTTCCATTTTCTGAGTTCAGAGATGTGACTAGTGTTTATGTTTTGTTTGCATGACAGCTTTGGGATGATGGCAGCAGTGGAAGGGTAGCTAAGTCAGCATCAACCTCTGGCTGCGTAATTAGCACTGCTACACCTGCATGGAACAGTGCCTGAGACAATAAATGCTGTTTGATGGGCCAGCAGCTCCTTTCTTGTGCCAAGTTAGGTGCAGCTTTGTTCACCTGTAGAGTTTACAGTAAGCATGACACTTGGCTAGTGTAGTTTGTTGTGGTAACTTGACCCAAGCTTGCTCAGATGGCCAACCAAACAAACTGTAGACAGCTCCACATTTGCTGTGCATCATGGTGTAGTTAGTGAGTAGGCAAGACTGGCTGTGGAGTAGGAATATGCCCCGCAACAGATGCAAAGCCTATTTAATTCTCTGGAATTATTTTTATGGAATGTGGATTAGGTGCTAAATCCTGGAATGGCATTTAAAGGTTTCTTATCTAAGAACATTCAAATCTGAGAGACACAAAGTACCCTCATTCATTTTGCTGAGCCAAAAAAACCCCATTGACTTACAGTATCAAAATAATATGCATGTTAGAATTTCTGGTAATTTGTAAGTACTCTGGGTCAGAATTTTGGTGTGACTACCCAAATTAATCTGAGGGATGAATCGGGCACAGTCTTGTTATTTTTGGGTGTAGTAACTTGGCTATGTCCTTTAATATTCCTGATGTTAATGAATGAATTACAAGACTTCATTTATTTGGCTTTTCCACTGCATTTCATTTCAACCCGCCACACCACCTGCTTTCCTGTAGGAGACTCTTTGCATGCATGTCTGTTTTCATGGACAGTAGTCTGGGTTGGTTATTGCCACTGGCTTTTTGTCAGGCTGGATGACAGATAGTATGTCATCCTACCCTGCCACCCATCTGTGTTGTGAAGGGTTGGGAGAGTAGAGTGGAAAAGCAGGAATTTGCTCTGTATTTGTGTGACAGCAGAAATGTCATGCCCAGCTTCCAAAATGCTTGTAGAGTAGTGCCAGGTGTGTTAACGCCAAGGCCAGTGACAAGCTGTTTCACCATGGTATCCTTTTCACAGGGTTGTCCTTTAAACTGTGTCCGCTTTAGTAGAAGTTGGGCTAAGCGGAAGGACTGAGGATGTTGAGACTGCTAAAGAATTTTAGTTTGTGGGTTTCCCCCCCCCCCCCCCCAGCTTTAGACAATTGGTTGGGCTGAATGTTTTGTGTAACCTTTGTTCTTGGAGGAAGTGTTTTGTGGTCTGGAGGAAAAGAAAAAGGAAAAAAAACCATTAATTGTTGATGGGGTGTTTTTCTGCTGTAAGGAAAAGATCTGTCTGTATAAGCTTGAAACTGCTTTGATGGTTGGAAACAGTGCCATAATGTATAGACTCTTAAAGTAAGAAATATCTGATCTTGAAATCATGAGTTTTCGTTGTCAAGGATTTCCTGGCTGATATTGTTGGTTTTGGGTTTTTTGGGAGTCTTATAAACTGAGTGTTGCCTTCTCATATCTATGAAAGAAATCAGTTTAAATACTGTAACTGGCTTTGTGATATAAGGCTTCAACTAAACAAATGTCTTGTATGCTTCTTTGGCTCTATAGGCAGTGACTGACAAGTCCCCTGCTATTTGAGAGAGATACATAGTAAATCTGGAGGGACCCTGACTACAGGTTGTTAATCTTTCTTTAAAGATCAGTGTATGGTGAAAAAATATTAAACTTTACTATAAAGTTTATACATCTTTTTCCATCCTTCTCTTACCTGATTTTTCCTGAACAAAAATTTTGGCATGAAAACGCTGCTTTCAGTGTAGGTGTTCCTCTGATCCTTCTGTTTGTTCTTTACCTGAAGCATCATCATCATCACTATAAAATCGGAGTTGGCTGCTGTATGAATAATTAAAGTGTTAGAAACAGAACTATGATTTCAAGTGAACGGAGCAAAAGCCGTTAAAACACTTCCAAAATTGGCTTTCAAGGAATTCTCTTTGTACTAGTAAAGTGAAGTAAAAAGAAAAACTAATACTGCTGTGTATATAGTGCTGATTATTTTTTTTTAAGTTGTTTTCAGATGTAGTTTTGAGATTGTCCTGAAGCTTACAGCCTGACTTCAAAGGTTAAGCGATACTCTGTAGATCTGTGTTCATGCTTTGCATGTGCATGCTGAAATGCCGGAGAGGGACTGTGTCTATGTACAAAGAATGGTCAAAGTACAAGTCTCGAGGTGTAACCTCTTTGTCCTAGTGCTAGTACACATACACAGAGTTCTAGGCAAAAGCAGAATGGTACACAGTAGTCCATCACAGCTATGTATAGGTCTAATAGCATATATATGATATATTAAAAAATAGAAGTAACGCTAAGGTTGCAAAGTCAAGCCCTCAAAAAAAATTTTGGAGGTGCTGGAACAAATGTTGTCTTCAGAGTTTCAATTCGGCTCCTTTGTGTGGATTCTATTGTAGTACAGTTTTCAGTTGCCGGGCCGAGTCCTTTCTCCCGCTTGCCTCTGCCCTGCCGCTCTGTTAGCAGAGAAAATGGAGAGCAGCGAAGTCCTGCCCTTCTCTCCCTGATGCAGCATAACTTCTGGATAAGGAACAAATACCGCAGAAATACCGAGGGAATCCTTGGGAATTTAGTTGCCACGTCCCGACAGGTTTCTGATGGCATTTTTTGTGGCTTATGCA
Source organism: Falco biarmicus (assembly GCF_023638135.1). Lineage (NCBI taxonomy): Eukaryota > Metazoa > Chordata > Aves > Falconiformes > Falconidae > Falco > Falco biarmicus. The sequence continues at coordinate 23,074,566 of NC_079294.1, read as the reverse complement.
GTTGTGGGTGTGTTTTCCACAGAAAATTTGTAAAGCCGCATACCTGACACTGAATTCACTGAGTCATCTGAATTTCAAAGCCACGAAGGCATGCAGTCACTCGACCTTACTTGATCTTACATGGGTGATACCTTGTTTGCTCTCGCTGTTGGAAACGCTTAAATTGTTCAAACACCGAAACTTTAAAAAAGGTCTTTATCCCGTTTCCCCCCTCTCATCCCTGTTTAAAAAAACCGAACTGCCCACCCCCCTTTTCTAGGGGAAGCCTTTGGGCTAGGCAGGCCGGGAGTAGGAGGTATCTGCGAGGGTGGCTGCTGCAGCGCTGGCTGTGCCGCCGGGGGTCCCGCACGCCTGTGGCACTCCCGCAGCGTGGCGGGGGCACGTCCCGCCGTGGGAGCGCGTTCCCCGGGCACGGCTGAGCGCAAAGGCATCGCCGGCGCCTGCTGGGGAGCACTGTACTGCTGCCGTCGAAGGGGAGCTCTGATGCGCGGCGTGCGGCTTTTCGTTTGCCTGGTCATTTGGCCGTAAGGCTGGTAAGGAGCTTCCCCGCCCAGCGCGGCGCGGGAGCCGCCAGGGGGCGCCCCAGCGCCGGGCTCCGCCGCTTCGGGTGCGCGGGCGCTGAGCCCCGGGGTGGAAGGGTGAGGAGGGAGGAATATGCCGTAGAGGATTTTCCGTGGCCTTAAACGATCCACGCCCGTGGGTAGTCACTGTACGTTGTACACATCGAGTTTTAATTCTGACACACCCACTTGTGTCGTATAATTGGGGAGTTAGCAGATAATTAAGCGACTGCTGTGTAGCAGGATGGATGAATTATGTGTGCATTGCTGTTAGTAGATTTCTTTCAGAGTATCTTTTTTTATTAAGGCCATGCTTTCGTAAAGAAATACTGTATATAGGCTAAATTCAGCAGTTATGGATATAAAGAAATGCCACTTCTTTGGAAGTCAGTACCACTTTCTCTGCTAGGTTGACTTTACGAGAACAGTATATAAAAACTTGCGCAAAAGACTTCAATGGCAGCATGCATATGTTCTAAAACTTCTATATAAAACATAGATAATGTTCTGCTTTAGTTTACACCGCTATAAATGCAAAATAAATCTTACTGGCAGTATAAACTGAATTTGATTGTGACAACATTGGACAACCCTTCTTCCTGTTAAAGCCAGCTTTGGCAGAACCAAGCCTTTGGGTTAGAATTGCGTATTACAAATGGGAGAAGAACTTGACTGGCAGGGCTTTTTCTGTTTGTTTGATTGTAACATCTGTAGCCCAAACATTCAGCCTTAAGGAGACTAAAGCTAGGCCCCCGAATCCAATAAACCCCGGAGTTACCTAATAGGAAACATCAGACACAGGGACCGGTATGGAATTTAGGCTGTGTGAATCTAGGCTTACGCAGCTATATTGCAGCACTCAAAAATACTACAGCCTGCTTTTTCCAAGATGTACTCTAGTTATGGGCTCTTATCCCTTAGTGACTCTGCATTAGCTATATAATCCTGCTCTGATTCTAGATCCTTTCTTTGCAGTATCCAAGCCTCAGCAGCCATTGCTTCCTAAATTATTTTCCAGTCCTGTCTGATACCTGTTTTGCTTCTCTTCCCAGTCCTGTTTCCACAACAAGGTATTTAATGGTGTAGCTCACCTTTAGCAAATGAATAGTATCAATGATTATACATAGACAAGTGTTTTAGTGTCTTGCTGAACTAGGGTCTACTTTTCTTGACAGGGTTTTTTTGAAAACAGCATAGAGTTTCCATAAATGTATAAGCAGAGGTATTATGGTATTTGTGTAAGAATATGGCCTGGAAACAAAGCTTTGCTGGTGGGTTGGAGTATATATTTTTGGGGGGAAAACCCCAAACCCTTGCAGTGACTGCAAAATGAATGCCTATTGTCCCAGCATTCTTGATGCTATACTAACAAGTAGGCCAGACTTGGATGTCCCCAGCACTCCAGTCTGGAATAGTGCCCAGCTTTGGAATATAACATGCTTACGTTTGTATCTGGAGTACAAGTGGGATTCTCATGTTAAATAATCAGAAGGAGGGAGTGTGAGTGAGGGAAACAGCTGCATGTCTCTGGCACTAGGCTTTGCATAGTGACCCTTGTTGTGTAACCTCCATGCTCCAGAAGTTTGAATCCATTTCAGGAGGTGGGCATTTATTTAGCTGGGAAAAGTGTTAGCTAGTGAATTATTCCAAGTATATAAATAGAGTATGGGAATCCATTGCTTGTCTGATATGAGAGTGATCTTAAGCAATAAGCACCTCTCACCCACAGCAAATGCAAGTACATTTCAGACCGTCCTGTGCTATTCTTCCCCCTAAGTGGATTTGGCCTGTCTAGGAGAATGATGAGAGTGGATGGTCGTGATTGCTAGGAGGAATTATTACTGTGTGGGGAGAGAAAAGGTTTTAATAAAAAAAACTTGGAGAAGAACTAGCCAATGGCTAGGAAAGAATAGGAAGCTGTTGCAGGGCTGAAGGGGAGCAGAGAAGAACACAGGTCAGTTATGCTTAATGATACCATTTTTGAAGAGTCATAAACTGGGTGAGGGTCAATTGCAAGGCTTTATTTTGTGGCCATTGGCTGCACAGGGTTCCTCAAAGCTGGATTCTCATTGTTTGTGTTTTGTAGTGAGATGCTGATGCTTGCAGAGGAGCCAGGCAGGGAGAATGTCCCATAAGAAGATAATTTGTTAAGCTATTCTACTTCGTGCAAGCTGGAGCATTGCAGCAGCAGCTGCAATATTGTTCTTTGTAGATGTTTTTATTTTACCAAAGTTGTTCTAATGCCTTTAAATCACATTTTGTAAGGGCTCAAGCCATAGACACCAGATTGGTGGGAGCATTCTGCTGTGAGATGGGTAAACCTTTTGGCTTTTGCAAGTAAGTGCAGAATTCAGTGCGTATAAGACTGTGTCCTTAGTAGGTGACTGCTCTTAAACCTAGTTTTGCTCAGTTTAAAAACTGCAGTGCTTGATCACTCCTGAGCATTACGGGTGCCAAAACTTTCGAAATGCTATGAGGTTTCCTCGGGTATGTTTGGTGGGAGTTTTTCTGATGTTAAAAATACCAGTGCCTTTTTTTTTTTTTTTTTTCCCAAACGTACAGGCTGGTATGCTCCTAGCTGGCTGTTGACCTTTAAAACAAACAAAAAACCCCCACTATTGCAAGCAGATACTGGAAGGAGTAGCGAGGTAGGGAACTTGGATTTTCTACATGTGGCACAGTTGGGATATAGAGAGCATAAGCTTTATGTGACAGTGTTGTATTTAGACTTGTATTCTGCTCTCAGCTCTTGACTAGCAATCCTTCCTGTCCTGCCAGCCCAAGATCTGAAGGTGCATTAAATACACAGTATATATGAGTGCTGCTTGTAGCAATGTGAGGGAAAGTGTGTGGTTCATGGGCATACTGGTTAGGAAGCTTGAGCCTCTACAGCCTACTTTGGCTCACTGGTAACAGCTGTTAACTGTGGGTTTTGGAATGATGCCTGTACTACTCTTGTGGATATTGGGGTAAATAGTAGCAATAGTACTGCTAAAGTCAGTAGGCTGGTGTTAGTAATACGCACGTGTTGTGGTTTAACCTTAGCCAGCAACTAAGTACCACGCGGCTGCTAGCTCACTTTGCTCCCCACCTCGGTGGGATAGGGAGGAGAACTGGAAAAAGGTAAAACCCGTGGGTTGAGATAACAACAGTTTAATTATTAAAATACAAATAATAATAACACAACAATAATTTTTATGAAGAGGAGATGGAGAGAAGGGAATAAAATCCAAGAGGGAAAAAAATAACCAACAAAAAAACAAGTGATGCACAATACAGTTGTTCACCACCCATTGATTGATGCCCAGCCAGTCCCCCAGCAGCTATCAGTGGGGTCCTGGCCAGCTCCCCCCAGTTCATATATTCAGCATGATGTTCTATGGTATGGAGTGTTTCTTTGGCTAGTTCAGGTCAGCTGTCCTGGCCATTTTTCCTCCCGGCTTCTTTTGCACCTGCTCACTGGCAGAGCATGGGAAACTTAAAAAGTCCTTGATTTAGAGTAAGCACTACTTAGCAACTAAAACATCAGTATGTTATCAACATTATTCTCATACTAAATCTAAAACACAGCACTGTACCAGATACTAAGAAGAAAATCGCCTCTACCCTAGCCAAAACCAGGACAACATGAAAGATGAGAATCTGGCCCTGTGTCTATGCCTGGTAAATCCTGCACTAGGCAATCTTTCTTGGCATGGCACAAGGACTTTACAGGACAGTCCTAGAAATAGCCTAATAAGCAGCATCAGTGGTAGCAAAAATATGGGCCTTGTATCAAGCAGTATCCCATCAGCCTTTTCCTTTGCTTAGATTTTCATAATAAACTTTGACAAGTTCTTAGCTGCATTCTGTTGAGGCAGCACAGAGTAACAGTGTCAGCAAAGGCCTGTCAACCCAAGCAAAAGCCTGAATTTTTCTACAAAACTTGATGCAAGGGCTTAAATGTGAGAGAATGGATGGGCAAGAGTTGTGTGGCAGAGCTTCCTGCTGGAGAGGGGGCTTCTGCATTAGAAGGAAGTGTCCTGACACCAAAGCTGCTCCACACTTATTTAAAAAAATAAACAAGAAAATGAACTAAAAATCCCAACAAATAAGACAATGCTTGTTTCTACCTAACGGTTTTTATCAATGTGGCTATCTCTGTTAAAAAGTATCAGTGAAATTATTCTGAAAGGGAGAATTCTGGCCTAAGAGCCTGTTGGGATTGGGGAAACTTGTATCAGATTAGCTCCACAGGCACAAGTTGTTGGGGTGCTTTGGGGGCACGTGAATCAGGGCTGGCCTCCACTGTGATGTTGACTGCAGTAACTTACTCCAGTAGATTCCCAGGATCAATTTTGTGTACACCAGTACCGCATGTGGCCGCTGAAATCTACAGTCATCAACTTTTAAAGTTAGGCTTGACCTAAACTGGTATTTTAGGCAGGTCAGTCCGTACCTTTCCGTTGTTTCCTTTCTCTACCAAAGTAAAGTTGGATGGGAAATGAAAAACAATTTCATGACACTTTTAAAGCTGTTTCTATTTAGCAGGATTTAAAGCATAGCTAAACAAAAGGAGTCTTATTTCCCCCTTGCATTTTTCCTCTGGTGTTTGGCCAATCAATGCAATAAAATGAGCTAGTGCCTTCTTATCCCCTCACTAATTCCAAGCTGCTGTTTATGTGGATGTTTTCCTTTCCACCTCAACTACCCCATCAGGTTTTATTTTTCTTACTCTGAACTTTTACAAAGTGGAAGATATTTTAAGTTACAGATTGCTTTGAAAATAATGGAACAAAACAGAAGGAAAGAAAAAAATTAAAAGCTGTAGTACTGTAATTCTATTGTATTTATATGGAAGAGGGGGTGAAACCATTGAAGGTGTTATCAATAAAAAAATACTGAAAAAAGTATTTCACAAGTAATAGTAAACTAAAAGAAGTTAACAGGTGAGATTTTCTGGCTAAATCTAATTTTCAGTGTAGTTAAAAAAAAGACTGGTTTTGTGTAAGCTGTAGAACTCCTGTATGTGCTACAAAAGGAGCCTCCTTGTGGTAGTTCTTGTTCCTTAGGCCTTATAAAGACAGAAACACACTTTATAAACAAGGAAGCTTGAATACTGAAAGAAAACAAGTTACTACTGTCAAGCTGTGTCTGGAGAGCTCACTTCTGCCTACTCTATTAAAAAAAAATATCTCCATAGTGGGGTCAGCAGATAGTCACAGTGAAATATTCATTCCTTTCTTTGAGGTGGTCTCATCAGTAATGAAGGAAAGGGGAAGCTGTTCAAATCAACAGCAAAATTCAAAATTAACGCTCTCTTTGGATGTATGTGGCATTTTTTTATTTTTCTCAGTTGTTAATTTTCTCAGATAGTGCTATTCGTTATGCTCAATCCAAATGTTAAACCTGTCTTAAAACTGTAATTACAGTGTGTGCTCTGTGCTTATTAGAGATAAGATTGATTAGCAAGGTATTACATTTTGTTTTCTACTCATGGGCAAGAGGAATTCATGGTTTGAAATCTGTGTTTAAAGGGGGTTAAAACCATAGGTAGGCAGAATCCCCAACTCTATCCACAGTGGTGATGAGGAACTTTTTTTGAGGGTCAAATCTGCCTATGTAATTATGCCCTAATCTATACAATCTGCTTCTTCCAAGATTCAAGGCACCTTAGAAACTCTTTCAGCCCCCCACTAGGAATAGATGGAGACAGGAGTCATAGCACTATCTTAGATGAATCAAGGTGCCACCTCTGTATCCTGTTAATGCATGTAGGTATAGAAATACTTTTCCCTACTTTTAATGCAGGGGAGTGAAAAGCAGTCCTAAAGGGTTAACTTTTTTCTTTATCTTTTCTTTTTCTTTTTCTCCCAGCTAGTTATTCACTTAAGAAATAAGGCAGGCAGACCTGCGTCTCTGGACATGTACATCTTGTGCTTTGTGATGGGAACTCAGTTTAGTTCCATCTAAATTGTAACAATCGTCAAATCCTTTAGGCTGGGAAAGACCTTTGAGATCATAAAGTCCAACCATTTAACCAGGACTGCCAAGTCCACTGCTAAAACATGTTGCTAAGCACGGCATCTATGCGTGTTTCAAACTCCTCCAGGGATGGTGATTCCACCATGCCCCTGTGCAGCCTGTTCCAATGCCTGACCACCCTTTCAGTGAAGAACTTTTTCCTAACAGTCAATCTAAACCTCCCCTGGTTCAATTTGAGACTGTTTCCTCTTATCCTGTCACTAGTTACCTAGGAGAAGAGGCCTACCCCCATCTGCCTACAATCTCCTTTCAGGCAGTTGTAGAGAGCAATAAGATGCCCCCTGAGCCTCCTCCACACTAAACCACCCCAGTGCCCTCAGCTGCTCCTTGTAAGACTTGTTCTCCAGACACTTCACCAGCTTCCTTGCCTTAAATAGAGAGAGCAACCCCTCTACATCCCTCTCCTCATGGAGAGGAAACCATAGTTACTGTATATGTGTTCTTCAGAGCATGTGTCTGTCTGTATTATTAGATTCCTTTTCCTACTGTTACGGTTGTACTGCAGTGGCTACCGTAAATATTCGTATTCTCCTTCTGAGGCAGTTTGTTCCTAATGTTATTTTCTGTTGTTGGAGAAACTTAAGAACAATCAAGGATAACATAAACAAATTTCTAAATAAACTTTCAGCAGTTTGTTAAATTGGGGAGAGGGATGCTTGAACCAGAATCTGGAATCTTAAATATCTGTCTCCCCAAACAGACAAAAGCTTCAGATTGAGGCCTCAATGTACATCTTAATAGTACAGACTCCTCTTTAGTGTTAAAATATACTTGCTTTATAAGAAAATCCCATTAAAAAATAAAGGGGCTTGAGTCCAGACCTCAGCGTAGGTGTAATTCAGGTGTAATGTGACAGAAAATGGAACAGTGAATACAAAATTAAAACTTTGGGAGGTCAGAATCAGGCCTGAAACCAAGATAGCCTAAAGACATCCAAAATTGTTGCTGTAGCTATAGAGAGGAAATTTTGATTAAAAATTAAATAAAAAATCAACCTAACTTTTTAAGAATACAATTCCCAAAGTTGCAAAGAAAGAGTTGCTGATGCCAATTTTTAAGCTGTGGAGCTCCATAGTTATCTTTGTTATGCTGACTGCGTAAAATTTTTGGTGATGTGTCTGTAGCAGGTTGGTGTTGAGTCTGTAACATTGATACTCTGATATCTCCCTCCTCTTTCAGCTAACCAACTATTGGTAAAGATCAAAGAAAGTGAGGAGGAGGGCTGACAAGAAACATGTATGAGAGATTCCTGCACAGCTTTAAATAAATAAAAAGGGAGTAAGACTTCAAATCTGTTCCAGGATATCTGTGCGTGTGGGGCCCCGTTTTACTGTAACGAGCTACATTAGAGCATGCTGTCGTACTTAAACCTGTATGAATCTGGTCCTTTGAATATTAATGTATTTGACAAAAATAAAGTTGTATTTCACTGCAAATATCTGGGAATATTGAAGCTGGAAAAAAAAAATAGGGCTTCTAATAGACTAACGACAATTTGTCTTTTATATACGTTTCCTTCCATAGCAAAATTATATTTGTGGCTTTCCATGTCAGTGTCTAGTTTATTTCACTTTCCAATTCTCAAGAGCTGAGGAATGTTAAAGTTAGAACCTAACTTTCCCTTCCTTCAGAAATGAACAACTCCACATTAAAACTTAACAAGATAAAAAGGAAAGCAGGAAACAATAAATACAGGGTAAAAACTCTTCCACAGTGAAAGATAATCAGCCAAAATAAGGCTTTGCAGGGTGAGCAGGATTTTTTCTTTTTTAACACCTTACAGAAAGTATCAATGCACTTGCATTATCTAAATAGTAAAAATGTTTGGAATAGAGGTGGATCAGGAGGGCATCAGTATGATCTATGAGACATGACACTTCCCAGTACAGTGAAAAGAAATGACACTGTTTTTCTTCTACTTGGGTAGAGACCAGCTGCAGTTCTGTATCAGGGGCTGGAAGTGAGGTGGTAGATTCTGCCTGCTTGCTCTAACTCCATAGTGATAGCATGCTTAGGCCTTGTGTTAATGCTATAGATTTTACCCCAATAGTTTTATGTAACAATTTACCTGCCCTTTTTAAATGTAAATGTTGCAGTCCAAACAGTTGGCAACCTCTTGTTAAAAATGTGCCCTCATAGGCTTTTCATGCCAAATACTTTTAAAGTATTTATATTCTTGCAACCTCCTTGTTCTGTTTCAGGTGGGTCTGAATAAAACTATCAGTAGCAAAGTAGGAATGTAAAAATCCTGAAGCTGGAACTTAATGCATGCGTAACTGAGTTTTTCAGATGTGTTGGTCTTGTAGGGTGTAAAACAACAGTAACAATATTATTAGTGACTTATGGTGCCCTAAAAGCAGAAGAAAAAAAATCTAAAAATTTCATAATTCTAAATATATTTATATATAATAACTCTAAAAAAAATAATCATAAGACTGGTTGATGATGGACTGGTGTGTATATGAAAGTGCAGGGTAACTATGGTGTGGCATAAAAGTTTTATTAATATAGGTTTGTGATGGTCCCCTTACTTGCAAACAATGATTATATGAGTAAGTTATGTAGTTCATTACAAGTGAAATGCCTCTCAGTGCTGGGTACATTTTTTCCAGCTAAAGTGTTTAATTGGTGTGGAATTCTACATGAAACATGCTATAGGAAAACTATATGGACACCTCAGCAAAGCCTGATGTCTTTGTTACCATGGGTGAAGCTTTCCACTGCTCTGATATGGCAGCTCTGGCCTTGGGTGTCCTGCAGATTCCTGTGAACAAGACAGTACTGTTGACTGATTCTCCTCGCCAGTAATGTGGGGTCTGACTGGGAAAAGGGCTATCAGCAATCCAAGGTCATATGTGGCTGTTCTCAACTGTTTGTTGCTGTTGCTGGTAGCTGATAAAGGCCCAACGTCTGAATAACAGGAGAAGCAAGGGAAGCACGTGTGTGGCTTAATCCTATTTTTGCAATATGCTCACTGCCAGGCTGCACCAAGAGCTCTTTGCCTGCAGAGCAGGAATGGGCCTATATAACCAACCAAACAGGACCAGAGGGACTCATTAAACTCCTAAAATGACCTCAAACAGTATTTTTTTAATTCTTTGAAAATGTCACCAGTTTGTGTTAGAGTATCTCAGGGCTTCACTGAATTTTGGTGCCTTCTCTCAGTAGCACAAATCTGCCTCCACTTCTGTAGCATGATATGGTCCTAGGTTATTTTTTCTTTCATGTGAAGCAAAGTCGTCATTATCTCACAAGTGAATATTGCCCATCCTAGGGTAAATGCTAGAATTTGGTTGATGTTTGCCATTAAGTAAATATCATGGCAGTAAGAAAGTCAGGCCAGATACCCTCGTAATAGCGAGATGTGACTCTGAACTAGCAACCTATATCACCATTTCAGGTGTATGCTAAACCATTTGTTTCTTTGCAGCATGTACATCAACTGTGTGCTTCTGAAAACTCGGCAGTTTGTGGTTAGCTTTTCCTGTGAACAGTGAGAGAGTGCTGAACAGGAGGGTCTGAAGTCACATTCAATGTCACCTGGGCTACTACCGTATTAAATAATATAATGTAATATGATAATGGAAACATTCTTAAAGATTGCTTCCCAGAACTGTTTTGGGATAGATCTCAGCATCTTGGCAACTCTCCAGCTGATGGAAAGCTTATTTCTCCTAAGCAGTGCCTGTAACCAAATGACTTAGATTGCTTTGATGGAAGAGACTATTCCCTCCAGGGATATACACTTGGCACAGTACCTAGGTTGACCTAGTAGCTGGAGTAGGCAATGTTTTGGAAAAAGGGACCCTGGGCAGATCTTAGAAAGTTTAGCTTACTGCGAACTTCTGATGAATCCCTCTTAATGAATGGGACACTGCTGCATTGCTCTCTTCTCCCCTATTCACTGTGGCTAATCATTTCTCTATCTTTGTTCTCCATCCCTCTTCCTTTTCTCTTCTGCTCCAGTATTAAAAGGTTTATTTAGTCAGACAGTTGAGAGAGAGATTTTGGTTGTCTTTGTCTTTTAAGATTCAGCCCGCTAGCTCAGGAAGATTGCTATTTCTACTTCTGTTAATACTTTAATATCTCACAAACATCATTACTTCAATTCTTTTATTCATTGTCGTGGATCAAGTTGGTTCTGTAGTCTCCTCTCTTTTACTGTTCCTACAGCAGTGTATTTTAACTGTTTTTAGTTAAGTTTCATCTGATTATATAAATGCAAAGAATGGAGAAGCAGGCTTGGGTTTGGTGGTGGTTGTTTTTTAAAGGGATAGAGGATGCCTGAAGGGAGGGAAGACCTGAGAGAGAGAAGCATTGGATGACAAAGCTTACATTAAAATCAGACAAGAAGAAAACTTCTTGGTTAGATTGTGCTCTTGTTGATGCCTCGTTTGCACTGGTGTAGTTTTGCGAATGTCAGTGAATTTACTGTTGAGACTGAGATCAGGATTGGCACTTAAATCGTGTAAGTCATGCTCCATAATTCATTAGCGACCCTCTTTAATTAGTTGCAGGTAAGCCCAGACTTCCTGGAGTTTGCCGTCTTCCCAGAGGTGGGCTCTGCCTGTGCCGCGCCGCGCTCCGGGGTCCGGCCTGCCGCCCGCTCCGCACCGGTGAGGCTCGCCGCCGGGCTCCCCGTGCCGCCAGCCGGGGCCCGGCTCCCGCCGCGCCAGAAGTTGCGCTGTGGGAGAGCCGGGCAGGGCAGGGCAGGGCCGGCCGCCACGCGTTATGTAAGGGCGCAAGGGGCTGCGGGCCGGCATGACTGACAGGGAGAGGGAAATTCCTGGGGGAGGGGGAGCGGGAGCGGCGTGCCCTGGAGCCGCTGCCAGCGCCGGCGGCTCCCGGAGACCTGGCGGGGAGAGCGGCCCTGGAGGCAGGGAAGCAGCCCGGGAAGGACGCCGCCGGGGAGCGTGTGGAGCGAGCGGGGCGCCGCGGGCTCCTTTCCGCGGTGGGGCACGCCGCCTGGGAAACGAGGGGCAGCGACGGCGGTGCGAGGGGACGAGGCGCGAGCCCGGCTGTCCCTCTCCCGGCGCGGCGCGTTAGAGCTGGAGAGCGGCGGGAAAGTCTCCCCCGGCCCGCCCTCGCCCCCTCGATCCGCCCCGGCGCGGCGGCAGCCCCGCCGCCGGGCGCTGCCCCTTTAAGACCTGCTCGCCGCCAGTTCCACCGAGAGGGAGTGACCTCTGGGCTTTGACAGCTCCCCTAATAACTAGCAGAGCCCCGGCTCCGCCCGCGGCGCCTGATTGGTCGGCGGGCCGGTATGCCGCGCTCTGATTGGCTGGCCGCTTCCCCTGAGCGAACCTTTAGAACTCCGAGACACAATATTCTGTTACATTGTAGCAAAATGGCGACTGTCATTCACAACCCCCTGAAAGCGTAAGTAGGAATCAAAAATGTACATATTCCGCGTGGTTTAAATATGAAAAAAGGCGCCTTTCCGGCGCCGGCTGCCAGCCTGAGCCGGGTGCCGGCAGCCTCCCGGCGGGTCCCTCCTCCCGCCCTCCTTTCTGCCCCAGCGCCTCGCTCGTTTTTTGTGCAACACATCTCCGCAGCTCGCGCCGAAATTAACGAGGAAAAATTGTTCGGCTCGCGCGCCGGTTAATTGGCGCCCGGGCGCGGAGGGGGGCGGCGGGGCGGGGAGGCGGCGGCGGGCTGCCCGCTGCTCCCGGGGCGCCGCGCGGGGACGGCAGCGGCGGCGTCCCGCGGGGGTGCGCGCACTTGACAGCGTCCTGGCCCCGCGGTCCGGGCGGGCTCGCCCCATCGCTGCGCCGGGTTCGGCGGGGTGAAGGACCGGCCCAGGGCAGCGGAGGGGGGGGGGGGCGGGGGGAAGGCGGCTCGGTGCGCGGTGCCTCCGCGCTCCGGCCGCGGCGTGGAGTTGCGTCCGCAAATCTTTGCGGAGTTGCGATGTCTTGGCGAGGGAGAGCGAAGCGGCCCCCTCGCTTCGCAGCCGAGGGGCGCGGGGGCGGCACGGCCGGCCGGGCAGCGGGGGCACCGTCGGCGCATCTCGGCGTTTGTGCGGGCGAGGGAGCGAAGAGGGAAGGGAGGGAAGCAGGCGTGCGTGAAATGAATGACTCGGGACTGCCTGCCGGTCGTTGATTTGGGGCAGGAAGTCCGGAGATCTGTTTTGCATACGACAGGCTTTCGCTTTTCGAAGTGGCAAAGAGAGTTGATTGTGTTTCCATCTTGAGAGTGGGCACAAGCAGCCGAGGGCTGCTCGGACGGGATCTGACCCGCTGCTCGCGGGGACACACGGGCAGGGAGGGAGGGAGCGCGGGGGCAGGTGCCGCCGCTGCTGCGGCGTTCCGGGGCCCCCGGGCTGGAGCGAGGCCGCTTTACGAGGGGGACCGCGGGAGCCGCTCGGCGTCTTCTGGATCGCGTCCTTTATTTTTCTTGTGGTCTGCAGCGCACGCCGTTAATCCCTGAAGGCATTAAGGAGAGTGGGATTTGGCACCGTATGTGGGGAGAGGAGCTGTCTTAACCTTTTTAAAACGACTTCTCTGCTAACGGGGGCAGCGCTCTTGCTGTTAAAGCAGGGAAGCAGAGTACCTGGCGGTGACGCTTCGTTTGCACTTTCTGGCTGCGCTGAGTGGGTGTTTTTATACCTTTGACTTTTCGGAGATGAAATTAGGGCTGCGAGGTGGTTGGTTGGCTTTTTTTTTTGTGTGTGTGCGTGCGTGTGTTTGGTTTTGGGTTGTTTGGTTTTTTGTTGGGTTTTTTTTTTTTTTTTCACCGACTCAGGTCTCTCTGGCTGGTGTCGGAAAAACACTTGAAGATTTTTCCAGGGATTCCAGCCGCTGTCTGTCTGCGATCTGGAGGGAAAGGAAAGCCTCGAGCTGGGCAGGGGTGCTGACATGGTTATCAGCTCTCCTGCTCGGCCCTGGCAGTAAACCTTTGCTTTCATTTACCCGTCCTCTCGGTAGCACCTTATAAAAATCCGCGCGAGAGGGAAGCGCAGTTGTCGGGGGGTTAACCAGGGAAGTCGGAGTATCCTCATGGCGGGGGGGGGGGTGGCGGGGGACTGAACACGCTCCGAAAACCGCGCGGAAGAGACGGCGTGTCCCCCGTTCGACGGCGGGTTTAGTACTTGTGCGGGCGGGAGCAACTTCTGCCCGTGCCCCTCCCGGCCGCCGGGCGTTGCTCCGGCGCACCCCCCGGGGGCCGCGCCGCTCGGCTCCACACCTGGGCTGGGAAAAGCCGCTCAGGTTTGTGCTATTCACCAGCAGTGCCGGTGGCGGGGAAGCCCGCCTCGGTGGCCTCTGGGGACGGCGGGCGAGAGGCGGGGAGCTCCCGCGGAGCGGCGAGCGGCCGCGGGCCGAGGAGCGGGGCGCAGCCGTGGGATCACGCCGGGTGGCCGCCCCCGCCCCGCCGGCGGCCGGGACCTCGCCCCCTCGCCTCGCACTTCGTGACACCGTGGGGCTCCCGACAGGCGCGGCGGAGCTCCGGGAGGGCGGATCCTGCCGAGGGGCGGCTTGTGCCCAAATGAACCGGGGGCCCGATCCCGCTGCTGCTGAAGTCGGGGAGGGCACGATTAGGCCATTTATAATTAGCATCCTTCTCCTCCCCTCGCCCCAGGGGGGTGCGAGAGGAGGAAACAATAGACATCAAGTGCTGGGTTCGGTTTTCTCTGTGTGCCTTTTAAAGTACTAATGCGATGTGGAGGACACAGAACTGGTACTGGCTGGCTGACACCATCTGCGTTTTTTATTGACAACTTGTTTAATAAAACATTTTATAATTTTCACTTATTCTTTAAAGTTGCTGATCGGGAAACAATACACAGGTAAATAAATTATGCATGGGATAAATTAGGACAAAAGCGGTAGGACACATAATAGGGGAAGGGATGCAGTGCACAGTATTTTATCCTCGTGTGTCCTTCCTGACAATGAAAGAGAGCTGAATGACATTTGCATTTCCTCTGTCTGCGTTTTGATTGTATCTCAAAACCCACAAACGCCCCCTACAGAAACTGGCCACACAAAGGTTTTGCTCTGAGATGGGGGACAATGTAGACACTGAGAAATCCTAGCTCAGGTATCAAGCAGCTCCCTGCGTGTGCTTGTGCATTTAAGTGTGGCCAATATTCAGTTTATCTCCGGCCCTTGGACACATATGTGGCCTTGTTCATGCCAGACTAATCTCTTGGGATAATGTATGACAGTGTACCTGGGCATCTGTGGGAACATGTTACATAGAATAGCTCCGTGCGTGGAGTCCCTTCTTAATGATTGGCACCTCCTTACACTCAGCTTGCCTCTTTCTCCATCTAGTGCTCTCTTCTCACTTTCTAGTTCTCTTTTGGTGCTTTCATCCCTTTGCTCTTCTCCACTTCCTCTGGTGATCGAATCAACCTGACATGACTGCCTATTATTTCTGCCGTTTAATACCTTGTTGTTTACCAACACAGTGCTACAGGTGAAAATATCAGAGATCTAAGTGTAACAGATCTGCAAGGGAAAGGTGGCAGGTGTCTGGATAAACACATTCTTCTTCATCTGTAGAAAAGGCAGTATTCAGGTAGCTTTGATGGGACAGCCGTGGAATTGAAGTGCTGGATTTGTTGGGTTGTTTTTTCCACTTAGTCTGTATACCTATCCCTATACTTTTTCTATCTTCTTTGCCGTTGGATATCTTAATATGGTGACATTTGAGCGGTGCAGAAGAAGAAACAAATGCAGTTTAAAAGTATTCTGAATTACTTCAAATGTCAGTCAGAAATCTCAACGGACTTTGTAAACATTAATTAATTAAACCTCTCAACACCCCTGTGAAGAAAGGATTATTGCCTTTGTTTTATGGATGGCTAAACTAGGATAAAGTGATTCAGAAACTTTCTATACAAAGATCAAGTCCAGAATGCAGCCGTTCAACTTCCAGTCTTAGCATCTAGACCCATTTCCTCCATCTCTGCCTTATTAGAGATGTGCATATGGTACTGTAATGCATTTAATGTAATTAAGACCTTGTAATATACGAAGTCTTATCTAGAAGCAGAGCTGGTTTCCCCCCACCTCTTTTCTGTCTTTACTCCCACAGGTGACTTTTATTTCAGGTTGTCAATTAAACATACTCACTGGAACATATGTCAGGCTATTGCCTTTTCTGCACATGAGATTCCCTCATGCCGTATAGCGCTCTGCCTAGAAGCTCACCAGAGGAGCTGTTGCCTTCCCATAGTTTGGCCTTGGAGTAGCAGTGCTGCTGCTCTCCCTTTCTTTGCTCAAGACAGCCTGTGGGACAAAAGAAGCTAACTCAGGCTCAATTGCTAGGCTAGGTCACTTGCATGCTGACTGTATTGTTGGATAACTTTGACGTGCTTGGGCACACCTGTTCCCTGCTGGGTATTTGGGGACCAGATCATCACAGACATGTGTGCGCAGTGCTGTGGCTGACCTTATAAACCCTACCAGACCTGTTCTGTCTGTGTTCCTGCTGCAAACACACAGCAGCAGTCAGATTTCTAATTGCTGTACCTTTTCAGATAAAACTACCTTGACAGCCAGCTCTGACCCCTGGGCTGCCAAATGGCCGTCCTTGTCATGAAAAACTCTGTGGCATGAGACACCTGTGAAGAAATGGTCTGTGCTCACATCCCTGTTTCATGTCAGCAACTGACCAGTGTGGGTCTTGGGGTCTTGTGTGGCAAAAGTATTTCATTAGTGGTAACTTTGGCTTGAATTCAGGCTGGGGACTGTTGACTGAAAGGTCCTCTATCCCCTTATGCATCCCTGAAACAGCCCTACATCCTGATTAAGTGCTCGTGAAGACTGATTTTTTTTTTTTTTTTGATGTTGTTGCATAAGCATCTGGTTGCTGATTTTTAATATTAAAGTATAACATGCAGTGCTGCTTTCAGCAGGTGGAAGCAATAAAATGGACGGACAGTTAGGTTGCCAGTTCAGTGGTTGCAAGTGATGTGGAGGTGATTTTACTGTGGCTTTGCAGAAGGGAATTTTCTTCTGCTTGACAGAACAGAGTTGTCGGGCACATTAAATTGTGTACCAAAATCTCTACAGTATTTCCAGTGTGGCTCTGATGTCACTTAAAAACACAAATGAGCCCTAGTGTCATACGTTTCAAACCAAAACTGTTGTCCACATGAAAACTGTATTTTCTGTATCTTAGCACCAGCTTTCAGAGAAAGTGAGGGATGAATGTTATTGTATTTATGCAAGGAAACATAAGCATAAAACCAAAGTCGTTGGGGGGCAGAGAAGCCAAGTTAAGAAGATCTGAGGATACACTGGTTTGAATATGAGAGAGTCTGATAAATGGTATGTTACTTGTTACAGCATTATGTCTGGTTCCATGAGTCGCTTGTGCATGATTAGTGGTTGCAGTGCTTTTGTAATTTCGTTTTGTTTGTGTTCCAGCCTTTCACAGTCTGTCCAAGTTGCATGGATGGATGGAGGTTGTATCACAAAATTGTCACTGAAGAAAAAGTTTCTAAAACACATTGTGTGTTGTGTGTGAAAGCAATATTGAACTGAGTTGTGTTAGAGGCCCAAAGATGGTTTTTTTTGGAGTGTGTAAAAATTTCATGGTAAGCATATGTCCAATGGGCTGGGTGCGTAATGCCTGTTAGGTGGGATTCACAGTGTCCCAGTGGGAATAGTTTACCCAGACCATGCAGAAGTCCAGTACACAATGCAGAATGGGGGGGTCTGTCTGCACTTTGAGTCATGGCGAAGGTAATACGGCTCATCCTTTGTGCAGCCTAATGAAAATTGATTTCTTCCTCTGCCTTCCTATAACTGGAAGTGTGGTATTTGGAGGTTGTTCTCAAGAGCAGACTTTGTCCATCTTGTATATCTGTCTTCTGCGATTTATGACAGTTGGCTGTACCTCTGCTGTCCCAAGATGAGGCATTCCAATCCCACCATTGGCTGAGAATAAACCATCTTTTAGGATTATTGTTTGCCAAGTCTGGTGTTTTCTCACTCTGGTTTGTCTTTCATGTCAGAGCTGAATTTCTTTGCTTCGTAGATCAATTTTACAATCTTGGTATTTATTCTGGGCTCATCACTGTGTTGTCTGTATGTGATGTTGCCTTGAGCAAGAACCATCCCTGTATTGTTTATCCCCGAGGACTTGTAGGAGTGGAATGAATCTGTTTCGGGAGCTGACGTTTTTCTCCCTTGGACAGACCAACCTCTGATCTGAGGATTCCCTGTCTGTGGTGGCATACTCCCACATGCAGAGAAGCAGCACCAAGGCAGCATTGCTTAAAGACTGTTCTGAGGGCTTCATTAGGACTGTACTGTTCTTCTGGCTTTGCCTGGCAGTTTTGCCCAGGATGCAGAAACTGAGGTGTGTTAATTGCTTCCTCAGTGCAGGTCCCAGTTTTAGCACTGGTTTGTTTCTTTTAAGGAAAGTTATCTCATCAATGCAATCTAAAAGAAAGTATACTTTTAAAATCCCACCCTCTTTTTTTTTTTTTTTTAAAACAATTTTTTTCAGATGGAAGTGCTTCTTTCTTGTCTTTAAAAAATTCTCTACTATTTGTGGAACAAACCCAAATACACTGGATTAATGCATGAGAAGCAGAAAGAGGTTTTCCTTTCTTATTTCAAAAGAAAGAACAGAACTGCTCAGTGTATTTTCACTGTCTAAACTGAGTGACATGTAACACAAATATCATGAGCGAGTGCTTGAATACTGAATGTTTAAAGTTCTTATTTATCTTTAATAGCCTAAATTATTACAACCATGATACTTTTTTTGTAAAAAAAAATTGTTATATATGGTTTATTTCCCAGCAGAGCATATTTTAACCACAGATTCCCAGCAGATGTCTCAGAGAAGAATAATGCAGTGTCTCAATGGCTGCTGGCAAATATCCTTCTCACACTCTCAACCCCTCCAGTATGGGAATAGCAGGAGTATGTCAGCATGTGTCTCAGTTTTCAGGTTACCTGCCTGAGCCAGGTGCGGTCAGAGAGTTGCAATTCCAGCTGCATGGAAGGCTTTACTGGTGCTCCAGCACTGTCTGAGGGGAGGCTTCACAGGGAGTCAGTGGAGCAGCGAGAACAGGGCAGGGATGGGTACTGATGAGTGTGCACTAGGTGGCTGTGATCAGCAGCGTGTGCTTGCCAAATCCTGATTCATTAATTTCGTGTTCTGCTGAGCTGTAGCTAGGAGAGAGTTCCCTGCTCAGGTGTTGATGGGGGCCAGACTACATCAATGTTATTCTTCCGGTGAGAGAGGCTGGAAGTGATATTTAATATTGCAGTCCCTTGTGACAGAACTGATCCAGCCTAACTGGGGATCATCTCTCCATTCATACAACACCAGGAGTTCTATCAGTCTTTGACATCTGATAATGCTGTCTTTGATTTCTGATAATTTTTATAAATTAATACAAAATGCCAACTGTAACTTGTATGAAATCTTAGTATGCAAAAGAAAGGAACCCCACGTAACTTACAGTTTCTCCCTCTTGTTTCTTCTCAGATTCTCCCTTGTGATACAAGATAAAAGTCTTGCTTAAGATGTGCTAAATTATCTGAAAACACGTGGCTTAATGCTTCCTGCCTTTCAGGTCTCAAAAACCTACCTAGGTTGGATGGTGTAAAGAAAATCGGGTGCAGCACAGTGAAATAAGGCCGTGCCCTGAGTTGGTTAATTCCAGTCTGCCCTACCGCATCAGCTGGCAGGGCTGATTTGATCTGATCAGATGCGGGCATGCTACTTCTGCCAAAATGCAAAGTACAGTGCTTATGCTGCTTTTATGCTTTGAGTTGGCTTCATGCTAGCTGCAGGAAGATAGATTATGCCTGTTGGAACAAAATTTCCTCTTGAAAACGTTTTGGGTGCTTTTCATGTTTTGGAAGACTAAGTGAACACCAGTTCAGTGCTTTGTGTCACATGGCTTTGAAATTTTTGGTCTGGTTCTAGGAACTTTGCAGTTTCTAGTCTTCCTGTGGATCCACAGCCTGATGTGGTTAGCCACAGAGTTGGGAGAAAAATTGAAATGGCTGGAGTTACAGCCCAGATAGTTCACTACCCAGTGAACAGTGCTATAGGGAAACCTATAATGGAGACACAAAGTTAGTGTCATGTCTTCAAGCGAAAAGTAATGTCCATATTCCCATTTCCTTCAAGACCAGTTTTGAAGAAAGTCGTCTGTGAATTTGTGACTGTTGAAGTATTTTGGTCTCAATATTGTTTCCTTAGAGACTGTGTTCAGTCAATGATGGGGACAAATATATTTTACGTTTATGATTACTTTAAAACCTATGCAATCTGAATAAGGAATAGTGGAAACAGTGGTTCAGAAACCTGTTTTACTGCTAAGCTCCTTTGGTCTTGACCATGAGTTAAAACTGCATCATATTTGAGGCTGGTATCCTCCTGAGTGTTCAGATAAATGACTTGCCAGTGTTCAGTATCAGAAATTATAACATGAACCCACTTGTATCTACAAGCCTAACCTGATTGCATTTGGTTTGTTGGTTTTTTTTCTTTTACTTTTTTTGATAATTACTGAAGACTGTTATTTTTAAGACTGTAGGGTTTTGTGCTTTCTCTGGATTCTTTATCCTTGAAGTTTTCAGTTCATTGGCATGTACCTATTAATGTGAAATATGGAATAAATCAGGAGCACAATTTTAATCCAGAGATTAGTACCTTTTACAGATAGAGTAGTGCAGGTTAAGAGGCATGTGAGATGTGATGGGTAGGGGTTGGTGATGGGCAGACTCTGCAGTGATCTCTTTCTCCACAGGTGTGGAGAAACCCTCTCAGCTGTAGCACTGACATACTTCTACTACTTTGTCATATCTGACTGACTCTTTAAATTTTAGGGCTCACTTCTCCAAGAAGGATGTGCCCCTCTGTTAATTTTTGTGGTATTAGTCCTCAGTGATCAAATGGCATGTGGATGAAAGCAATGTTAATACCTCTCCCGGTAGAATGGGGCCCTGAAGACTTCTTGCTTCTCTCTCTTCTCCTGTGCTGATACAAATGAATGGGAACTTGGTCAGGTTAGCTGGTGTTATGTTCATGGCAAAGAAGTATACCTGAGGTCAAAATCTAACAAAAAAATGTTGATGGGGGAAATATGTGGAAAAGCCTTCTCAATTTCCTGTCACTAGATCTGATTGGTCTTTGTTGATAGTCTCAGCTAAATGTTTTATCTTCTCCTAGCTTTCCTTTCCCTCACCTTCCAACCCTTTTCCCCCATTGACCTCTACAAGCGCAGTCCTAGCTGTTGATTTATCAGGGCAGGCTAGCTCAGCACTGTGTGGAGATTGCTTTTAATTAACTCTCTTCTTTTTTCCAACCTTCAGGGAGCAGCAACCCTTTAATGATTTTAATATTTTATCTGGATTTATATCCACCTGATGTGTTGTTTGTTGCTCTACTTCCTCACATGTTCTCCCTCAGTCGTTTTCCAAAAGGAAACGTTCGTTTCAGGCCCCTCACGCAGGATGAGGAGGAGGGTTTTTAATGGCTTCTGGACTGGGAGGATGGACTGCCTGTGATCTACTCAGGTGTTTTGGAGGAGGGTGGGGAGTATGAGGTGATGCATTTTGGTGCTGCCTTGGAGCAAGGCTCGCTTCAGCGGTCTGCCTCCATGCACAGGGAGAAGCAGCTTTGTTTCATGGTTGCAGCCTGGCAGATCAGAGCCTACTGAATTAAACCTGATCCCTGATTTGTTGTATGGCATAGATAAGTCATGAGTTTATTCTCAGTCAGGTATGACTCTCGTGCTAGTCAGGCTGACAGGTCTAATGGAGGGTCCCTCTTCACCTGCAAAAGACTACCTTTGCCTACTGTAACTCTACCAAATAAGATTCCTTCAGACTGAGAAGAAAGCAGCTATACAAAATTTCTCCCACCTGGAATTTCCTCTTTACATATCCTACCATGAGGATTTCAGGAAGTTCCAGCACAAAGTATTTGGGAAAAATATATGTTACTTGTAATGTAAAGTATGTGGCACTTTCATGCCAGAGCAGGAAAATGCTTTGTAATCATGTTTAAAGTAAACATCACAGTCCCTTTCACGAGGTTATTTTCTCCATTCTTCTGATGGGAGGAATGGCATGCACTGACTGACTTTGGTGATGGTCACACTAGTCACATCATCAACCATTGCCAGAATTGGAGGCTTAGAAGCCACATTGCTTTGCGTTTGATGTTGATGTGTTGAAAGTGAATGGGAATCCTTCATTGGTAACACTTCCATGGCTGAGCTGAAATTAGGGGCATGGAGGAAGAGTGGGAAAGTGAGTTAAGACTGTCTGCCTGGCTCTGATGGAAGTAGTTCACCAATAAATATCACTAAACCATCCTTAATGGTGGTGGTTTGTGCCTAGAGCTGATAAAGGCACTGTTGGGGTACAAAGATTTTACCACAGAAATGAACCAAGTGGTGAGTAGTTTTGCATTTCAAAATATACATGCTGCACACCAGACAGTCTGTTCTGTACAATTCATGCACTGAATTTAAAGTCATTGGTGTGAGCACAGTTTGACTCAATCTATTTTACAAGACTGTAAAGTCTTTTTTTGTAAGTATGTGTAAGTGTATTTAAAGCCCCTTTGTTAAAATAGCAGAAGAAATGAAGAAGTTCCCAGATCTAGTCTGCCCTTACTGAGGAAAGTGACTGCGAAACACTAGCTGAAAGGAGCATAGTCATGGGTGCTACTTATCAAAGTATTGGCAGCGCATCACTGCATAAGATCATCTATGTCATCTGGCCTGTGGTTTGTGTTTGTCTTTCCTGTCTTCCTCTGCAGTATGCTTTACTTTAAAAAACTAATTGTTTGAGTGTATTTTTTTTCCACGTTGTTGCTGTGATTCCATAGTAACTCTCCTAGCATTCTCATCTGACCAGATTGCAAATGTATCTGGTTCAGGTATTCTTTCTGCTGAGTAGATCTGAAAGTGTATTCCCTCCTCCCCTATTATTAACTTTCTAGTTTTGTTTCCACAACTAACTTATCCACAAAGTCATAGGGTTAGGAGAGGCTGTCTCTCCTGACACATCTTCTGAATTCCTTGCTGCTGAACACACACCATGCAAAGTTGAAACCTGGCTGGCCCTCAAAGGGCAGTCTATTTCCCAGGCTGCTGTTTCCAGCTACCTTCTCCTCCATGCACCCATCGGAGGGGAAGAGGAGGAACAGAGGAGGGGTGAGCACTCTGCCTTTGGGAAAGGCTCTGACCTGAAAATGGATTGCAATTCCAGCCGAATGGTTCCTTCCCTTGGTAACAGAATTGCACGCCTGGGCTCTGAGCTCTTTGCATTAATTCCATCTCTGCTAAACTTTCCCAGTCAATTAACCATGTCCATCTCCTGCTCTAGCAGCCACATGTGCCTTTGCTGCTGCAGCAGGGTTTTGGAATAGTAACTCCCTGCAGCCTTTGCTGCAGCAGTTTTCCTCCAGCAGCTTCCCTCAAGCATGGTTATCAATCAGGACCTGTCAGGTTTTTCCCTCCAACACATCTATTTTCAGGGCTGTAGGACTTTGACCTTTTGCTTTTGTCTTCATAAGTACTGTTTTTTCCAATAGGGGCCAGCTCAAATGCTGAGTGTTAGGTCTTTACACTGATACAAATCTGCATGAAAATTTCAGTCTTAGTGCGAGGAGATTGTGCTAAACATGGATATTTCTTTTTGTTTCTGTCATTTTGCCTCCCTTGGGTTTTAATTTTGCTTGTCAAAAAGGCCACATTAAGCTGGCCAGTAGTTCTTGTGTGGTGTTCTAGGCAGCACCCATAGTGCAGAGGTTTCCTTTGAGTGGTTGGCTAAGAAGACTGGATGAGAAAGTAGTGAGTTCTTGGAGGCTGAAGTGTCTGGGTGATGCTCACCCATGAGGTTTGATACAGACTACCTTTGAATTCTGCACATGCCTCTGGAAGACTGGTTTGAATGCTGGCTCTAGTGGTCTCTTGGCAAGGCATTTAAGGGACCATGACAGTAGCTTGAACATGATTTTCTGGCTTGTTGTACTACCATTGAAGGTCAGGTTGGGCTAGAGTGCCTTTTGAAGCAAGGGACTGTGCTTAGTATCTTGTCTTGAGCGTGTGGGTGAGCCCGGTCCTCTTTCTAGTGGGTAGGTACCTATGTCATAAAGGCTGCCATCCAGTTGGCATTAATTGGTTCCTGTGTGGGTACTTTCAGGTGAGAAAGACCAAATTGGCCACAGAGGCTCAATTAATAGAAGTGTAGGTTTTAAAGAGGGTTCTGGGTCTTAAATCCAGTCCTCTGGTACCATGTCAGATAATCCCTTTCATAAACTGCAAAGTCCTTGTCTTAAATCCCCACTTGGACTGTTTGTTCCCATTACTCCTCTTGGGAGGGTTCCAGAACCCACTGCTCTAATGGCTGGAAATAGCATTTTAATCCTTAGCCTAGCCCTACTTGTGGCCAGTTTATACCCATTTGTTCTGGTGCCAGCATGGAATTGTTAGTTTAAATACTATTGCTCCCTCCATGTCTTCCTCTCCACTATCATGCATTTGTACAACACTGTTATAAGCCCTCTCAGTCTTTGTTTTGATGTACTAAACGGTCTGTTCTATCTTTTACTTTGATGGCTGGAATATTTATTGTCTTTGCTTTCTCTATTCCAGCTTGGATTACTCACATTCAGCTTTCTTGAGTGTGAGTACACAGAATTGTGCTCTGTTTCAGGTGGGGATTTGTTCTCTACAGTAACTTTATTTTTTTATCTCTTCTGATCATTAATGGAAATACTGAATAAAGTCAGTTCCCAGACCATTCCTTTCTAGAACTCCAGAAGTAACCTCCCATCAACCAATTACTGTCTCTGTTAGGACTTTACCTGTGACCAACCCTCTTTCAATGTATTTTCAGTCATATCATCATTCTTGTACTAATCCTCAACTTCTCCATTTTCAGTAATTTCTCCTATAATACTGTATGAAACATTTTCCGAAAGTCTGAATAGCTAACATGATGTCTAGAATATCAGTGTCTTATGAAAGCAAGATGTCAAGTTACGCTGGCACAGGGTATGCATCTTACATCTTAGTTGTTTTCTTGTTCAGGAGTGTCCTTGATCATTTTGCACTTGAAAAAACTGCATGTGAGTAAACTTTTGTCTCAGTTAGCCTTACTGCAATGATTTGCAAGATTTGTGTTCTAATACAATTAACAAAGAGTATTTTATTTTGCTTGTTATACTTCAGTAATATAGTAGTAACCATGATTTGCAGTATCTGTTTAAAGAACTTGCTAGTAGATGTATGGTTTCATGTTGCAGTTCATGGGCAGAGATTATTCAGAATTTATGCCTTGACTGCACAAATGTCTTTGTGGCTTCCATCTCAGTCATGTCACTGAAACACAGCATTCCTTTAGTTCTTGGCCTATACCTACATTATATTTAATCTACGTACCATTCTAACCACAAAACAGCTGAACTTTCTTTGATCACTTTTATTTTGATGTCTGAAGAATATTACTATTTTTTAATAGCTTTTGCAAGTTCTAACTCTTGACTTTGGCAATTCTCTCTATACTTCCTGACCTTTAAGATCCAATTTTTCTTCTGTTACTACTGTTTTCTGTTCCTGAAGGATGTCTGTTTAATTTTGATGTCATTTTCCAAGGTAATTATTCAGCCAATAACTTCTCCAGTCTTTCCATATGAGTTTAAAACAATTCTTGCATTTTTCTCTGAAAGAAATTCCCCAAGTTCTGCTGTATTCCACTACTCCTATGCTTAAGTAGCAGGTTTGAAGCAATCAGGAACAGGTTTCAAGCACTTTGTGATGGTTGTGATGGTGATGGAAATTGTACAATTTTTTACCTGTTCTGCAGAAGACTAAGGCCATGGTGTTCTAGGGCAAGCAGGGGCAATTCTGCTTAATATTAAGTTGTTTTACTTAATTAGATCATGCCTAAATGTGACTTCTAGAATTTCATCAATGTAAAACAGTGCTGCATCTTTGCAACCATTAAGAAAAAATCCAAATGAGCATAAAGTTGGTTTTTTTTCTTAAATGATCTTGTTCCATTTTTCTCTGATGCTATTGGTCTTATTCAGAGAAGACTGTGTGTATGTGTTAAATATGTATATTTGTGTCCATGTATAATATAGGAAAGAATGAATGTATTTACAGATGGTGTTTAGGAAGACATGGTATTGTTCATTAATCAATGTCTTGGCATTTTAAACATTTCCATATACTTTATCAGTGTATGACAAAATTGGTATATGGTTCAACTCTTGCCTACTGCCAGTTAAACAGACCCACATAAATAGGAAGGATACATTTATACATTTCTTTTTTTCATACCGGAGGGCTCTGGGAACTTTTAAAATATTACGGCAGTCTTTGGGTCAATGCATATCCCAGCAATCCCTTGCATAAGTGACCTAAAATCGTGTGATCAAACCTCTTCTTCCCTCCCCATCTCTAGAGAGATATTTGTAATTAGATAAAATGAGGACAGAATATGCATAAGTATCTGTTATGCTGGGATTCCTGCCCAGAAAGGAAACTAATGGCCCAAGCTGGCCATAATCTTTTGCACCCTGTGTACTATTGACAAGGCTACGTCTTGAGATGTTGGGGATTCAGGAGCAGATTTTTCCTGCTGTCTTATGGGAACCTTTTGTAGATTGACTTTTTTTCCAAAACAAGTGGAATTACACAGCCTATATTTTACTTGTCATTCATTGTCGGGGATGTTTTGCTTGTAAGAGAGGGCCTGATTCTGCAGTCTCACGCCTAATGCAGTGGAAGTGAGTGTAAATTAGTGTTAGGTTTGGAAGTGTTTTGCATTCACTTTGCCCAGATGGAAATGACCACATGAAGTGCAAGACAGTGGAGAACTGGGTGGGGATGGAGGAGCTGGTTATTTTTTCCCATTTCATCTATCAATTACTGCTTGTCTTTGGTTCTTCAGAGGAAGGGATGATGGGGTCCTGTGGGCAAATTCAGCTCTCAAGAGGATCAGATAGGTGGCACTTTAGAAATCTGGAGGCTGTTTTATGTACTGTTGCCATTTTCTTTTTTCTCCCAATGCATATGGTACGTGTTAGCTCACCCCTCACAAAATTCTAGTTTTTTAGTCCTCTGCTAGGTTTGTGGGGTTTGTCATGTGACTTGGCAACATTGAAACACAAACCCTGGACACTTGTGAATTCATCAGTCTTCCTCAGATATTGCAGTTGTTGGTAAATCCACCAATGAAAAGCTTTTATTGGAGCAGGTGGGCAGTCTGCGTGCTAGTCTTCCTCTCTCGCTTTGCTTCCATGTCCTTGGGGTAAACGTCAGTGAAAGTAAGGGAAGTATTTTAGTAAAAGGAGTAGCAAGGTCATGCAAAAAGCATGCCCTCCTGCACATTCCCAAGGAAGGTATCTATCCAGCATTTCCATTTCTTTCCCTGGTGTAGCTAAATCAGGAAGTAAGACAGCCAAAGCCATGCTGAAATGTGATTCTTTTTTTGAAAGCATGTCCAGTTTGGCATCTTTGTGAGCTGAGAAAGCTTGGCTTGCTCTCTCTTTCTACTCACAATAATTTGCAGAGTGGGAGATTTGGGGTGAATATCTGTTTTCTGTGCTTACGAGGCAGCAGGAGCTTCTATGGCTGGGCTGGAATGTGTTGTTTCAACACACTGAATGTGAAAAAAAAACTTTAGCTTAATACAGGCTGTGGTTTTTGTTTGTACTCAGTCAGTGTGACTTCACTGAAGTCTAAAAAGTTATGCCAATGTGAGAGACAAACCACGTCTATGTTATTTCAAGACAACTGTACTACCAGAGAAAATTCCTTTTATTCCACAACCTCCCCCCCCCCCCCCCCCCCCCCCCCCCCTTAATTTTCATAGTCTCCCTCCACCTCGGTCATTCAGTAGTGCCCAATGCTTATAATATGGCAGCAAATGTTGACACCAGCAGCCACCTATGAGATCCTTAGCAGAAGTCTATAGCTTAATGTGCAGGACGAGCAGAAGATGACTTCTTAGTAACAGGGATGGGTTAGAACAAAATCCTGGATCTCAGCACTTCTTGCAAGCTTCAAAGATTGAACCTGGATCTGAAGTGAAATGTCTTCAATGGACAGGATCCAAACACCCACATGCTTTGGCAGAGCTCAGATCCAAATTTTGTCTACCTGAAGAATCAAGGTTCTGTTTTCATGTAGATTCTTCTACTAGTGAGAAGCAAGGGAAGGGATAAGACAGAAAATATGACACATTGGCAAAATTGTTTTTCAATACTATGTTTTTCAAAGTTCTTTCCATGAGGCGTCAGCAGCTCTTAAAAATCACAGGGAGAGTGTACAGTTGTCGATGAGCCAGAACGGTTAAATGCTTTTAAATATTTGAGTTGGGTTATTCCTTCACCTTTCTTTCTCACAAACATGTCTGGTAAAACTCCAGTAATGAAAACACTTGCTTGGGGAGGGGGATGAAATCCTTTTTAGCGAATAACGATGGTGATATTTTATTCACATCATAACAATGTTAGCAATGGTTTAGGTTTGGCATTGAACATATACACAACATTTGCTCTTTTATACAGTATTGCTATTACATAGTAAAAATAGCACAATTGCAAAACTCATTTGTTACCCTTGTGCCAACTTTGTTCAGCTGACAGTTGCTGTTTGAACTTCTAAAGCAATGTTTCATCCATACGTTAATACCAAGTGTATGATTAATTCATTCTGCTTTCAGATGATCCTCTTGTGCCCTACAGCCCTGCATGGTAGTTACTTCCCAGTTTGACATACCCGCAAAACCACTTCTGTCAGATAAGCTGTGCTCATCCTGACTGGTTCCATACTTCGAGATGGTAAAGAGCACCCACTGCCTTTACATTTCCCAGTACATTCCTGCACAGAAGTTTGTTATAGGCACTTCACTTCACTGAGCCATTTCAGGATGGTGGTATTCAGAAATTTTCATCTTTGCAGTGAGAGATTTGGACCTGTTCTGCAATGTCTTGGGTGTCGTATAGTCTCTGATTATTTGCTGTCTGTGAAGCATGCTTATTGTATGATTTCTCAGGTTAGTTTAATAGCAGTGTTTTGATTCTGAAAAAGAAAGAAACAAAATCAAGAGGGTAAATACAAGGTCAAGAGCATCCATAAATGAACACTACAAGTAGTGTTACATAGTAACAGGTGGGCAGCTGGCATGGAAGTCTCCACTGGATCACACTTAAAGTAGTTTTAGATTAACAAAGTAAAAAAACCCTGGGAAGTGGGAAGGGGGAAGAACTCTCCCCAGGTGAAATGGCGCTCCCTTGGGTAGTTACTAGCTGGGAACAGGCCGACATACAGATAGCCCTGCTGCTGCATCCTCCTGGAAGGCTAATTAGAATTCAGCTGGAGAAGGCACAAATAGATTTTATTTTAAAACCTTTTGAATTCTTCCTTGTTCCTGCTGTTACAGTTAAACCACACTTTATTTTAGGAAGTTTGTTGTTGTTTTCTGTATTTACTTCTTAACAGTTTTTCAGGTGAGGAAATTAAAATGGATAGGAAAGAATCAAATGCAAGAATTTGTGGGTAGACTAGAACCTGATCTCAGACAGGAGAATCAGTGGGCTTTTCATTAATCAATGGCGTAGAGAGGAGCCAAAAGTGCTCTTGGTCCCTAAGAAGTACCACTTACCTAGGAGTTATGTGGAGTGGTTTTGTTTTCTGACAAGTCTGCTCAGTGTTTCATTCAGTGTTTCCTTTTACATATTTATAAACATAAAAAGTATGACGGTGAACTTGATTGTCTGATTGACTGATATTAGACCTAATCCTTATTTGTTCCAAGATACCACTAAAGATTCCAGGGGCTGTCTAGACCTTTACTTAGTTGTAGCTACACAGTAGGGGAAGTGCTTGTGTGAGACATTTGTTTCTCTGCTTTAAGTTGGCAGCATACTTGCATAGCAATGATTCTTACAAAATCACTCCTCAGCATGCTTGCATGGGGTATCACCTACTCTAGTTGCACTGGTGCTCCCTGGGACTGCAGATACCTGCACTCTAAAGAGGCTTCGGGCTTCCTGGCAGTGCAGGCAAAGCTGCATTTTGCCTCCTTAAGGATGAGGGGCCAAGACCAGTGCTATTCCAGCTATGAGGAAGGAAGAATTAGGAAGAGCTGGAATGGAGAACTGGGGGAGGATGAGGCTTGCTTCTCTTCCTGCAGGCAGGGTAGAAGAGATGGGAATGGCACCTACAGCTGGGGAGCAGAGCTTTCCTCCAGTGGCAGCCACTCCCACTCAGCAGCCACCGTGACACGCAGCCAGGTTTCCAAATGACTTTGATAACATTCTCCTCTAGAAGCTTTTAAAGAAACTAAGCTGCCTTGGGAAGTCCTCCAGAGGAACAGTTGGTTAAAACTGTGGAAACACAGTCTGGAAAGAACTGGTCAGGTCACCTGTGGAGGCCCAGCTGGATCAGTAATTGGGCCTGCGCCACCTGATATTTGCAAATGATCTAGAAGAGAAAGTGGTGAGAGAGGTGGCAAACGTAGCTGATACACTGTGTATTCCAGGTGGGAAAAACACAATGTTGCTGCAAAGTGTTGAAGAAGGGCCTCATAAAGCTGAATGATTTGGCTCATTAAAATGACTGATTATGTTCAGTTTAGAGAAATGTAGATTAAGGCACGTAGGGAAAAACAATCCCAGATTAACATATGCAGAAATGGGAACAGAACTTGTTACTGACACTGAAGAGAAAAGTTTTGGAGTTGTAATTGATCTACCAAAATATGAGTTTTGTGCTCGGTAATGGGGAAAGATAATAGTAAGGTAAGAATAAGAAGAAAGAGACAGAAGGGAAGAGATGCAGGCTGAATGTTAGGAGTTACTATGAAAGGAAAGAAAATAAATGCCATTACTGTGACACAATATAAATCCAAGGTTTGCTGCATGTTGAATACCGTGAGCAGTTTGGTCTCTTTGTCTTGAAAAGGATACAATAAGCCCAAAGATGAACCGAGAAGGAAACAACGATGATCAAAAGGAACAACTTCTGTATAAGGAATTACTAAATTGATTTGGGTTTTCTAGTCTGTAAAAAGATTTCTGATTCTCTCTATATGAGAGAGGTTCATGAGATCAAGAGTATCACAGAAGGGGCAAATAGGGATGGATGTTCATTCTCTGTCTTGAAGCCAGGAGTTAGGACATCAAATGAGATTATCAAGTGACTGGTTCAAAAGTAACAAAAGGGGTTACTTTTTCACTAAATATTCAATAGAGCTGTGGAATCTTTACAATGGGATGTATGGGGTATTAAAGTTTACCTGGGTTCAAAAAGTGTCAGTTTCACAGAAGGAGAATCCTTTAATGGCTATTGAATACAGAGGTATCTGAATCACAGTTTGCCGGAGGTTGGGAGGATACACCAGTGCATTTCCTGCAGACTGTCACTCTATCTGGTCCATATTTTGTGTGCTTCCTTAGGAATTCCTTACTGGCTGAGGTTTGAGAAGTCCTGGGTTAGATGGACCTTTGGTCTGACCTGGTATGACCATTTGTAGGTTTCAAGGACTCTGACAGTCACATAGTACTTAGCAGTGTTGCAAGAAAGGCCTTTAGAAGTTTCAAAGTAAGAGACCCAGAAATGCAAGATGGAATTATGATTACTGGCTGAATAACGAGAGCTTTATTTTGCTCTTTGCAAAGTTTGCTCCTTCATGTCAACCCTAGGGGGAAATCTGTGTGCCAGTTCACCCAGGTCTTGCAACAACCTGAGACAACCTGTTTATTAAACATACGCTTTGGCTGCTATACAGAGGAAATGGCATGATCCAGACTGGTAATGCAGAGACTTGCATTTAGTTTCTGCCTACATCGTTGACTTTCCGTATATTTCCAGCCAAGTCCTGTACCTTGTTGTCCCTCTGCTTCCCTATGCAAAGAATAGATAAAATCCATTCTCTCTCTCCTTGAAGAGCAGTTTGAGATTAATGGTTGTAAAGTGCTAGAAGTTGTGAGTGAATGCAAAGTGTTTGATGTGGATTTGTTTAATGGACATTGCAATTAAGAAATTTGCTATCATCAATGTCTGTTCATAGGCCTCTCATCCAGACTGGATAAGAAGTAAAACCTGTATTCAGATTCATTCTAGAGGGAAAAAAACCCGAATTAGTTGTTTCTGTACTTATTAGTTATTCATTGGTTTGGGTTGTTTGTGTCAGAATTGGCAGGGTGAGCCCCAGGGAAATCTGCAGTGGTCTAATCTGACTAGAGGAAACATTTTTTATTTTGGTCCTTTCTGTCCTGTTGCACAGTTTCTTTTTGGTTTTGTGCTCTTGCTAGGTGACTGTTCATGGGATGAATTTTCTAGTCATGTCTTAGATTCACAGTCTTAGGTGACCTTTGCTCTTCCATGTGGCTCTCTTTCTGCTCCTGTGGCCATTTGCAGATGCGTCTTATAAGTTATTATTTATAATGAAAGGCAGCTGATGGCACTTGCACGTAAGGTGGTTGTCCTGTCCACATTCTGTGCAGTAGCATACCTGAATCCTGATGAGAAGACAAAGAGTTGCTTTTGTTCAAAATTAAGTGTATCAGAGGCCCCAGAACTTACCTTAGCACTTGCTGCTGAGCTAGATGGTATCAGATTTCAGGGAGACATGGAAAAAATTCTTGCTGTCCAGCTGTTGTGTCCCAGGTACCTGCTACTTGCTTACATCAAGTTTCAGCAGGGAGGTATGTAGCCATGAACATAACAAATTCTGTTCCTAACCTTCTCTACACACATTGGAAAAATTGAATGGATTTTTTAAGGCTTTCCCTCCTTTGGACCAACTAGACTCTGTCAGGAGAGATGCCTTGAATCTGCTTGACTTCAGAATTTCTGGGAAGTGGTTTGGTTCCTGTCTGTCATTGCTATTATGTCTGATTGCTGTGGTACTTATGCTGCTCTGGTATAGTTGGGGTATATGGGTATTTCAGCTCTACCTTCTCTCTTTCCCCACTCACAAAAGCCCCATTTTGCTCCCTTTTCCAGGGGAGGGGGCCTTCTAATTTGCTGTGCTCCCACACTGGGGCTCCTCCACAGGAGACATGTCTTTACACAGGAGTGGCTGCTGCCGTATGTCAGCAGAATGATTAACAGTTGTGTATTAGACACTTTATCAGGCATCTGAGGATGTTTCCAGGATACTGTACACACTGGGTAAAAGACATTTAAAAATCCATCTTTTTCAGTGCACTAGCTAGTTATTAACACAGCTTTCTACAGTCAGGAGGAAGCTCTGATGTGCTGCTTTTATGTATCAGCATTTGAATTCTTAGACATCACGTTTTTGAGAAATCTCTGGAGATGAAGCACAAACTTTGGCAGCATGACCAAGAAGACCTACCTGATTGCCTTGACTACTGGGATTTAAGTGCTGGGATTGCATCAGTCCTCCGCCTCAAAGCTGTTATGGGTCAGGAAGTGTGGGAGAGGACCAGGTGGTTGTGTAAGCCTCCTCTTAAGTTTCACTGATAAACTTTGAGACACTTTTCAAAGAAATAGCTTGGACTATGGGGTTCGTATGGAGAACCTCACTGCAGCAAAAGAAATTAGCAGCTCCTGTTAACATACCTGCTTGGTGTTTGTACATGGAATAGTCCTATTTGGTATGGGGGTAGTCACAATATGAATGCAAGTCTCCACTGCAAAAGTGAGGGCAGAAGATGTGCAATTGCTTTGTGACATTTGAGTGTTTTCTAGTGCTTACTGATGGGTTCACAGGGCCGCTACAGGTGGCTGCTAGGAAGATGTGTGTGGACTGTGAGGAGAGGCTTGCAGTAAAGGAAGAAATGGCATCTACCAGTCAGGATAGGGCTGTCTGCAGGCAGGACCTGTAGAGCCATACTAAGTCATGTGGCATGGAGCACACATGCCACACTGAGTGGTGTTAATTGACAGTTCCTAAATGCCATTCTTTTCCCCCAATAAACTCTACCCATCTCAAGGTAATGCTCAAGTGAATCCAGCCACTGCTCTGCACCTAAAATTGCAATAGTAAGCTGTCGAGATTTAATACAACACCGACACCAATATGTTTTATTTCATTCATGCTATTCACCCTGGAATTTATTTCCACTTACACTCTAAGCCACTTGTGTGCCAGCTACAGCTTTTTGACTTGGAAAAAAATGGTTATTTGAATGACATCTCTCAATTTTATGTAGTTTCTCCTTCCCCACATGTAAATTCTGTATGAAGGCCACCGTGCCCTCCTGCTCTTTGCATAAGTGTTGAGAGGTACCTAAATACGACTTAGCAAACAGTTATTCTATGCTATGCAAACAGTAACTGTGCAAAGGGCATTCACCCCAGCCTATGCTGCTAGTGGTGATGCTCAGAGGGTGGTCTTGTCTGAGGCTTCACTTGTTAACTTTATTTCTGATTCTGTGTACATTGCACTGCTTCACTATCTGCCCAGTGACCACAGGCATCCAGTTATGAAGTAAAATAACTGATTAAAAAGCCCACCAAACACAAGAAAACACCCAGTCTAGTTTAGGATATGCCACCTTTTGAGCCAAGTACTGAGGTGTGTATCGAACACTTGAAGTGCCCATGAAAATGGAGCAAAGTATGTTAAATGAAAATAGAAAACTGAACTCTAATTCAGTATCAATATTTCAGTTTCTGGGAGTATTGTATCTTAGTTTTACTTTCTGCATTTCTCTGTGTGTAGTTCCAGTTCTAGTTATGGTTAAAGATTTTCTCTGCCTTTTGGGTGTCTGAAAATGATCTTCTGGCAGTTTTAAAGTGGGTAAAAATACTGTGAAAGTGTTAACTTTGAGTCCCCTCCTGCAGTTTAACCCTTCTTTTTAGGGGCCCAGGGATACTTTCCTTGCCAGTCTTCCAAGCTCAATCCCAGTTTTTGCTCACCTGATGTCATTTTTTGGTGGAAGAAAATAGAAATATCTCTATGTGTTAGGATATTCTATTTCTTTAATTCCTGGAAAGGCTGGAATGAGGTGGGGGAAGATAAACAAATCCCCAATGAAGTGATGAGTTACCACTGTTGAAGTAGGGCAAGAGGTCAGGACTGAGGGAAAGATTGGAAAGAAAATGTGTGGGTGTGTGCTTACATGTATGTGCTGCTGTGCTTTGAGAACGAGTCAGAGGAAAGAACTGCAGTTACGAAGGCATCCAGTCCTTTAAAAGGTTTGCAGCATTTTGATTTGAAGAAACCGGTATTCCCATGGAACAGGAGAATGTATGCAGGTTTTTTAACTCACTAAACTCTTGGTTTCCCTGTAATTGTAATAGGGACTCCTCCAAAATGCAAATTCATGTGTCAGCGCTCTCCTCATATACTAATCACAAGTAAGGTAGTGGTGGTGGTGGCAATCTTTCAAGTCCTGTGGAGGGTGTGAAAGCAGACGTGAAGGTGTGGTGACACAAGGAGTCTCAGAGAGGACTATTGCCTGGATTCTAAAGCAGAAATGTTTTACTGGAAGAGGGCTGATAGGGAAGGCTCTGCAAGGGGAAGTGACTGGCAAAAGGACATTGGGGAATGAATAGGAAGCATGGTAGAGACATGGTAAGGTAGGAAAAGAGGTTTTTGTAGGCCAGAAGGGAAAAAAAGACACAAAAAGACAGAATATAACACAAATTAAAGACATTTCCTATAATTAATTCTTTTAAAAATTACTATTAACTAGAAATCAGTGTTGTGAGTAGCTCCCACTAGGCTGTGATTTCATTGCACTAATTGAGCAGTTTCTGACCCAAGGAACTTACAGCTGGCAGTTACCACTGGTTCTGGTCCCTGCTAAGTAACGGGATGGGCGTACGTTAGCAAATGGAGAGCATGAGAGCAATTAGCTCTCTTGTTCCTTGGAGAGGATAGCTTGTGGGGCCTGGTGTGATATCCATGGGTGTAATGTTGGGATTTTGTATGAGAAGGCTCAGATCTGGAAGAACAACAGCAAGATCTTCTTTCTAGGCCCAATGTGAAAAAGTGACAAGGGAGAGTTTGGGCAGGGTTGCAGTGGAAACAGCGTGGGGGGCAGTCATGGCAAAGGGGAGTAAAACACAGCTTCAGCAGTAGGTGCCAAAGCTGGTGACAATTGTGTTCCTGTTCCTTAGGGGAGGTGTGAGGCAGAGAC
Organism: Falco biarmicus; assembly: GCF_023638135.1. Taxonomy (NCBI): domain Eukaryota; kingdom Metazoa; phylum Chordata; class Aves; order Falconiformes; family Falconidae; genus Falco; species Falco biarmicus. Next base: position 23,038,915 of record NC_079294.1, on the reverse strand, counting down.
CCTTCTGTGCATTTGGGTTTTTAGAGACTAGATGGGTACTGCAGCTCAGGGGATTGCACCGCTTTTCCTCCCACTGGTAAGGGAAGGAAATCGATTTTCCTCCTGCTCCTCCCGCTGAAGAGCAGAGGCAGGAAATGCAATGGCAGCCTTGCTAGAAAGGGCAAGAGACAGTGTCAGGGATACCTCTGCCCCAGTGCACTGCAACATGGAAAAGACCTGCACAACTGTCACATTGAAGCTTGTGGGTTACTGTTCTGGGAGGAGGCAGAAGGGAGGATCCTTTTGCTCTGGCTCATGGAATTAACCCTTGGGTTGCTAAGCAGGATTTGTCATGCCAGATCAGACCTGTTATCTGCCTCATCCAGAATCTTATTCTGGCAACGGTTTTTGGAGCTGGATTTGTAGTGTCTTCTAGGGGTCTTCGGTGAAAGCTTTATCATGAGAACCCAACTGCTTAAGTTAAAGAGACAGCATATGCTGTCTTCAGAGGTGCTGTTTGCTTCAACAGATTCCCTCTCCAGTGCCATTCCTTCTCTTTGGAATCTGTAGGGACTGAAAAATGTAATCCCACTATTTATTTTGCTCATGCATACACAACGGATTCTGTAACCACTGAATTTGGCAAGGAGGTACTGAGGGGATGCCTGTGAGAGTAACTCCCTCAGGGCCTGTCTGCATGTGAGTGGCTGAACTGATCTGACCACCTCTTCTCCCTCCCTGCTCCTCTCAGACAGACTTTCTCCTGAAGTTCCTGCAGCATTTGTGTGACCTGAAAGCATTTAAGTCATAACTGCCCAACAACAGCTCTCAAAATACAGTATCACCAAGTACAACCTTACCAACCGTCAACCTATCTGCACTACAGTAATTTGAGTAGTTCCTTAATTTGTGCTTTTTAAAAAATCTGAATTGATCAGTATAAATAAGGACTTGGTAAGAGCTTCAGCCTCTGTTGTTTTCCTGATATGTTGGTTTGTTTAGTGAGAGAGTGTGTAAAATACTTCCATTTGAAACCTGTCACATTTTGACCAGTTAACAACAGCATAAGGTGTGCCAAGAGGGGTGAGACCAGCCTCGGGCTCTGTTGATATATAAAATATTGGCTTAAGAATCAACCCTTTCATGTTGTCCTAAATGACTGTTTCACCCTTACATTCTCATTTTTGCAGCACATACAAGGCAAACATATTCTTTTCTTTCACATCATAGACAAGAGACAAAGGGATACAAAAGCCCAGCCCATGACTCACAAGTGCATAAAAGTGGAGTGTAGGCATCATGCCGTTCATCTTCAGAGGGGAAGAATAAAAGCAATTCAGTGTCAGGAAAGGCTTTTCTAGAAGGTCGGCATTTGCAATCAGTCTTGCAGTAGTCCTAAGGACATCCTCTTCCAGTTATGGTTTGGACTGCTCGTCTGTCATGTGCAAAAAAACATACAAGAAGATGCTATGTAGTTTCTTGTAGAAAGTAGTTGATGACTTCGCTGCCCTGCTTTGTTTTGTCCCCTGTCCAGGACAGGGCTTCAAAACTGACACTGGACATTGTGCTGAAGGCCGGGGCAGTTCGGCAGCAGGAGTTGTCTATCCTACATGATGTGCCTCAGAGACTCCTTCCTCCACTGCGGCTATCCTAACACACTGCCTTAAAAGAAGGGAGTCGCAACCTGCTCTGTATTTGCTTCTGCTTATTACAGACTTGATGGTAAGGAAATACACCTCCTTACAGTCACTGCTTAAATACTACTGGGAGTTTCGCTACATGCACTGGAACTACGGGTGGGAGAGTAATTTAATGAAAGCAGCTCTATTTTCAAGAACTGTGCTGAGGAATTTTATGCAGCTGGTGAAGAGACTTACCAGGCTTTGTACTGAATCCGGTGCGTGCTGGACAGGATTTTGCATGTTTAATCACTGCTGTGTGACTGTACATGTAGTGCAGAAATAGTCAAAAAAGTGTGTAATTATGATATACCTCATTGTCCACTCTTCATGGCTTGAATTAGTGTGCTCAGAGTAGCAGTTCACATATTCAAAGCGCTGCACCAGTTCTAATACCGGAAATTCCTGTGACAGGGCCAAGTGATGTTATTCCCATTTTTTTAAATTAGAGAACTGAAAGAGAGAGAGATGAAGTCAGAGGCTTGGGACTTTAGAAAGATTTAAGTAACATTTAGGAGTTGCTGGCCCCTATACTTGTGTTAAGCATGACAGAACATGCCGCTGTCTGGATATTATTTATGTAATCTTATGCGTATATGTATATTACAATTCCTCATGGCTGTCAGTCATCTTGGAGACAGAGATTGTTAAGAGCCATGCTAAGGTGTTCCTGGTACAGATTCACCTGCCTGCATCATTTCTTCAGGTCTTCCCTGTGACCCTTCTAACAGGTGGCTGCTCCACCTCACGTGCAACCTAGGAAGTAACAAGAGTTTACCATAGTCTGGAAGGTGATGCTATTGACATTCCATCTCTTCAGTTTCTTGTACATAATGATGTTGAACATGAGAAACAATTAAAATTACTTTTTCTTGTTGTTCTGAGAAATCACAGTCTAATGTCATTAGATCGGAGAGATGAAGCCCTTCTCCTGTAAGGAGTGGCTGAGGGAACTGGGCAAGTTCAGGCTGGAGAAGAAACAGCTTTGCAGGAACTTAACAGTTACAGAGAGGTCATCAGGGAGATGGAGCCAGGCTCTTTGCAGTGCTGCATGGTGGGAGGAAGACAGACAACAAGTATAAGTTGAAACATGAGATTCAGAATGGGTGTAAGGAAAAGCTTTTTCACCCTGAGAACAGTCAAGCAGTGAGAGGCTGCCCAAAGAGGTTGTGCAACCTCTGTCCTTTGAGTTTTTCCAGACTGAACTGGACAAAGCTCTGAGAAAGCTGGTCTGACCTCACAGCTGACCCCGGTTTGAGCAGAAGGTTGGACTGGAGACTGTTGGAGGTCTCTTCCAACCTGAATTATCCTTGGATCGTTATGCAATATTCTGCCTCATGTGCTGCAAATCAGCGTTCGTATTGAATTTCTGGAAAGGCTATGTATGCTATGGAAAGGAAGCTGAACAGAACAAACATGACAGCAGGGGTGCTAGAGTAAAATGTTCCCCATTTCTGAAAAGTTTCTGGGTCTCTCTTCAGTTGTAATGGAGGTACACACAAGAACTTGATGGGAAGGCTTGGTGACAGACAGTCCTGTACCCTGGAACTAGCAGTGTGAAGAGCTCCTTTCAGCTTTCCACAGCTGTAAAGAAGTAATCTCTTTCAGATGGTACACATAATTCCTGCTAACATTAAAGGGATGGAACTTATTCTTCCCTTCTCTCTCCTTCCTACCAGAAGCATTGCCTTGGGGTGGCTCTCTCTTAACAGTTCATGGATGTTTGAAGAGGTGGAGCAACATCCTCACAGCTCCTTTCTCTGGGTGGAGGGCAACAGTGTTTACTTGCAACACGTGTTACCTCCAGTGACCATTCTTTGTGGTGTATGACATACACATTTTCAAGAAATAATTTCTAAACTGTATTTTTGACTAGGGTAAATGAAGACTGTCTAGGCCACAAGTGTTTGGTTTGGGGAATTTATAACACACTCTGTATTTAATGGGAAAAATAATGGAATTTTTGCAAATCTTACATTTTGGGAACAGACTAATACTAAACACTTAACAACCTTTCCTTAGAAAAAAGACATGCAGTATGTTTAATTTTGTTAGATTTTCTTTGCTTAAAATGGTAGACTCCAGTTTTGTTGTTGATTGTCACTATACCCCGTCAATAGAGCTACTTTAAGTGGCTGCTGGAAGCAGTAGGTTTTGCATGGGATAGGATGCTGTATTTTTTCTTTTTGATCATGTATTCTAAAGTACCAAGATTTGAGTTTGAAACACTTATCCTTGGAAAAACTGCACTGCACAAAAACCGAAATAAAAAATTATAATTTAAGAAAATCATAATGCCAGAAAAAAAGGCTATAGCTGCAGAGTAATAATAGTTGAACTGGATACACTGTAGGTAGCAATGCAAAGATAATGGTTCCTGCCTGGAGCTCCTAGTTTGAAAACAACGTTATGAAGTCCTTGCCACACTTCGCCCTTCTCTACCCAACTTGGTGTCACTTTTTAAACACGGTGCCTGACTCTTCCTGTGTTTTGTGAAAGCAAGGCTTTTAAACTGAAACAGAACCTCCGACCCTCTCACCTGACACCTGGTAAAGGTGGATAGGATGAGACTCTCCACTTATCACTGAACACCTGAAGCTGTAAGAGGACACCTCTCCTTTGCTAGGTTGAGGCTCCAAAAAGCTTAGCAACCTGCCTCCCTTTTTCCTTGAACTCAGAGCACACCATTAGAACAGGAAAATTGAGGCGGAGATTTAAGTACACAAAAGAAGAGCCTCCTTCCTCCTCTCTGTCTAGTCAAATTAGGCAGGAAAATCCTTTTGACAATTGAGATTGTGTGTTTCCTGAAAATATTAATGAACTCTACAAGCTGTCTGGAGAAACTAGTATGAGAAGCATGCCTAGCAGTTAGATTTCAGGCATAATGAGTCAGAACACACAACTTGCGTTTGTTGCATCCTTAGTGTCCTTGGACAGGTTGTTTAACTGCTCAGCGGCTCAGTTTTGTTTCCTATATGAGGAGAACAATGAACCTCGCATGCACTGAAGGAGTGTTTAAGCGTTAGTTGATGCGGTGTACTTGTACAAATCCTTAAAAGGGCCTATTGAGAGACTAACTGTAATTTTGTCTAAATCATGTGCGTCATGATTACCTGAGATTGCTTCTGTGTGTGTACATGTACATGTGTGCACACAATTGATTCAGGTGCACAGTCTGCCAAGGGCACCTGACCGGTAGCAGGTTCAAAAAGGAGTTCTTAGATTTGGAAAGTGGAGGAGAAGTCTTCTGCTAATTGTAAATTACTTGCTTCAGTGGGAGTTGACATTTACTGAGATATTAAATTTAGGCAAGGAGGGGGTGATGAAGGAGGAAAAGAAGTACTACTCCTTATATTTTGGTGGTTGCAGGTTCTTTCCTTTATCTACAGCATGCTTACAGGCAAGATCTTACAAGACTCCTTCATCTTGCCTTAAAAAGATCAAGGGATCCTTCATTCAAAGGAATGAGAAGATACTTTATGCACCACAACCCTTTTAAGCCTATGGCTTCTCTCCAAGGGAGGTAATTCTAATGGTGTTTCTAGTGATGTGCTTGCTTGTCCACAGGGAACTAAATTGAAAGACCTCCCCCCCGGCCCCGTTCACAAATGCCATGTGCACCACACATGTAAGAGTAGGTCACTGTCATGAAGAGCTGTGTGGAAAAGGCAAGGATAAATTTTGGTGACTGTGGTTTTACAATAGATGTTTAATAGAAAAGTGTGAATTTTGATTCAGTTCAGTAGTATTACTGATCTGGGATGGGAAGACAAGAAGTGCAAAGAACTGAAAGGTGTGGTTGAAGGTGGAGCCTTTTAACAGGGCAGCTTCTTCCTTCTCTGGATTTCCCAGGTATTTTTAGTTTTCTTGCTTCTGAGACCTTGAAAAGAAATGGAAGTCCTCAAAGAAATACTGCTTTATTTTTTAACAGGAATTTTTAGGTATTCGCATGTCTGTGATCAGAGAATGGCCAAGACCCATATAAATGCAGGACTGGCCCTTCTAACTGAAGAAGGGGTGACCTGAACTCTTGTTGTTGCTCAAGAGCAGAATGCTGTATGCTCAGCTTGTGAGGTGGGCAGAGGGAGCAGGGAGTTTCTAGGGCAATTGTCTGAAAACTAGAGAAGACTGGGGAGTTTTTTCAATGACTGTTCTGAAGTAAGCTGATTCATCAAAGCCAATCCAGTACACAGAACACAGCTGATTTTTGATTAATTTCCTAAATCAAATAATTGAATTTATTTTTCAGAAAAGCTTTAGAACATGTAGGAGCATTCCATTTTGATATTTTCTGAATTATTTCTTTTTAAGTGGAAATTAATTAATAATTCAAAAGGCCCCAAAGGTCAAAATCAAAGTGAAACACTGTAATTATGTTAAAGACATTTTAAAATGTATTGTTAGTTTATGCACTTTTCTGAGATTTTAGATTTTTGTGCTGTTGTGGGAGAGAGCAACAAATCTCCTCCAGATCACCAAAGGTGAGAAATTAATGGTGCTATCGGATTTAGTAAATGAGAGATGTGCATCCAAGAAGTTCTAATCATAGTTCTCTGAATGTCTGTGCTGTGTTGAACAAATCAGAAGCCTAGACTATTACTGGGACTACTGCTGCGCAGGTCCACTGTGTAGGGTTGAAGTACGGCTAGTCTGAAAATTGTGACACAGACAGATGCTTTTCTTCTCTTCGGGAAGGTTAAAAATTAAGATTTTAATTTTTTTTTAATGGTGTCTTTTTGAATGCCTGTCTTTACGTTTTGGGTTTTGAGCCTTTAGGGTACCAGTCCAAGTTATTCTCTGCAAATCCAAGAGTTAGAAACACATTTGCACAGTCATAGCTTTCATAGGTATAAGTCGAATGGCTTTGGAGTTGAAATTTGAGGAAGAACACCACATTGCACAAAATGTGAAATCAATCCATGAGAGCTGGTAAGAGCTGCTTTATACTTTTTGTGATATTGCAAGTGAATTGAGAACCAGTGGCAGCTTCTGAGAATCAAGGTAAGAACTTGACCATTCCTGATTCTTGTTTATGGACTGACTGACTACACAACAGGCATGTGGAAATGAATTCTTGCTTATAAAGTTCCCTGGAGTTGCAAAGACCAATGTGGTTCATGCAGATTTATTAGCTGGCCCTTTTTTTCCTGTGATGACAGCCTATCTCAAACTGGAACAAAGTGAGGCTCTTTCTCGTGTGCCAGAATATATTTAACTTTCCATAACTTATTCACCTGGTTTGGAAGGTAGCTTGTTTGTCTTTTCAGGAAAGGTGCCTGCTTTTGCCCCACTTTATGATGGGTAAACAAAAATGCAGGGAAGATGAGTGGCTGACACAAGGTCACCCACTGCATTATCTGCTTAGCTGAGTTTAGCACTGTAGACCAGTCTGACACACGATCGGGAGAATGAGGACCAGGAATATTTATCCTCTTCTTCCTCCCTTTCCCCATTCCTCACGTGCAAATCAGTCCCCTCCGTAGTCAGGGATCTCTTGCTTAGATTCTGATGTTTTATCCAAAAGGCATCAAAATGGGGGCATTAATGCATGGGGTGTTTTCTGACATTTGTGGCAGGCCAAACCCGAACAAGTGAATGAACAAAAACTAGATTGAAGACTGTACGAGGGACAGAGTCAATCGTAGGGAGAGCACGAGTGGGCAGAGAATGACTGCCTTCAGCTAAATCATTCATGAATCAACAAATCAGTTACATCTTCATTACAGGGTCTGGGCTCATTAAAGCTTTTCAGTAGTCATGGAAGTAAAGCCTTTAGATATGCTTGGCAGGACAGAGGGGGCACCTGTGGACGCTCTGAAGACAGCCCTTTCCCTTTTTTATCATTGTACCTAAACACAAATGATTAACATCCTTTTCCTGCTGACGAGGTTCTCTTAAAAAATATATATACTCCAGTGTGTGCAACTTAGTTTACAGAGTGGCTGTTAAAGATTAGGTTCACTGTGGAGGCTGAGGAACTGCTGTTGGTGTTGAGTGAGTAATGCCCCTGTGCCCTTTGGAGGGGCCGTTTGGATCTCCTCACTTGGCGCTTTTGCAGGGTGCTGTTGGGACGGCACCTGCCCGGCTGCTGCTCTCCTAGCCCGATCCCAGCCCCTTCAGCTAGGTCACCCTCTCAGCTGGTGTTTTCTGTGGGGCAGATCAAACAGTATCCTGTTTTATCTGCTGTGCTTTATCTCCTGTCATGAAAATCAATTCTCCCATTCCTGTCTGAGAATAGACTATTCTCTTGTAAAATACCTCCTGTCTTTCTCCCTCAAACTCTTACTTTAACTTGTTTAAGGTTTGACCAGGTAGTTAGTTATATTACCACATGCGGTTTATACAGCTGGGCCTCTGAAAGGGAAAGAACACCCACCCCACCCCCTCCCCAAACCTGCAGCTTACATATCTTTTTCTCTACCTCCTCTTCCTTCTCTTCTCCCTGCCCCCCCCCCAGAAAAAAAATTCAACTAATCAACCGTTGCATCTATTAAAATATTAGTCTGTGGGATACTACATGCAAGAGCAAATCCTACAGAAACTTCTTGCACCTGCAGGGGAAATGTTCCATATACGGTGTGGAGGCTGGCAGAGTCTTGATTCAGAATAATATTTAAATGATTCTGGTCGTTTTGCCACATCCTGTTTCTCTTATTTATGCATGCACTATTTTGATAACCAGCAAATAGTTCTCAGTTTGCTGGAGCTAAAGATAGCCTTGAATCGTAGCACTAGTATCCTGCTCCTTTAGAAGTGCTTAGGTTCTCTCCCCTTGGGGCCAGCCTTGAAAACCGGGGTGAGCCTTAAGTTTACTTTCTGGCGTTTCTTCAGGTTTAGCATGATTTCATAACAGCTTTTGAAGTGTTTCAGAGTAACCCAAACATGAGGAGCTGCAGAGTTTCATTCTCTGGTTAGTCAAATGACCAGTATCATCTCTCTTTCTGTTTCTTAAGCTGTTATCCTTTGTTTTGTGTGAGATATGAAGTAGCAGGAGAAAAGCAGTTGGTATGTTTCAATTTCCTGGCTCTGCCTGAGGGCCTTCCCTTGTTAACCCTGTTTCTAGCATTAGGGCTTTTTTGGCACGTGAACCCTTCTGTAGATCCCTTGGCTGATTTCGGCACATCTTGTCTTTACATCCTGTTTTATTCCCCTCAGAGCACAGGTGTTTTAATACCAGACAGAAAACTTGATCTTAAGAACACTGTCAGTGGTCACAGGAGAAATCCCTGTGTGGACACCTTGACTAACATGGCAGCTATGCCACTTCCAGCAGTCTTCCTGCTGCTATCCCTGAGTAGCTCTGTAGCAATCCATGGTGGCTCAGGGTGCTTCTTCAACCTTTGGCCATGTTTGAATGGTCATGTTGTCTCCTTCACCCCTTCTGCCAGACTCCAGTGGTAGCTGGATGTAGAATTCAAAAGCCAAGCCATGTATGTAGGATTGGATAGATCTACCTACATCTCTCAAATCTGTAATGAAAAAGGGCCATGTCAAGAAGACACATCAAGGCCCATTGCTTGTGTGTATTTTTACTTATTTGACTTCCAAAATTGTTTGGTCTAAGTATATTTTATACTGAAAAAAGTGCATGCAGTCTGCTTTGGAAAAGCAATGGTGCTATCTGCATTGGAAAGAGTGATGCAGTTTTACCTTCAGTTAGTAAACCCATGCAGAGCTCCAATATCAGGAAAAATCTTAATGAAAACATGGTTTTCTATCCCATTAGCTGCTCAAATGAAGTGGTGAGCGGAACTTAGAGTTTACCTTAATCTGGTAACACGTGTTAATAGTGTAAATGCTTTGTATAGGGCTTTGCTTTGGAATAGTGTTTTCCTAATGAAGAAAAGAGGTAGAAGATTACAAATCCCGTTGAATAACTGGCAGAGATTAAAGTGGGAATTTGGTGGCTTAATGGTGCTCACTTTCTGGAAAACCGCAGTCTGGACTCTACGCACCACAGCGTTGGTGTGCATGCTCCGGAGCTTATGTGTGCTCTTGGATCCAGCTTTTGTGGATATAGGCCTTCTCTTGAAACCGAGATCTAGTTAAAGGTAATAGTTGATTACTCTCAAATCTGAAGAACAACCAGGCTGGTATTTTGTGCAGTTCCATCGCACTTTTTGAAAACAAAGTTCTTCCTGACATTTGACACTTACTGGGCTTTTCACATAATGTACATTAAGCTGAATCAGACTTTGATCTATGCAGGCTGTTGTGCTTCCCAAGACAGATGTAAAGGATGTGTATTTTAACTAGATAGTTATTGGAAGATTTTCAGAGGACAAAAGTGATAAGCAGCTCCTTCTACAGGCTTGTAACTTCTTGTTTCTTTTCCTTGGTCTATCTGGAGGTACTAACTGTCCTAATACACTGCAGCCATTTAAAATTGCACACAAAAATACTTGGCTGTCCAATGCCCGATAGCACAGAATGCCACAGCTCTCTCATGTGGCAGCTGGGAGCCCAGCACCAGGCACACTAACAGTTATCGTTGGTTATTTGCTATTTGTAGATAAGTAGCATCTAGAGTGAGGGTGAAGTCAGTGAGACTGCTCAGGTGAGCAAGACTAGTATTTTGGGGTGCCTCGCTCTTACCAGCAATCCTGGAACTACTCAGCTAAGTGAGCCTAATAACATTTGGCTGTGTGCGGGTAGAGTTGTATTCTTTCCATTAAACAAAACATGACCTCTACAGGTTTTCCTTTTCTGGTGTAAACACAGTGTCTACACTGGCCGTGGAACCTCTATACTAGTGCTCTTGGTTCCAAATAAAGTAAATAAAGGACCCTTCCTGCGAACTTACTCTGCCAAATTAATAATTTGCAGTGCAAGAAAATGAACGCACTGGACCAGATCCTCACAACTGTTGTAAATCTTGGTCACCTTATGGACTTTGCTGGAAGTGTGCCAGCATCCACAAGGAAACAAATGGGATCATCCCCCTTCTTTATTCCTTACCACCACCACGCATATCTTATTTTACTTTTAGTATTTATATGTGACTGATGCTCTTTCTTGGAGGAAATACTTTGCTTGCCTATTTTTTTCCTCAGTGGTGCTGCTGAATTTCTGTGAGCAGTTCTGCAGGGTAGAGAAGTAGTTTGTTACCAAGTTTCAGTGCATGTTGCCCATCCCTTCCCCCTCCTTCTCTGCTTTGTGGAGCAGATGGTGCTAATTCCCATGGTGGCTCTTGATGCAGCTGAGGTCTCTTCCCTGATGCCTCTACTGTATCATGGAAACTCCCTGTGGTCTTTTTGGAGAAGAGAACACACAGTTATTTATTATCTTTTGTTTATGACTTTTAAGATCCTATTAGGATTATATTTCTTTTTGCTGTTCTCTTCCACCTCCCCTTCCAACCTGTCCAAAAGATCTTTGGTCTGAAACTCCCTGCAACTTGGGGAATATTGCTTTTCATTACTGTTGTTAGTTATATCATTTTGCATTCCTACAGACACCCACCCACCACATGTTTACCTTTGTAAACATTTATCCATTTTGATTCTATTTACATTTTTTTCAAGCAGAAATGCTGACTCTTTACACATAACAGAGGTCATTCTATTGTGTTCTGTTTCAGTTTAGAGGCTGAAGCACCACTAATTGCCATTTTTAATTAGCCCCTTCTTTAGTGCCCCTTTTCTCATCCTTTGGGCCTCCCCCTCTCTTGTGTTATACAACAGGATGATTGCTAAGAAACATCTTCCTCTCCACGGGGCCGCCAGTGTATCCTGCCCACACTCCTCAGACTCCCTGTGATGTTTTTGGTCTCCTTATCTGATTCTAGCCCTCCCTTCAATACACTGCATTGCTCTCTCCAGACCTTCCTGATTCTTTTCAACCATATTCTTTACACTTTACAATTAAGCTAGTGGCTTTATATTGGTGAAATCAGGAAAAGAATTTCACCTCATGTATCTGATTGCTTTATTTCTTGTGCCAGCTACTGTCCTAATTTAGCTTGCTGTGTTGCTCCAGCATTCTCCTGCCATAAATGTCTCTGTGCATTTTCGTGTGTATATAATGATGCCTCCCCAACCCTGTGCATTGTGCTACTCAGCTTTCATCCAAACCACTCACAAAATCCACTCCTTTTAGGCTAGCCGTCCTTTGCTGTTCTCCACCCTTGCCTTTCATGCCAGATATGAAGCCAAATCCTGACGGTACTGAAGTCATTTGAAATGTTGCCATTTGTTTCACTGAGATGAAGACTGAGTTCACTGTCTACAGATTTAAATGTTATGAATGGGGGGGAAGTGGGAAATGAAGTGACATGAGAGAAAGAATCATTAAGTTCATTACACCCTCTGAACAGATCCTGTGAGCTCTCGCTGTTGTAGTATGTGTCCTCCTTTGCCACTGTTTTTTGCCACCCTTGCTGTGCTATGCTTAATTTAGATTGTAAATTCCTCACATCAGACTCTTTTCTGGTTCATTTCTCCTTAATGTGGCATGCCCACCCATGGCATTGTGCAAATGTAGTAACTAAAGGAGAAGATGTCTTCCAAAAATTTTACCCAGTTTAAGTAACTTAAAATAATAATAATAAATAAATCACCTTTTCATAGTACTAAACAGGAAACCTCTGAGCAGCGATGGGGATCTCAGTGGAAAGTCTAGCTTCACTGTGTGACGGGATATGCAATGGCCCCAGTAAGGGGCAGGACAGAAGCCTCTGGAAGGAACAGCTTTGTATCTGTGCCAGGCTGAGGGGTATAAACCCTTAAAATTATTTGTATGGGAAGATACACTTTTCTTCTGAAAATATACACACAGAAATAACCTGTCTTCAGCAAGTACTCGCCCTGGTTCTGCATTATGAGAGAGGGCAAACAGCGATCCTGTGTTTTTTCTTAGGGTACTATGTACAGTCTCTTATATTCCACCAGCCTCTCAGGTGAATCCTTAAAGGCCTGAGCTGTTCCAGTGACATAATGTTTTAGAGTAGCTGTTGTTTTCTAGAGAGCATTGGTTTTGGTCCAGCCAGTCCTAATGATGTGCTGAGTGGTGGTGATGTCTGAAATGAAACAGGCAAGATGTGCTCTTTACAGCTGGAGCTCAGACTGGAGGTGGGGGAGCAAAGCAGGCTGCTTCTGGGGAGCTGCATGACTCCGCTGTTCACCCCGTGTTCATTAGTGAGCCTGTGGCCTTCAGGAGACACAGGGTGGTATATTCCAGTTATAGCAAACTCTGATACTGCCTGATAGCACTGGCACAACAAATTCAGCTTTATTTTGCAGATATCACAAGCTAATTTCATTCTTACTGAAGTCACTGGCTAAACAAAGCCAACATTCCTCTCTGATATGTGTGAGATTACTTTTTCCCCTGTCCTTTTTCTTTCTCTGCTTAAGGTTCTCTTTAAAACACCAAAGAGCTGATTCGCCTCTTGCTCCTGGATTTCATTGGTTTAATTCCTATAAGTTGCCCAGTTCTCTTAGTTTAGAGAGATGATAAAAGAAACACAGAGTCTCTTTCATGTCATGTGACAAGCCAGTGGTGGCATGGTGCACTGGGAGAGAGCTTCTCTGAGCATCAGCTAGCGTCTGTCTGTCTTGCTGCATCTGTTTCTTTGATATTTGAACAGGACCCTTTTGAGACAGTCTCTGTCACTCCTTAATTAGCCTGTCACTCCAGGGAGTGAAAAAAACCTCAACACAAAAAACCTGGGGTGGGAATCTAATCTGGCTTTCCTGGATGACAAGGCACAGCACAAGGCTGGTCAAAGAAATATGTATTTAAACAAATTGCTTCACATTTACACATTAACCCTTGAGTGAGTGTCTTGTGTTCCTTAAAGAATCTACTTTCTAATTGACTATTTCCCATCCTTTGCTAAGGCAAATAAGGGAGTGCATCTGGGAGAGTGTATTCAGTCATGTGTTTCTGCAATTATTCCTCCTGTCCTGTCTTTTCTGTGCTAAAAATCCTCCTCTATCCTATTCCCAGACAAGTCTCAGAGTAGAACCTTCTGTTCTGAACTTCTGTTCTGTTCTTAGTGTCCTGTAGTGTAAGATGTTATGGTGGGAAGCAGTTTCGGGCAGGAATTTCAGAACATCTCTTGTAAGCATAAAGATGCTCATGAGAATAGTGGGGAATGAAGACTGCAGTTGGGGATCTACAGCAGGAAGACCCTCTGCCATACGCTGTCCTCTAAGGACACTGGTGAAAGCATTGGGATGGCTGATTGGGAATTTGCCCGTTGCCACATGATGGGCTCATGTGTACCTGAGGAACAGCTTCACTGACTGTCTTTAGGATTTCCACTGAAACAAAAGGTATCATAGGAGTAAGTAAAAATTTAAACCAGGCTGGAATGTCCTGCTGTGTGGGAGCTGAGTTTTAGCAAGAGCCAGTCACAAGCTCCAGAACATGTTTGAGCCAAGGATAAGAATGGCCATTGTGGGAATTACAGAAAATGCAAAACACAGGCTTGGTTATTGTTTCAGTCACTTCTGAACAGTCAGTAGTGCATCCATTTAACTCTTAGGAACAGGTGTGTCTTTTTGTGCAAGGAGCAAGAATGCATGTTTTCAAGTACGTAGCTCTGTTACAGTGCTTTCACCCAATATTGTTAGCTAATACAAGTACAACAACTCTGATACTCTGCAAAACAAGTGCTGAAGTCTTAACGTGTACCTTGATTTTCTTCCTAAGGTCAGCTGCCACTTTAATTTCTCTACAACCTTTTTATCCTGCTAGAAAAGATAGGTAACACTTCCACTGTTTGGAATCTTTGCTTTTTCCTATAACATGGTATTTTTTCCAAACAATATTTAACTTGAGAGTTCATCTTTGACATAACTCTGACTTCACTGGAATTACAGCAGAAACAAATTTTGGCTCTAAACCCCAAGTAATGGATCAAAGATTTATAATTAGAATATCTTGTACCCTGTGGTCCTGTAACGTTTTCCACATCAGAGGCAAGGTCGTCATTAGGATAAATGAGATAACACAGTTCACTTCAGGCTTGTAGTAGCCATGTAGGCTTTTTTTCTCTCCCCACTTAAACAGTTTTAACTGAAGTTAATTCTTGTTGCTGGATTTCCAGATCTGTTGACTTAAATGCCCTTCCTGATGAGCCTGTCCAATATTGTCAGCAGGAATGGAAACTTTCCCACAGGCTGTTCTGCCGATCTGCACCAATACTAGGCCATGAAAATGTGAGATAACGTCTTATTCTGGATCTTTCTTATTCTTTCAGTTAGAAAGTAAATTGATAAGCAGTTGCTTTAAGGTAAATATTACTTATCTAAAGCAAAATAAAGCCATATAGAAAGACAGTGTGTTAAACACATACACGTTTTAACCAATTTAGTTAGTCCAGAAATGGACATCTTTTGATGAGTGATGTTGCAATAAGCTGCTTGTGACTTCCTTGCTCCCAGAAATTACTGCTGCCCCAGCCTCTTAGTAGAACCGTCTGTGTGCAATTGCTTTCATTTCAGGTGAAATCAGCTGCTTCAGTTCTGACCACCAATGTAAACTATTTAAGCTAACCCAGTTTCTTTTGCTTGATGCAAATCAGGAACCTCCTTCAACAAAACTGGGGCAGTAACCTCCAATATGGTGGTGCTGTAACCATTGCCGCTGAAGCTGGATGAAGACTTCTGTTCACAGCAGAAATTGGTACAATTTCCTTAGGTAACTTGGTCCTCAGAGATGTTTTTGGCACATGTGGTCCTAAAGACACAGGCTCACTGTGGTGTACAGGTGCTAATAGTATCACTGACTGCTATTGGCTGGATTTAGACACCCAAGATGCTATGTGAGGATGTAAGCTTCATGAAATTCTCTCAAAATTTTTCTCTTTGGTTTTCCTCCTGCCCCCCTTTTATTTCAAAATGTGGCTGAAAATCACAAATTTTGTTAGTCCTCCCTACAGATCTAAATGTCTCAGAACTGGGGCTTTTCATACTACCCAAGGATGGTATTACTTGACAGTAACTCTTTTTGTTGATGGATCTTTATTGTTATCTATGAACCACATAGAGAAAAGTGTAATGGTCAAGGTGTATGTTGACCTGCACCAGTTGATGGTACTCTCACATCTAACAGATAAAGTACGACTCTGCATTCACTCCTCACTTGTCCCACCAGTATAAAGAAGAAAAGTGAAATTCAGAGGCAGTTGTACAAATTCTCATTATTGTGTTCTGCATTGGGAGAACCCTTAGTACAAATAGTACAAACAAATTCAGATTTAGTAAGAAGCAACTTGAGCCTTTACTAGAATTGAACAATCTTGGATGAAAAATTTCTGAAAAGTAAAAATTTCCTCCTCTATCGCTTTCACATTCCATCTTGCAAAAAAGGAGTAGAAAAGCCAAAATACAGTGAAAGTGCTCTTGTGGGATAGTGAGCCTGCTGGGAAGGCAGACATGTCAGCTGTCCCAGAGGAGAGCTGTGCTCAAGTGGAATCTTAGCTCAGTTGTGCCAGACCAGGCAGTTTGTGTCCAAATCGCAACTGAACCGGTTTGCTAGTGGGATTCCAAGGTGACTGGCTAAAGAGCTGTAATAAAACTTCCCAAAGCAGTGAATTAGTCCTGAAACAATTAGCCAGCTTTTTGTGCCTGCCTCAAACGCAGGTGTTTGAGAGGAGACTGTTTATTTTAGTTCACAGAGATGTCTATAGTCTAAAATTTAGTTATGGTTTTGCTATATAGGGCTTATCCATATATGAGTACGTATACATTATGAAATCTTTATAAGGATGGTTACAACATGGAAACACGTTGTCTGTTTCTGGCTGTACAAGTTTTGGAGGAAGAAGATGGAAAAGTACTCTGAATTAGAGGAATTAAAGGGACTACTAGCAAGAAACTCAGACATTGGATTTGCTTTATACTTG
Source organism: Falco biarmicus (assembly GCF_023638135.1). Taxonomy (NCBI): domain Eukaryota; kingdom Metazoa; phylum Chordata; class Aves; order Falconiformes; family Falconidae; genus Falco; species Falco biarmicus. The sequence continues at coordinate 23,022,403 of NC_079294.1, read as the reverse complement.
TTTTTAATAGTTTTTCTATTTTTTATATACTTTTTTCTCATGTGTATGAAGTGAAAAATGACGATATCCAAATATAAGCAAGGAATTCTCAAAACTGCAGTGTAGGCAAACAGAGAAGCATTAGCTTTTCTTTTTCTTTTTTTTTTTTTTTCCCCTAGTGTCTTCCTTACAGTGACCTTCAGTATGACTTACGTTAACAGGAGGCTAAAAACCTTCTGATAGGAATGTGACTTTGAAGTTGGTCATGTTCCTTTTACTGAAAGCTTTGTTACAAGAGGCCCCCAGCCTTCCCACCCCACTGTAGAGAAGCCTGGCACTGCTGTGAGTTTTTTCTTGTGGATGGAACAGAAGGTGAGCGCTTTTCCCAGGAGAGTCCACAGCTTGTGTGAGTACTACAAAATCACCACACAACTCCTCTTCCTACTCCCCATAGGAATAAGTTTGTCTTTTGTTTTCATGAGGTCAAATGCACTGCTGAGTTTTAGTGGAGTGTGGTCTACCCCTGGTGTGCATTTCTGCTCATATGATGAATACTATAGGATCTCCAGCACTCATGGTGTGTCAGGACATCCACCTTAGAGCTGGTCTGGGCATCTACACGGTGTTCCATTGGCGTCAAGTTGGGGCTTTGATTCAGTGGTGACTCACTGGGGGCAGAGCATTGCTACGTGAAGTACCAGCTATGCACTCCGTACTGCCTGGGTTTCAAGCTAACTCAGAAGCACAGCCCTCCTTTGAAATACGTGCCCAAGGAGTTCATAACACAGCAGCGGAAGGAGAGCAAATACTGGGGACTGGTCAGAAATCTTTTATAATTGCAGAGCATCCTGGGAGATTCTGATTTATTTCTGGTGCCAACAAGGCTTTGGCACTTAGGGCCTTGTTCTGAGACCCCCCCTCCTACCAGTGACATACTTGAGACATCACCAATGGTAGTTGGTGGATGTGTTGGGTGCAGTGTGAGTTGATTCAGAAGCAAATATTCTGTTTGGTTTAATGTATCGCAGAAGATTGTAGAGGCTACCAAGAGCATTGGAGAGGAATATTTATTTATTTATAGGCATGCTATTTACACAGCATAGCTTGATGAAAGGCTGAACTCATTACACTTGAAATGAACATGTGATTGTAGTTACCTGCAGCACGCTGGATGGCTGTAGACCAAGGCAGTATATGTATGTACTCTGAGCTGCTGTTGTGCAGCTGAAGCAGTTGTTCTCTTTTAGCTTGTCTTTGCCTCTCTGCTGAAAGTTAATGTCCCCTTGGTGTGCCACCTAAGCTCCTCCTGTTAGATACCTCTTTAAAAAATAATTTAGATTAGCATAAACAAATAATTTAAGCAGTAGGTTTCTTTACTTGAGTTTGTCTCAACTGGTGAAGGTTAGGGAATGCTTGCACAAGCCCCTTCAGTAGCGGCAAGGGTGGTAACTTCTTTCTGAGGCCTTGGGGACTCAGTGGGAAGTAGTAGACTCTCTATGTACCATGGTGGCACTTGGAAGACATGTGACAAAGGCATTTCCCTTCATAATTCTTTAAGCCCTGTTTTGCCTATATAGTCTCCACTGGCAGCAACATTCATTGAAATTGAATACACTGTTCATAAAGGTTTCTTTCTGATTCACCATCGTGATTTAGTTTAATGGGTTTCTGTAGTATGCGCAGGAGGAGAAGGGGGGTAAAAAGTCAGAGCACATGCATTTCTGCTTCTAAGGAGAGTGAAGCTCCATCATATTTTGCTATGGTGCATCTAGTGTGAATGACATCGCAAGGGTTATGCCTGCTTCTTGTGAGGGTTCTTCTTGAAAGAGAGACTCTTTTTGCTGATATGTTATATTGATAATCGCACAGGAGTAACAGTGCTTCCTGTTGACAGAGTGGCTTATGACTAGCATGCAGACTATCTATTTGGAAGAATTTCTGTGCTGTCTCTCAGGTGGTATTATCTCACTAAACACTGCCTCTTTCTTCTTTCGAGTCTATTGGTGCACCTTCACAATATCATCTAGGCGAACAGGGACCCACATCTGGACTTGTCTCAAGGACAATCTCTTAATGAGAGCTCTAGCCATATTTTTTATTATCTTTGTGCTTGAACATGTGTTAATGACTTGCATAAGAAATAGAGAAACTGAACACAGTGGATAGATGTATGGTTGGTAGCAAAAGGAGGGAGGAGAAAGTGGTAAAGTAACAGGGCTGCCAGAAGAAATAGCAGGGAAGTTGAACTTTGTGGCCTCATGGAAAGCCCAAGGTGGCAGGCACAGAAATATTGACCAGTCTGTTCCTGGTAAAACTGTCTTGTCCTCTTCAGAGTGTCTGCATGATCAAACTTATTTGTAACATGGAGGGGCAGAAGGTTTGAAGGTGCTAACAGTGTAAAGTTAGACTGGAATAACAAGTTCTTCACTTTTGAAGGTGAGGGTGAAGATCCTTCAGATACATTGAAACAACAGAGACAGCTCCTATAACGTCCTTGCTTCCATCTCTTTCAAAATATGAATAAAATGACTGGATCAGTGAAGGATGTGTAGGACTTGCTGACTGATGGTATAGGTTCATATTTTGTTTAAGCCAGTACTGCAGTCTTGTCCTCCAGCTGTCCCTGACTATATGTCCAAACCCTGACACAACCTTTTCTTCTACTAGCCATGGAGTAGTTCAGCCCAGATAACCACCTGCACTTAAACCTTTTTTTTGTTGTTTTTATGTCACTGTTTTGCATTTAGTAATTATGCTAGAGCTTGTGCTGGCATAAGGGGGAGAGCAGTGTGAGGGTGGGAACAGTGGCAGGAGAAGGGTAGAGGACATTTATTTTAAGGTCAGTGCTAGCTATTGCTGGCTTAAACTGATTGTGGGACTATGGCATAGAGTGGCCATGTAGGAGGCAGGGAAGGAGATAAAGCGTGTCTGGTTGATTAAAATAGTGCAGGTGTTAAAGCTAATGTAGCAGGTCCTGTGCTTAGAGACGGTTCATGTCCTCCCTGTGTCTTTAGCTCCTCTATCAGTAAAAGTGCAGATAACTCCCTCAAGGGGCTCCTGTGGGGTTTAATTCAGTAAAGCCCTCAGAAGGGGAGGTTTATAGAGATAGGCAGTGTTTGTAGATTGCAACCAGGTGCCTGCACTGACCAAGAAAGTTTGCAGCATTTATACTTAGCTGGGAGCATGCAAACTTCTCTGGCCTGGTGCAGCCCTTCCTTCAGAAATGGGGATCCCAGCTTGTAATGTTGAATTTGTGCTGCACATTTGGGCCTGCAGCCTTCAGTGATGAAAAATAGGTCTAAGGCAGCGTGTGTTCAGAGGGTAAATGCTTGCAGGGAAGGAAGTGCCACCTTGTCCTCAGTGATGTTTGCTGGTTGCAAATTTGTCCCTGTGTAAGTGGTGGAGTGTCAACTCTCACTGAGACTCTACCCTTGATTATATCAGGCAACAGCTGCACCTGCATGATAGGGGAGATGGTACGAAGCAATTGATCTAGAAGCCTCTCGGCTGGGAGAACAAGAGCAGGATGTTGTTGGAAAGGGTTTTTAGTAGTGAAATTTGCTCCTGGTTACTTCCTTTTAGTATATATCCCTAGACTCTGTCTAGTCTCCAGACCCTCCAGAAGGGGAAGAATAAGCCACAGTGACAGCAGGGAAAATTTCTTGATGATGCTGAGGCCTGTGAAGATGTGATGTTTCATTTTATTTTGAATGGGGACTATTGTAACAGTAATGAAAGTGCACAGAGGTCTGGAGAAGGGACCTGCCTGCTTCTCACGTGCTTCCTTGTAGCTCTGCTAAGCAGACTTCTTTCTGATTACTCTTGGTTTTACTCACTAAAAGTCTATATGTGCAATAATTTGTTTAAATCTGTTTCTGTTAAAGAGGGCAAAGACAGAGATACCATTAGGTCCCCTAGAATGTGCTAGGTTTAAAGCAAAAGCTAAGGTCTTGGTTTTACAAGAAGACTGATTCTTCAGTTTGCTTCTGTGTATTTCTGGTGCTACTGGTCAGTTATATGTCTCAAATCATGCTGTTTTACTATTTTAACATATTCTTAGGTCAAAAACTGCTCTTGAACAAAATGTTGACTGTCACAGAATCATAGAAGTGTTTAGGTTGGAAAAGACCCTTAAGATCATTGAGTCCAACAATGCAGGACTGCCAAGTCCACCACTAAACCATGTCCCTAAGCACAATGTCTATGCATCTTTTAAATGCTTCCAGGGATGGTGACTTAACCACTTCCCTGGGCAGCCTGTTCCGACGCTTGATAACCCTTTTGATGAAGAAATTTTTCCTAATATCCAATCTAAACCTCCCCTGGTGCAACTTGAGGCCATTTCCTCTTGCCCTATCACTTGTTACTTGGGAAAAGAGACCAACACCATAAACTAGCTTCCTCGTGGAAGATTCCTTTTGTCTCCTTTTATCTTCCAGTCATATAACAAATGCACTTTTTATCTTCCCTTGTTCAAGCAGATGGGCCATAACAATATTGTAAGCATGGAATTGTGTTAATTTGCAAAAATGTCCTGACCAGTAGTGTAACTTAAGAGCTCTGGCTTTGTGTCTGCATCTCTTTTTGTTCTGGAGATGTACCTGTCTTCCAGCACTACACATGTGTGAGTGGAGGGAATGTCAATACGGTATTTGGTGTACTTTTATTTCTGGCTGTGCTTTGACTCTACATTTTAGTTCTTATTCATTAATGTTCTGCTTCTTATAAGAACATCAACTCAAGTCATAGTTCTATCTCAGAACAGCTTGTTACCACTATTTTAAAATAGTTCCCAAGATGGCCTTACCTCAGAAAACATTATTTTAGTATTTTCCCACATAGGTTGTTAACCTAACAGCACTTGACAGCACTTGCTCTAATGACATTCATTGAGCAAGTTTTGAGTGTGTGCAGTAACAGTGGGCAAGAGGCAAACTTACCAAAGTTCTTGCAAGAGGAGGCGGGATGAGAAGCGTGAGGGATCCTGCATGAAGTGCCTGTGTGAGGCTCTGCAGGACTCCTGACACCTTACTGTGCTTCTCAGCCAAACCTGCCTGGGCCCCTAGTTTAGGAGGAATGACAAGCAGCTGGTCAGCACTTTCAGTCCTTGAGATTTTCCACGTAGCAAAGCCTGTGGTGCTTCTGTGTTGGCTTCCTCTCTGGTATTCATCTGATTTAAGTCAAAAGAGGATATAGGAAGAGAGTGATTTCTCCTGAAAAAAATGAAAAGCGTGAGAATAAACCTACCAGACGTTGCTTTGACCAAAGCCAGAACAGGAGCAAGAGGAAGGGAAGCTACTACTTCTAGGAAATCAAAAGACATTAATCAAAAGGCAGTCCTGTGTATCCACCTGGCAGGAACACACAAGTTTATTTTTGTCCTGGGAAGCTGTTTTTGGATCTTTGAAATGTAACCCTTGTTGTGGCAAGTTTGAGGTGTTTGCTGAGTACCGAACTGTTGAGGAATTTGCTTTGTTACATTTTTGTCTCCTTCCTTCTGCTCCTCCCCAAGGAAGACATCTTTTCCAGCTCCTGCCCCCTCCCAAAATACCATAGTAACACACCAACTTTGCCAGAAAATGCTTAGCACATTAGCGGGTTTAAGTGTCATAGTTGTAATCACTCAGAAGGCCAGAGCGCTGCATAGATTTCGTTCCAGCATCCTTTCCAGCTTTTTGACAACACCCGGTGGGCAGAGTTGCAAACTCATGAAGCCCGTGGTACGGATGAAATCCGAGCTGCTGCACTGCATGGAGAGGATGGTTGTGTATGTGTGGATGTGGCAGAGGGAGGAGGGTTATGAGATCAGCTGGGTGTCTGTAGTGAGAGAAGTGTGAAATGACAAGGGTAAGTTTTCCATTACATAGTGTCCAAATAAAAATGGTTATTATTGAGGTTATCTGTTTTAGAGTGAAAAAAGGTGTCAGCACTGCCCTATACAGCATTCTTTGTAAGCAAGCTGTATTTATGCCCTGTTGTTTTGGCTGTCTTGGATGATTCCTGTCTCCTTGTAACTCCTTAACTTCTGTAATTGCCTGTGTGCCAGATTCTGCTCGCAGCTTCAGGAGCGTGACATCAGGAACCATTCTTCCCAAGTCAATGGAGTTATGCCAATTGTTTTCTTTTTAACCTGGCACAACTGAGAGCACTTCTTGGTCACTGTATGAACACCTGTTAGCAAGAACAGAGAGGCTCCCATGCTGCTGAATGGAGCCAGACAGCTGCTTATCTCTCTTGCAGATGTTCCTGTCTTTTTGTCTGCTTGGTGTGAGGAGGCATGATGGAGCACAGGAATGTGTCATATGCTTTCCATTCCCCTCCCTGCTGGTTTGGGGCAGCCAAAAATGGGGAGTAGGGACCCATTAGCAAAGTGAGAGGGGAAATGCTTAATAATATCCTATTTTCTTGAGCATGGGATCTGACTTCTTGGCTGTGGCTGCAGGCAGGGCTGCGCATGGGTATATATGCAGAGAGAATGTGCACCTCTACTTTCTTTTCCCAAAATCACGTTCCTACAGGCTTTTGGTGTGCAAAAGCTGCTTTCAGACTGCCTGCCAGGTTCAGGCAGAGCCCTGCTCTCACCTTCCCCTCGCAGCACCATGCAGCAGGCTGGTTTAGGAGCTGCCACACAATTGCAAAGGCAGAGTGCTGATGGGCAGTACCTCCCTTCTTCAGAGCCATTGGCCCAAGCTGTTTCCAGCCTGGGAGCTCCTCCCTTGAACGGGCCAAACTGAACTTTTGCCTTCATGCAAAACGGTCTCTTCCAGTTCCCTTTGCTTTTTGAGCTCTGCAGGAACCTGGGTTCCTTCTCTCTCAAAGGTGAGACATGGCTGATCATTTCCTGTGCACAGTGTTTCCTGCTGGGTTCAGCGCTCGCCCCAGCCTGTAACGGTAGTTACTGAGCTTACATGAACTCAGCAACAGCTCTGACCTCTCACAGGAGTTAAACGCTACCAGCTGGGTGATCACAGGTGTCCTGCTGCATGCAGAGTAGGGGCTCCTGGATTCCCTTTCCAACTTTGAACACTAGATAAGGTGTGAGTCCCACTAGGGAATAGCACTCTGAGTGCTGGCCTGCAACATAGCCTGTCACTGCTGGGCTGTAAACACCTTTAATAACTCTTCACATTGGCATTTCCCAGCTACAGAGCACAACCAGCTTGTAGCTCAGAGGAAGCAAGTCTGACCATGCTGCAGGTAGGGAAGCTTTGCTAGAAATGCTCAGGCTTGAGTGCAGCTGTACACAACTGACATGGCAAGATCCTGCAAGGGTTGGTCTTTGTTTTGTTAGGAGTTTATTTTTAATATTTGCTCCTCATTTGGAGGCACAGTGTGCTGGAGTGGTTGGACATTCTTTCTGGAGGAAGCAGGGCTCAATCAGTTGCATCTACAGGGAGGAGCAGAGTATACCTAGAACAAGCAAAGGAAGAGGTGCTTATGTTAGTCAGCTTTTTTGCGTACTCCTATGTGGTCCACTCTGTGGACCAAGCAACACAGTTACTCATACCAGGTTGTCATAGTTACCTACTCTCAAAAAAAAATATTGAGGAACATTCAGATTTTGCAGATTTGATAAGATACTCCACTCTTTTCTGTTACTCTGGGACAAGAGCAAAGTGTTTAATGCACCATACTGTCTCTTAGAAACAAATATAAGCAGCAAAAAACTGCAACTCCAAGTCTTTCTTCCAGTATTTCCCCAACATTGCATAACACTAAATACAAGTGGCATGTTTTAAACCGGTGTAGAGTTGTGCCTCACTGCTTCCTGTATTCCAGTACCTGCTATCTGATTGGAATGAGAGCGCAGGTATTGAGTGCCTGCGTGCCCTGTGTCTTGGTAACACTTGATTATGCATTCACTGAATCACCAGCCCCTTGCTTTTCTTTGTCCAGAGCTGGAGTACATCTCCATCCACCTTTCTTGTCTCCCACTGCTTATACACATGATGCAGTCGTGCACTGTGCTGAGCGCCTGCTTGCGCCAAATCCACCATGCTGTTGAAGGAGGGTGTTACAATGCTGGAACCAATTGCAGCATAAAGAAGCCAAGAAACACATGAAAAAGGGAACTGTGTTTAAATCATCACATCAAATAAAAGAAAAACCCAAATAAATGTGAAGAGAACATGAAATTTCCTCTTTGATGTTCTGTGCTGGGAAGCTTTCAATCTCTTTTTAAAGCTCCTCCTCCACTCCCTTGCTTCTTATGGGATTGTATCCAATATTCCAATGTTCATGTAATGCCTTGACTTTGCTATCATTCTTCTTGGGATAATTATAGGTTAGTATAATGTACCTATTGTTCTGTTCCACAAAGCAGCACTGTCATACGGATGGCAGGGGTGGGGGGTGGGGGGGTTCTCTGCATGCTCTTCTGCATCCACACTGTATCTTTAATTAGTGTTCTTCCTTGTCTTTCCTTTTTTATTTTAATTTTTTTTTCCCATGGCAAATGCTGAGCACTTCTCCTTCTCAGACTGTTGGTCTCTCTTTCCAGTTACACTGGTGCCCTGTGTTTTTGGTTTTGGCCAAGTTCATTCCCATCGTAGCAGGTTTGATTTTCAGATGAAAATAACATGAAACCCAAGGAATAAGGTATTGGTATTTACAGAGAAAGCAGATCAAGGACACTTTCCTAAACCTCATTAGTCGACACCCTTATATTATCTTGCATTATTTTTCCTAAATTCAGAAAGAAGAAACCTACCCTGTGCCCAGGGGCTCTACTCTGCATTTGGGTCCTGCTGCACGAGGCACCGCATAAACATGTACTAACACAGCCCCTGACTTTTGAGTGCTCACAAGTTTTTCTGTAACAGCATTTGCTTTTGCCCTCCAGGTGCAGGTGTGGGAGACTGCTGTTGAGTGTTATAAAGTGTTTTTGGTGCTGGGGCTTCACTTCTGTTCACTAGACAAGGTGCTGACTGTATTACTGGGTGCTTGAGAAATATTAAAGGAAAGGCTAAAGAGCCCAGTTCAATCTCCATTGTTGTACACAGGAGATAAATGTTGGTTCATAATTGGTGGAGAAGCTGTGTAATCAGTTGCTCGCTTTCTATTGTTGCCACCTCCAAGATAAATAGTATTCAGGGCTGGTGCTGTATTTTAGTCAGTTAGGCTGTATAAGCAAATAGGTTCATCTTGATTAACTGCTGTTTATTTCTCTGTAAACTACTTTGTGCCTTTGAGTCAAACAAGTGGTCTGGAGATATAGTTCCTGACTAGCCCATTAAAGGAAAACAGTAGTGGGGTGTTTTTTTTATTTTTCAGGACTTCACACAACTTCCTCCTCTTTGAATGTGGGTTTACAAGAATGATGAAATGGGAAACCTCCAAACTATTGCATTTTTGAAACCTATTGTTAGAAAGGAGGGAATTACAGATTTTGGAAGAATCTGGATTAAAACCCCTCTGCTAGCCATGAGTATGCCTCAAGTACATGCAACTTTCCTGCTATAAAAGTGGGAAAAAGCATTATTCAGAGTTCAGAACTCTGTCTCCCCTTCTGCAGACCCTGGGCTTCCTTTTGCTCCTGATGCACAAAGCCAAAACACACAGTTTTCACTTGAATGTCTCTTTTACAACACCTTACATGAATCTTGGAAAGATAAGGAGGTTCATCCAACACTCATTGCTAGGTTGTTCTGCCACAGGAAATGACTTCCAGTGTAAAATTGTCAGTGTTTCTGTACACCTTTGCAGATTTGCAAATCTGAAAAAGTGGTGTCCATCTGTGGGTGTGTGGAATGGAGGAAGGGGGACTTGGTGGATAGAAGTGGACTTCCACTGCCCTGAGAATGTGATCTTTTTAAAACAAAAATTAATCTCTATCATAATGATAATTTGTAGAATTGTGTCTCCAAAACAAAAGAACCAACACAGATGCACAATTTGGCAAGCCACAAATATTAAACAGCCAACCTTTTTCTCCCTGGTGTAATTCCATGGACTTCAAGGGAATTAGACCAGTGGCAGTGAGTCTGGCCTGAAATGCCTTTGACTAAATTTTGTTGGTTTATGTCTGGTGGCCTGAGTAATGCTGACCGAGATTTGATGTTTCAGAAATGGATGAAATCTCATGTGTTCAGTGCAGCATACTGAGAAACACGCCCACATGTGAGCACACAAACACGCGTCCGTGCATGCGCACATGTATTGATTGCTTTCTGGGGATGTTCCCAGAACTGAGATGCGCTTGCCAGGTGTGTTTGCAAGCCAGCTCTGGCTGTGTTGTGTGTGTTGGAGAAGCACAGGGATGCTCCTCACAACTGCTGCTTGCCTTGTGCTTGCTTATTGTATTTCTTCTTTGTATCCTGAAGTGGAAACCACAGGTTAATCCCAGTTAAATCCTGTAAATGATTGCCCCTGTTGGACCAGACCCAGAAAAATTCCTCCCGCTGGCTTAAGCGTATTTACATACCACAGGTCATTACAAGTTGGCGCTCACCTTTGTATTCATTCCCATGTGTCAAAGCAGAGATATTGGTTCATTTTTCTTTTTTCTCCAATATTTCTTCTATTTTCTAGGTTACCTTTTTTTTTTTTTTTTTTTTTTTTTAAGAAATAAGAAAGCCAAAGGAGTGATCCCCATGGGTCCTGACATCTGCTGCAGTCATTCTTACTGACTCAAAGGAGACCTAGGGAAGGAGAGGGAACAGTCTGGCTGCAGTCTCTTGTTGTTTCTCTTTTGTGGGCCCCCACCCTGCACCCTCCTGGGCCTGCAATCCACTAACTAGCTCCTCCTGACTCCAGCTGTCATTTTTCCTTTTTATCTACTCCTCTCTCAAAGAACCAAATGTCATCTCTTGTTGTTCCCTTAGCTGGGGTCAGAGACTCCTTTATGTGCTTTACGCTGATCAAGGATTTTTAACTGGGAATGAGAGCGGTAATCAACTGCATGGTTGGGGAAGGGGAGAGATTAAATCGGAGAATTGCCAGTGATTGCCCCACGTGAAGAACAGCAGCTAGTAAAACACATGCTATCATTATGGTCTTATGATTATTTTATTCCCTTAGTGACAGTAAAATGCTATCTGTCGCAGAAAGGTAGGACAAAGTCCATCCTTGTTTAGCCCTTTGGTATTCAATGGATTTTCAGTGGGGTAGAATTGGGAAAATGTAATTTTACAGTGAGGACTAACTCATATTTTCAGACCCTCTACCTGGGAGATTTCAAGAAAGGGAGAAGATAAATCAAAGATATGTTTGTGTCCTAAATTGAGGACCCACCTTTGTTCAAAAAAGGCCAGCCATTTTTATTTCCAATCTTGACTCTATAGCTATGGGGAAGTCATTGGAGGGTGTAGTGGGATGTGACTTCTGCTGTGTCCTGGCACTTCCACTTCATGCCAGCTTTGGGGCATGCTGCCTGAATAAAAGCAGGGACAGGAAGGGTTCCTGGTGCTGCTTCAGTCTCTGCCCATAGTTTATTTTTCTGGTTTATTCAAGATAGAATCAAGCTGCAGGGACCACAACAGATTAGAAACCACAAGTTTCATGGTCAAACTTAGGAAGGTAAAACAGTTAATATACAGGCTACATTATGAGAATTACCTTTGGATTGATTAATTACTTAAATTTTAGTAACCTAAACTGTCTCCTTTGATATGCTCTTGTTAAAGTCTTGTCAGTTCCTCTAAAATGTCTTCTTGTTACAGAGCTATAGGAAGAACAGTACAAAGTGTCCTCGTTCTCCTTTTGCACTGATGGAAATCAGAACTACTCTGAAGTATGCAGGAATAGTCAGGCCTGTTCCAGAAAAGCATTTTCTTCACAAGAGAAAAACAGGCTGTATTTAGTATTTGTTTAATTAAGGGAGACCTGGCTGGTGGAGAAAGGTTTCACTGAACTCAAATTGCCAGCTTTTGCTAAGATGTGTGTTAGGGACTAATGCACAAGTATGATTCTGCGTTTATTCTCTAGACACTGACTGATTTTTGTTAATGCTTTCAGAATCTGTTACTTTCTTAGCAACTTCAGCTCCTAGAAGACAGGGACTGCATGAAAATTTCAGTTTTATAGCTGAAATTTCTGGCTCTGCTGGCTGTAGGGATATCTACATCTAAAATAATCTACCAGTTCAGGAACAGGAACCAACTCATGGGTTTTTTTGAGTGGTTTGATTTGGAAGTACTGTAAGTATCAGGTGCAGGTGGTAGGTAGCTAGAATACATGAAGAAAGATGAGAATACCAAGATAAAAAAAGACTTCTTCACCATAAATCCAGGATTAAACTTCTTGAACTTGGACTTCATCCTCTTCCTGGCTATTTTTCCAGTTAAAATAGGAGATGTGCCTGGAATGTCAAGTTTAAGGTGGAACCTATTGGTAAAGTTTCAATCAAATACTACATTATGAAGCTCTCAAATCGGGGGAGATGTGGAGTTGTGCCTGACCTGACTTTTACTGCTTCCCTCTACAATGATGTTTCAGCTCTAGCATTTGGAATAGGCCTTTATATGAAGTTTTGAGGTCTGATTATCCCTTGTATGCATTGTGATATGAAAAGAAGGATGGATAGGGGAAGTCTACAGTCCTGGAGATGCTTGTCAATTGTCTTCTTGCTCTCCTCCTTTGCCTTTATCTATAGCATTGGGATATGGATCACCTCCTTCGGACCATCTGAGTACATTCACTCCATGAATTCCTTGGAGTTCTGTATGCCCTAGAACCCTGGTGATGTCTTTTCTTTCTTTTTCTGGGGCAGATTATAGTACCTGAGAGTCTTGGTCTCTTTTTTTATTTTTGATCTTAAGGTTTTTTAGAATACTGAGAATTTGTACCCAGTTTTTTGTCGATCTCTGTGGCTAGATACCTTGTACATTATTTTCTGGGGTTGCTGGAGACTGGGCTCTACCTTTCAGTTTGTAATTTCCAGTCCTTTGTTGTTCAAAGACACAAAGTTCTTGTGGTGTGCTGTTCCATTCACTGCTCCCTTTTCACTCTTTCCTTGCCATCTTTCCTTCCTTATTCAAATGTTTCATTTCCAATGGTATTGCTGTTTGGTTCAGTGGGAGCCATGATTACAGTTTCCCCATTGGACTAATTTGGATTGACACCTGTCTTTTCAACCCAGCAGTCTTTGAACAAATCTCTCAGTACGTAGGCAAATACCAACACCAAAGTTGTGGCCTCATTCTTCTTTCACATTGTGCAGTCTTTTTACCTTAGCAAACTGAGTATAGAACACTAGGAGAAATCAGAATGGAGTGCTCAGTCTGTACCAGCTTTAATGACAACCAAGTGTACAATCGCATAGGGAAATGATGTTGTTGAAGTTCAGATTCAGGCCTTAAATCTAGACTGAAGTTAAAATGTAATTTGTTGTAATTTACCCGTTGCTGCAATATTAAATGTTTTAGAAAGTCGAGTTGTATTTTTTCTGCTTCCACCTTCTTTACTGTGCTGTTGCTGTACTCAAATGTATTGACAGTTGCAATCACATGGAAAGATATTACTACAGTAGCCAGCTTGGTCCTTCAGAACATAACATAAACATGTTCCTCAAGTGACTATAGAACATACAACCCCGATAATTGCAGAAACAAAGTACTATATTTTTACTGCCATGTTTAGAACACTAAGAACTCTCCAAAAAGGTGGGTATTGCTAGAACTTGGTCCTCTTCTTTCTGCAGAACTATGTGTTCTGAGATTCTTCTCCAGCATTTTATCAAGATTTTATCTTTTATGTAGGTAGAATTACCAGAAAACAGACAAACAAACAAACCTAAGCAAAAGCATGCAGCATAGATATTCTGAAACGTGTCAGATTTTGGATATTAAAAACAAACTCAAAAACATGTCAGCCTGTAGGAAATAATAACCATACCTGCTATCGCCTCAAATCCTCTAGGAATTTTTGCTATAGATGCTTGCCAGATGCTGCTGCAGTTTCCAGCTGTTTCTCCACTTTTGGATGCACCAGGCAAAATTGAGAAAACTCATCAGCAGATGGACAAAGTTGTGAAGGGTAAAATGGAGTAGAAGTTGCTCAGTTGGAACAGGCAGAATTTTATCTAAGGTGATGCTAACTGAAGACATAGGTGCCAGTTGTTTATCAAGTGTCTTCATACTGAAGGTTCATTTTCCTTAAGCATGCTCTGTAGTTGTGCTTCCCCTCCTTCTTTCAATCTTTTGGCTTGCTAGACCAAAAGAAGGAGTTTGAGAGCCATGAACTTATCATTCATATAAGTGTATCATTTTCTTATAATTGAATTTCTTTCTGGCAAGAAGTCACATGGAAAGCAAGAGAAGAGATCCCCCAGCCCTTCATTGCCTCCACAACAAGAATGACCTGGAAGGGATCATATTTAAACACATAAAATGTCAAGTAAACACGAGGCATTCCTTGCATTCAAAAACCAAAAGTGAGTTCTTATAGCTCCTCCAAAGTAAAATATTCAGTCATTCATGGTAGCCTTATAAACAAGAGTCAATGAGGCAGTGATTCATTTGAAAGTATATGCAATCTGTCTGTGTATAGGCAACACTATAGATCCGTGATAATCAGACTCAAAAAGTTTGGTTCTTGAATGGACTGAGAGGAAGTGACATAAACACCAGGGTGTGGTAACCTGGTGCTGTGTTGTCTTTGATGTGTTGTCATCATGGTTGTTGTGTATTGATGGTAAACTGTGAGCAGATGCCTTAGTGCAGTGTCAGATCATCACACCATGATTAGCTTGTAGAACTCTGCAATTGTGTTTTCTTCCTGACTGCTAGTGAAAAGAGTTGCTTCCCATCTCTCCATCTTTCTGCCTTTCTCTGTGACTACATCAAAAAGTAAAGAACAATCTCCAGTACTTTGAAATATTGGCTAAGCCTTCTTGTTTGTTGAGCAAAGAAAGGCTCTGATTAACCCAACAGATTTCTCCAGAACTCACATGTGATGTTTTGAGGAACCCAAGTTGAGCATTATTGAGCTATGAAATACATTAGATTATTTTCTGACTTCTGCAAAAATGTCTTATGTTTCACTGAGTGACATGGTACAAGATTCAGTGTGTAATTGTTTAGTGTATGTTACAAAAAAACTCCAAAGAAAGAATATCTAAAAGGCTTTTCTCTCATAATTCTCACCAAAGACGGTATTTTTTTAGTGTTCAGTGCATATGGCTTGCAGTTCTCTTTGGGGAAAAGAGGGGAGAGTCTATGTTGGGAGAGAAAGGAGATAGTCATTCTGTTGTGTGTTTGATAGAGCCAACAATGTTGCCGTGAAATAGTGGTGGTTCCTAAGCTAAATCACAATGGAGAGCCCCCACTGAGGACAGAGGAGACATTTAACTGCACTCCTTGTGCTCAGTAGCAGCTACACCAAGATGATTCATCTCTGTGTGATGGTCCTCAGAAGCAGAAGACTTCCATACCCTTCTTATGTTGTGACCTTTTCGCAGATACTTCCTTTTTCTTCCCTTCTCAACTCCTGCCCATGGAGAGACTCTTCCCTTCCCCCTTCCATTGCCTTGGAGCTGTTTTGCTTCTCCTGATGAATTTCAAGTGCTTTGGGCCTGCAGCCCTAATGGGTGGGGGCTAAGACTTGGATCTACCCCTGAGACAGAGTGGAGCCAGCAAAGACGGGTTATTTTAAAATGTGTGGTGACAAGCCTTTTTTTTTTCCCTCCCTTTTTGTTCCCAGAGGATAGCTGGGGAAGTTTACTGTGCCAAATGTTTGGAATGTGGTTTTTCTCCTCTTCCTCCCCCTTCAAAACAGAAAGAGGAAACTTTATGCTGTGAATTGTGTTAATTGGGGAACATAAATCCAAACTGTAGTGCAGCATTGCTGGGCCTAGGCACCTATTGAAGTTTAATGAGGGAAGAGCAGCTTTCTCTTGCCCTCCCCTCTTATGCTCTCCCCACATCAAACTCTTTCTTGTGGTACAGTCCTGTTCAGATTGGGTTATGGGAACGAGAGGGAGAGCATATGTGTTGGTCCAAAGTTCTCACGGGTCTGAATGCAATATGTGACTCCTTTAAAATAATGCAGCCGGGGTGAGTCATGGACATTCTCCGAGGCCAAAGTCAGTTGTGTAGGAAAAAGAAAGAGAGATTCCTCTGGATACCTGTCTGAAGTGGCTGCAAGCCTGTTTGAGGCAAATCTATGCTGCAACAGAGATTTTGATGGTCTGTGTGCCCTAACCATCCATTTCTGGACTGATGACAGGGTCCAATGTAGGATGCTATATGACTTTTTACTCCTTGTGTCAGGCCTGATACTTTCTCAGAACTTCATGATGAAGTATTTCCTTATGACTACTGACTGGCTGAAGAGATGTCTCACTATATCCAGAAGAGAAAATAAGAATCCTTCTCCCTGTCCCAGCCATGATACTGGGAATAAATTGGTGCCCCTCAGCTTGTACAGGATGTAATGGAGTCCCTTACACAAAAAGCCGACCTAGGAGGGCCTTGATCAGAGCACAAATTGGAGTATAATTACACTGAGTGTAATATATATTTTAGTAGAGATGGACAAGTTAATCTGAAATGGCTCTGGAGTGAATGACAAAAGCAAAAGCTTCCCTTTGGCCCTGATGTTTCAAGAAGAAAAGCAATTCACATAGTGGAAGAAAGGTGGATTGGGCAGGTAACAGGAAGAGAGCTTAAACAGAGGGCCCTGTGAGTCCCAAAATTTAGTAAAACTAATACTGACTGGCTCTGAGGTCTGCTGCAATGAAACAATAAAACTTACTCTCAGGCAAAAATGCTTCTTACAGTGATGCAAGACCAGCGTTCATCCCTCAGTTCTGGATAATATAACATTACAGGAGGTATTTTAACCTGCTGGCAATATTTTACTGCTTTTGCCCACAAGCTCATCAATGTTTGTGTAGCATTAAGCATTAAAGCTCTTATTTTTATCAACTTCACCAGCCTTTGCTGATGAGGCGCTGGAAGTCTGGGAAGAACCACCTGCTTTTGCTTTGAGAGATGGGATGAAAGGTTAGAGGGGGTGGATGGCGATTGCATGAGCAATGCAGGTCAGGTTACTGGTGGATTCCTCTTGCAAGATAAGTGAGAGCCCTCTGAAAGGTAATTATTGGAAAGCATAAATTCCTGAGATAACCTGTCCAAGAAGAAATACTGACAGGAGCAGAGGCCACGTGTTAAAGGCTAGCCATTACTCCAAGGCAATGGGCTAACTTCTCTTTCTCTTTTTTTCGGTAACGTCTCCTTGCTCTGACAGTTGGGTCCCTCAGTTCTTTTCCTTCAGTTATTTGTCAGTGTTTTCCTGGTCCTGGTTGTTAACCACTCCACTGTGATGCTTATCTCCATTCTGTACTAATTGGGGTGCAGATAAGTGGAGACTTGTTAGTTCCATGTCCATACTCTTGTTTAGTCATTGTCTTTGCTTGTCATTGTCATTTTCACTGCAGTGTTGAGGTAGCTTTTATAGCATGTCTGGAAAAAAGAAAGGTTGCTCTTCTATTTCTTTAACTGATTTTTGTATAGAAGAGCTTCAACTATCTTTCAGGGATGACATAGAGTCAGCTTTGCCTCTGAATGAAGAAAATAGCTGGATTGCAGTTGAAGAAGGAAGTCTTGAAGAGTGAGAAAACAAATTTCAGAGAAAAGATGGAGCAAAACCAGTAAATAAGAAAAGTGCCTTTTCTTTCTCTATGGCTTTGTTATGCAAACTCCCTGTGTCTCATCTGTAATGTAGAGATAACGATATCTACCCAGCTCCTGTTTCCACTGGTTGATTGATTAATGACTCTCATGATCCCTAGATTACACTTTTGTGACCTACAGTTTTAACTGCTGCAGTGTGTTATATCCCAGAAAGAAAATGGAAGTAATGTGTTAGCTCTGGCTAGTTCCAGCTGGGAAAACATGATAAACTGACCTGAACAGGCTTGCCCACATGTACCTGCTTCTAAGACCTCGTTCTAAAAGTGCACTGAAGCATGTGGTGTTTGTTCAGCTGCCACCTCTGTTTAGCAAGATGTTCAGGTATCTGCCTAAATTTGAATGAAGGGGACCTGCACACTCAATGAGGTGCTTTGCTGAACTGGGATCTCATGCTTGGTCACAGGCAGAGTTTCATCATGAGTCTTTGAAGACCTCAGTGAACATACGGGGCCAAAGATGTATCTTGAGATTTGTCCTAGCATGATTGGGATATACCTTAACCAACTGGAGTCTTTAAGAATAGTGAAACTTGCCAAAAGAGTAAGTTGTTTGAGCAGAAGAGAGGGTCTTTATTGTGCAGTGATAATCGCAGCAACACACTTCTACAAGCTCTGCTAATAGCTAAGTGAATTATAAGGCTTTTCTATTTGCTTTAACTGTTCTACAGTAATAACCAGCTCAATCTGACACTTGAGTTAAGGTGGTGCTGAGAACAGGAGGGAAGCCAGAAGAAAAACACGTGCAATAAAAGTTGGTGTATAGGGGATCAACCATGAGATATTTGAGTTTCTGAAAGGCAGTTGTGGCAAATGCTTTTTCTTTACTTTAGTAACGAGTTCCTCTTATATGCTGCATAAGTATCTACAGAAACAAGAGCACAGGTGTTTGAAAGCACTTCTTAGAGTTAAAGCAATGTGTGTATTTACAATGACCGTTTTCTCTGCTCCCTTGGGATGTGCTCCAGGTGCAGAAGATCCTGTGCCTTTGAGTTAGTTCAAGTGTGCTCTCAATACAGAGCATTCTTTATGCTGAAGGAACTGTGAGATGATGTGTTGGAGGACACAGTGCATCTGTTTCACCTCTTCTAACTTTTTTTTGTTCCTTTTTGAGGAGTAGTAGTGATACTTTGGCAGAGGAATGCCTGTAATCTGCCTTGCTTCCATTTGTGGGTAGAACTGGGGTAAGGAGGTGAGAAAAGGAAATCTAATTCACAGTCCTCTTGGGAATTCCCCTATGTAGCATGAGTCAAGTATATCCCTGCTGTATGTCTGCTGAGGTCAGTGGATTTATACAAGTAACAGAACGATTGTTCCTGTGTATTCAAGAGAAATACTAACTCAAGGAAACATAACCTTAATTATCTAGGCTTAAAATGACTTTGTAGAGAACATAAAATATGATTTCCTGTTGTGTTTTGTGCGGTTGATAATTATTGACTGGGTAGAGTAGATTTTTGTGTTTTCTTACGTGTGTATCGTGTTTGTCATACATATCATGATTGAGGAACTGAAAGTGCTACTCCTTCAAGTTTAGTAACTTTATCTTTAAAATATTGGCTATAGCTGGTCTTTTTTTCCAAGGCTGACTTCACAGGCAAAGTAAACTCTAATAATTATGTGGGTTTATTCTAGATCTATGTAACTCTCTGCTTTGCTACCGGTGTGATCATTTTCACATGAGCAAAATGGGTTGTTCCCTGTAGCGGGATTTCCTTTGCAGCAGGAGATACAATGTTCTTACAACAGAGGCAAGTCAGCAGAAAAACGTGAACTCACCAACTCCTTCTAGTTGAAGGACAGGAAGTACCTAAAATATTAATGTAAACAGCGTTCTGCGTGGTGGGGAAGCTTGCCTGCCATTTAGGAACATTTCTACTACTTGCATGTTTATTTCAATCTCTTCTAAATTCTGCCATCTGGATTGAATGGCACTGTGTATTTGTCTACTAAGTAACTGCATAAGGTAGGTGCAGGGGAAATCCCAACCTGGGAACTTTTAAGAGATCTAACAGAGGTCATTCAGACCAAGATCGAGCTGTAGAGCTTGGACAGTTGCGATCCTGACATAGCTAAAAGCATGTAAAATCCTCATGCTCTTTCCTGGGATCTCACTGCCTCTTGAGATCTTATGGAGATACATGGTTTCATGAAAGATGAGATACACAGACATGAAAAGGAATGCTCTTGTCAGCTTAGCTGATGTCATTTGGGCCGATGATGTAACTGTGGTGGCAGGGGAAAAACTCCTTTCATTTGTACATGCTGTGTCTCCTGAGAGGGCTGTGCTGCCTGAGTGACCTAGCTGTCACCACTGCTGGTGTGGACAGGCTTTTTCCCATTGCAAACAAATGAGTGTGCTACCCCAAGCTGGTTGTACTGCTGGAGGCTACCTCTAGTGACAGA
Organism: Falco biarmicus; assembly: GCF_023638135.1. Classification (NCBI taxonomy): domain Eukaryota; kingdom Metazoa; phylum Chordata; class Aves; order Falconiformes; family Falconidae; genus Falco; species Falco biarmicus. The sequence continues at coordinate 23,002,389 of NC_079294.1, read as the reverse complement.
AAGGGTTTTGTGAGCTTGCCCTCAGCTCCTTCAGACAATGTCAGTAGGGTTTGCTCAAACAGATCTAATGGCCTTGCCCAAAGTAGATCAGGGAGCACTCACACAGATATTGCTACTGGCGGGAGGTGTGGGAGCAGTAAACTGTAGGAGACAAGCAGTGAAAAGCAGCAGAGTAGGAGGGAACGGGTGATATTTTTAGCCAGCAGAGCTAGAGCTAGGAGAGGATGTCTGTTTATAATCTGAGCATCTTTTAGTGTAGACAGTGCCTAAAGTAAGGCACACAATTTATTAGTGAGGTAAGTGTAGGGTGTTACCCATGTTCTGCAGGGAAACAAAGCTACATAGTCAGTCATGGCAGAGTCATTGTAGAACTCTGGTTTGCTGGCTTCCCAGTGCCAGCTTGGGTGATAAATTACATTTTTTACTATTCTACCTTTCTCCTGGAGGTAGGAATGCAAAAGATAAGTCCGCTGTGGGAGATCAGGGCTGAGAGAGTTGAATGGATAGACTTTGTCTTTGACTACATCTGTCCCCTAAGGCTATGATTGCACTAAGCCAAACAGACTTGTGGTAACCCCAAGCCCCAGCACCTTGAGTTGCTTCTTTAGAAATATATATATATAAATCTCTTGGATGTTGTCATGTCCAATCTAATATTGTTGCTGAAGTTTTTATTAGTTCATTCCTTTAGTAATTGGAGAGAATTTTTGACCTTTTGAGGGAGGTTAGGACCAAGCTGAATTCTGACTGCTGTCTTCAGATACAAAAGAGGGCTAGGTTATTACCTTTCACACCTGTTTTTCATTTAATTGGACGGTGCTGCATCTCTTTAAAACAGAAACCCTGGCCTGAGAAAGAATAGATGGTCTGAGAGATCCCCAAGGAGTCTGCCTCTGAGATTAACCTAATTGGTCACCGTGCTGAGTCTGATAGGGATTGTATGCAATGTTTGTCTCTGGAAACACCTTAGATAGCCTGGCATATGGCATGGAAACTGCTGTTGCTACCTCTCCATGGAAATGGAAGAAAAGAGGAGAAGTAGGTGAAACACCATGGTATGAGTGTTCACAGTCCAGTATACTTCAATGGGACTGAGAAATTAATCTTCTGAAATACCTCATCTAAGTGCACATCATCTTGTACCATACATAGATACTGTTGTATCTAACCAACAACTCTGCATCTGAATAAGATGGCATAGTGATCCCACTTTTTTGGCTTGAGAGCTGGGAACGTTGCTGCAGGTCTTGCACAAGGTTATGCACAGCTGCAGGAAGAGGAATGCCTTCAGCTATGGTCCTTCTTCCTGTGCAAAGGTGGCAGCAGCTCTTGACCCTGAAAGCCACATTTGGCCTGCGGGCTGCTGTCAGTGAAATACCCTGATGTACCACACTCTTCTTGGCAGTATTAACTTGTGCTCTGTCTCTTTTCTTTACATGGAAGTGCTGGCAGAGCTCTCGTACTTCCGCAGTACTCGTGAGGATGGGGCTAATCAGATCCATTTTCCCCAAATTGTAAGCTATGCCTACCTTTTGTCATTTTTCTTCAGAGACAGATTTTTTGCATGAGATGATACCTGTAGTTTCACGCGGGATTAAATTACAGTCTAAGACTGTTTCCAGAGTAGTGAATTTAGCTCACTCTATGAGGCCGGGTTCTCTGTTATGATTCAGCATCACACCATGATTCATGCAGTGAGAAGCCTGTCGATTCTGGCCACAAATAGCTGTAGGGATTTCCAACCCACCAGGGGAAGTCTGCTGATGAATACCTGGCAAAAGGGGATTCCTTTGTCCTTCTACACGTAAGGGATGGACTAATGCTGGGTGCTGAGAGGAGGGTGCTGGAAAATCTCACATTGCCCTTTCACTGAGGTAGGATTCAACCTAGACTCGTAGCTCAGGACATCTCCTTGGCTGCACTGCTGTAATGTCTGGGCTGTGCCAGTGCTGACTCAGGAACTTGTCATCAGCTCTCTGATGGCTCCTACCTCTTGCACCACATACAGTCTATGTATGCACCTGGCACAATATTCTTGAGAAAGTGCTTGAAAGCTTGTCTGTTTTGACCTGACTGTATGAGTTCTTCCAATGAAAGGCATTAACTCTCCTTGCAATCCTTTCCTTTCATTTACCCTTCGATCATTGCTGCTCCAGCAACACTGTCTCTGCTTGCAGCTGTATACTGCTTTGTGAGCTGATTTGTGTACTCTGTCTACTACTGAAACAGTTCTGCTAGCTGTTTTTTCCTCTGATTTCCATGCTGGGGAAAGTTATACAGGCCAATTTTTGTCTGTCAGGTGAGATTATTCAGTACGTATAGAAATTAAATAGATATCTCAATGACTAGCTCTTGGAGAGTCTAGGATAGACATATGTTTGTGGGTCCTTACAAAGCCGCCAAGTTTATGTTAAAAAAACTGAAAGCCCAGAAAGTCTGAGTCATTCTGCAGCACATCTGGAAATCCTGTTTTGCCTTTGCTCACATTCACACCCCTTACATCATTAGAAGATGTTGTGCAGGGACAGACGCAACTGACCATTGTGAGAAAACTGAATCTGCACATTCCTGCACTTTCTGGCTTGCTCTCAGGGTTTGTGATAGGATTTTGAGCGATCTGTTATGCTTCACCTAACATCAGGAAAGCCATTCTCTATTTCTGTTGAGTCTTTGTATCCTACTTCTCTGCAGTTGCAAAGGGTGCATGATTGTAGCATGTAGGAGCTGCTGATAGACTAGAATTCTAGATAATACAGCCAAAGGAGGGGCCCAGCCAGTCTTTTGTTGTTTAATGCTTAACAGTGGTCTGATACTCTTGAATATGTTGTATTTTCTTTTGGTTGGATCTTTTGATATGTGTTGTGTTGGCATCTTGCAATGTAATGTGAGGATGAGCAGAGCAGAATATTTCTTCCAGGAGGATGCTCTGGAGCTGGGGGTCTGCTGTCCAAAGACGCTACAGGAGTCTGGTGATACTGGGCTTGGTTAAGCACAGGTTTCCAGTAGCATCTGGTGTTCTGGGTCTAGAAAGGAGAAACAGCTGTTCAAGTGAACTTAGCCTGCTGTGCCCTTTGTGAAAACCAGTGGTGTTCCAAAGTGCATAAAGAAAAGACAGGAGGGCAGTATGTGGACTACTGATCTCTTTGGCTTGCTTTGCAGTAGGGTAGGTACCACAGTTTTTCAACTAGCTCTGTCTTTGTTGCTTATCTAGTCTAAGGTAGACAGTCATAGTAGGCCAGCCCTGATGTGGAAAACACACATAAGCACGGCCAGACCACTGCTTGAGAAGAGAATTATGCTGATTGGGTGGGGAGAGGGGGAGAGAGAGAGATGAAGGCCTTTTTGATGTTAATGTCTGTTAGATTGTCCACATTAGTGTCTGTCTTTGAATCATAAAAATTATTAGCTCATAGTTTGTAACATTTCCCACTTCCAGCCAGCCTCACTTACTATCTCTTCTGACTTAAGCCTCTGACAGCCATGCTACCCTTGCTTTCAACACTGAGAGACTTGGGAGAGTGCTGTCTGTGTGAGGGAGGAATAGATACATAAAGCTGCATGTCATCAATGTAATGGCTGGCATTGCTGCCCATGTACCTCATCATATTCCCTGGAGGTTTTTCATAGCTATTAAACAGAAGTGGTGGAAGAATTGAACCATGTGGCATTCTTCATGTCAAGGCTCATGGTGAGAGGAGGATCAGCTGCCTGTCAGGGGCCTTCTGGGGTCTGCTGGAAAGGAATGAGTGTAGCCAGCTCAGTGCAGTTCTCTCAGCACTTGCCAAGACACGCAGTTGGTAAAGCTGTACCTCTTGGTCTGCATTGTCACAGGCAGCTGATAGCTCAGGTAGCATCTGCATGATTTCTTAGTCTCTGTCCATCTTTGTGAGAGGGCCTGAGACACCATCGGTGCTTCGTTTCCAGACTTACTCATGAAAGTTTCCAAAAGAAGAATGCAAAGTATTTTCTGAAGCTGCATTGCATCACTTGTTTCCCACCACTTCTCAGATCTTGTCCAGTTTGAAACTGGATGGCAGTGCTGCTGAAGAACAATTTCTGATTTAAAATGTCTTTTTCAGTTGTGCTCAGTGTTCCTCACCATATGAAATGATCTAAAATACAAGACTAGAGGATAAAAGTATATTAAATGAAAACTCCATGATCTTGAGGAGAGCAAATCCCGCATTTTTCATCATGGCTGGGGACCATTGCAAACTGCAGAAGGAAAAATCCTTTGCTTTCTGTTGCATGATCAGTCATTTCTTTCTGTGCTATCAGCTTTTTACTTGCCTAGTCATGTACTGAGCATGGTTTTAGAGGAAAATGACTAGAAAGGGGCCTGGCCTCAGGAACTGGAGACAATCTGGATTCATACTCAAAGGATCTGGTGGAAATTTAAGAGCTACACTTAAGGAGGACTGGTTCTTCGTTATGCAAGTTTTCCAGGGGTCATGTGGACCTGTAGTCATGGTTGAGCTTGGCTGGTTATATGTTTTCAGTGAGTGCTCTCCTTCTGTGGATCCTAACCTGTAATGTGATAGGCACTGCAGGAGGGGTGTGCTAGGTTCTGCCCATTTTGTAGCTTTTGTAAAAAGTGTAGCACACTCAAATAGTTGGGACTTTGCAGGATGGACTGGAAAGTAATGGTGGAGAGCTGCTCCGCTGCTTTCAGGGCCCATCAGTATCCCTTGTCAGCAGAGAAATGAACGTCCTGCAGCAGCTGGTGTGAAGCCAGGCGCTTGCTTGGTCCTTGTTGCTAACTTACCCTTGTAAGCCAGGCCGGCTCTTGTTGTTTTTTTTTCATTTAAGGCATGCCTAGACGGAGGAGTCATGGCACTAGGTACTGCACAGAAACGTAGAAAGTCGGAGTCTGCTCAGAAATCTTATGGTCTAGTTAGAGCAGGCAGGCAAAGGTTGAGAGAAGGGAAGAGTTGTTCTTCGCTGACTTTGTTATTAGCTGTTCTGATTCCATGATAGAAAACCTCAGCTTCTTAATGCTTAAAGAACAGAGACCTCATGAAAGTTACAGGCTCTGATCCTCCATCCTGGTGCATGCTCTCATGCCAGTGACTACCTGCAAGGCTGCATAGAATTGCACTGGCCTCACCTCGCTGTCCCAGGCCTCATGGGGCTGGCGGTGCTTTCACAGTGCTCACCTCCCCGTTCACATTCATGCTGTGCTTTTGCTGCTTCAAGACTGCTGTTTAATTTCAGTCCCACCCAAAAAAGAAGTCACCAAAAAAGAGTCCCTAACTCCTACTAGATGTATACTCCTCCTATACAGCCTTGCATAAGATTATACTATCACAGGTTGTTCCTTTCCAAGCCAGGAAACTTTTATTATAGTCAGCCAGAACCAGGTTATTTTAGTGTCCTCGGGCTGGAATGTAGATGAAAAGCCTGTGTGTATGCCAGCAGTATTACCGGCCTGCCTGTCCCAAGCATCTGGGATTTCACCTGGGCCTTGCACTGAGGGGCCATGTGCTTTTCACAGTGTGCTGACAATTTTATTCTGTATTTCTAGTTGTGTTCCTTTCAGTATGATTTGCCTTCCTTGGCCAGCAGTTGTTCATGTCTGCTCCTTGAATTTTTTTCCCCAGCATCTTTGAAATCTACACATATGCTGATGATTTTGTGTCATTAATATCAATCTAGACAAGTCTGTGTGACCTTTCACTCCTGTGTCCAAGGGGAAGAATCGACCCTTGCAGTCACTCACAGTGCAACACTGACTCATACATACTTTTCATAAAAATAATGCAGAAATTCCCCATAGTTTTAACAGATATTTTTTCAGATGAAGTGTAAGTCTTCCATAGCAACAGAGCTTGGGAAAAGTATGAAGCATGTAACATCAGATAATTAATATTTCTGAGATATGATACACTTTTTGCTATTAATGTTGTCCATTTGGTTTTTTTTTTTGCTTCCTGTATCTCACTTGCTCAAACTCAGCCAATCTGTTTGAGTTTCATTTGAGCTCATGTGCTCTCCCGTCTTATTCCCACCCTTCTCTGTTGTCCAGCTCCACTTGTAAACCTCCTGGGAGGTGGCTGGGATTTGTCCCACCTCCATGACTCTACAGTGATGAGCACCATAGGACCGTAGTTTCAATTTTTTGCCCTGATTCTAATAATTCTTTCTGGTTTTCCTGCATAAGACAAAATATGCTCCATTTAGATATGTAGCACTGAAAACAAAGAAAAAAATATCTTTAATTTTAAAGTTCCTTAAAAAACAAACCTAACTGAAATTTGGAATGAGTCAGTCACTCCAGTGAAGACTAATCGTAAAACAAAACTACCAACCACACGAAAGTAATTGCAGAGAAGCTGTTTTCCACTGAGATATGACTGTCATAAGGAAATATTGTTTCTTTACTTTCCCATATTTGATTATTTGGCACTTTTTAAAAATTCCATTTATAATTAAAGTCAGGGCAAGTCCTCAAGGCCCCAGTATCTGAATACCTTTCCAGTGAATACTTAGGAACTGTGTTTTTTGATTGTGCTTACTGTAGTGCAGCCAAGGCAAGCATTCTTAACGTATGGAGGTGACTAAATGCTTCTCCTAAATTATTATTTTTCTTTAAGGCAAAAGGTGCATATTTAAAATCTTTAAAATAAATGTGATGAAACAACTAGACTACAAGACTGTGTCAAGAGTGAGTGTGACCCATTAACTTGGTACCTTTCTGCCATTAGGATCTCAAAACTCCTTCCCTCCCCGTTAGAACTATCTGAAATTTAATCTTGCACCCTACCTGACGATGTAGTTTAAAGCCAAATGTTTAACATTCTAAGATTTATAGGTTTTTTTCAGTCTTAGAAGAAGGTGGAAGCTGAGGTCATCTCCAGCCAGATCTTATTGGTTTTTTAATACGGATGCTTTGTGCTGTGCATATTCTCATGACTGGATTAATTTTTGGCATAAAGAATACCTATGTGGTGGTGGCAGTTTGTTGTCACACAGCTGTGCTCTTCCCAAAAACTCCTTGGAGTTAGTGAGCATCCTGGCTTAATACAGGGGGAATCTGACATAGCTCTGTGGAAGCTGAAGTGTTTGTGGAAAGAGCTGTTATTCTTTGATCAACTGGAGTCTCCTTGTTACTGACTTTGATTACACAAGTGTACAACTTTAATTACAGCTTTTAATAAGCTTTCATTTCTTCCTAGTCACATTCTTTGTATAGCAGTGCAGCTTATCTTTTCCTTTCTTCTCTGCTCCCCTTCCCTCCCCCTCTGCCTTTCTGTGGAAAAAGGGGTTTGAGGTCATTGAGGGGGATTCAGTGTCTGGAGGGATCCCACTGTGCATACTCTGCCCATGGCTCTGCCCTCTGCTCACTGGTACAGTCCAGAGAGCGCTCTCCTTCAGCTGCCCTGCAAAGATACCCCACACTGGCTGCTGCCCAGGAGCTGGTAGTCGGTGGAGCTGGGAGGACAGGGCTGTGAGGCACCACATTCACATAGATGTTCACTGCTGCATTAAACCACTGAACAATCCTTAGAAGGTCTGTAGCCAAAGGATGTACTGCCTCCTGTGTGTTCCTGCTTGTGAAGGACTACACCCTTCTCTTCCTTGGGGATGCTCTGAAATGCGGCAGCTGAATTCAGAGTGGCAGAGGGCAGCAGGAAGCTGGTGGGCTTCAGCAACCAGCCACAGTGCTTGTTCCACATCCAGGGGCTCAGCCTGCTCATTAGAGAAAGTACGTGGTGGAAGCTTCATGAGAGATTTATGAACCTGTAATTGTAAATATTTGAGATACGGCTTTAAAAAAGCATAAGGAAATGCTTTTTTCACATGAATCATATTTCACCTGTGGAACTCATCGCCCCACAATGTTTTAGAGATGAAAAAAATCAGTAAGTTGAAGAGTTGGTTGGTTAAATTCATGGAAGAAAGCTTCATCGAAGTATATTAAACATAATATCCCCACCATTGGGTAACCTGAGACTGAGGGAAATTTGGTTCTGATCATCAGAAATGAGAAGGGGGACTAAAGGTGCTTCCCTTTGTATTTGCCCTGCTCTTGTATTCTTCCCTGAGCTTCTGCTGCTGGCCTCTGTCAGCGAGAGGATATTGGGCTGGTAGAGCTCAGGGGGAAAGAGTATGGCTCCTGTGGAAGTCATAAGGTACAATAGACGAGTGACTTAAAAGATGTGAGTCAGAAAAAAGATACAGATGGTAAACCAGAGCAATTTTCACCAATTTGACATTCAGAGGTGTGCAAAAGTAGTATACTTTTAAATTGCCAGTTGTGCCTATGGAAGAGGGTAGTGGGGAAAACAACTAATGGAACAGGAAAGGGAGCCTCTTTTATCTCTGTGCATGCATCCCTTCGGCTCTGTTGCTGTGCATGCTATACCCTTTTTGCACACTAATGAATAGCAGAGTCAGAGCAAGTTATGCTATATATCACTCTATTTTCTAATGAACTTACCCCTAATGGGTAGCTTTCCTAGCTATTCATGTCACGACTGAATTTCACCTTGACAATAGATCAAGAACGAGGTTCAGCAGTGTGGCCCACCTACTTCGCAATGCTCCAGCATGACAGCTGCTTTGTGTCCTCAGGGTAGCTTTACTTTGATGCTTTTCCCTGTTTAGAAAAATTTGGAGGGAGGATTTTGATAATTTCCAGCCAGCAGAGTTTTAAAACCTTTCTCAAAGGAAGATGAAGATTCTACAGAAATTTTGAACAAATAGTTATTTATGAAAGAAATTACATTATCTTTAGAACTGTTCCTCCCATTGGGCTCCAGAGGAAAGCAGCATTTGCCATGCTGGATCTTACCAGTGGCTGTTCTAACCTGCTGCTGGTGGTGCCTCCAGCTTGACTATGGAATACTCTAGAAGGGTTACGATAAAATGTCTAGCCTGACCATTGCAGACATGGCCCTAGTTGTTAAGAGGCGTGTTTTCATGCCTCGGAAGCACACAATATGAGGACTATGTCCTTTGCTATTATGGGCTCTTTGACACCAGAAATGCTGGAATGAAGTTCTGAACTTGGCTGACTTTCTAGTTCCTCAGAAGGTGCTGCAGAGTTGCAACATAGGAATACAAACATAGGATTGAAATGACTGATTTGCTAAATTGGCTGAACGAACTACGAGGGCAGAGAAACAATAGAATGAGTTCACCGTGGTGTACATGTTGCCTGACCCAGGGTCGTGGGCCACTGTGGTTGCATCATTTGCTCATTCAGTAGCTATGCCACTACTGAAAAGATCTGTGTTCACTTTCTGAGGCTCTGATCTTTTGGTGGCACTTTCTGCATGATCTACTTCAGCAGTGTCTTGTGTCAGCAAGCTTTGCATGTGTTCAGGGAAAGTTTTTCTGCTTGTCCAATTTTAAACCAAATTATGTCCTTTTTTCTTAGTCTTGTCTGAGGGGGCAGTGCAATTTTTCTTACTCTCTGCCCTGTCTCTTTTGGCAGACTCGGGGATCAGTTCTATAAAGAAGCAATTGAGCACTGTCGCAGCTACAACTCTCGACTGTGTGCTGAGCGAAGTGTCCGCCTTCCCTTCCTGGATTCACAAACTGGGGTAGCTCAGAACAACTGCTACATCTGGATGGAGAAGAGGCACAGGGGACCAGGTTGGTAGTGTTGTGTCTGTGTATGCATGTGCATGTATGGAGGGCTGGCCACTGAGCCCTCATGGGGTTTAATTAATAGGAGCTCAAACCTGCTACAGGCCACACAGAAGAGAAGCTGCCTAAACCTCTGTGCCTGCAGGGGATTTCCTTTGGTAACTGCAGAGAGCTCATCCTAATTATTCTCTCTGTACCCAAAGAAGTGCCTGACATGGTAGTTTCTGAGGCCACGTCATTGTAGCTCTTCTAATGCTATTGATCCCAGTCTGTAGCAGAAGACACAATGCTCTGCTCTAAGCAGGACTGGAATTATCTTCAGGGTGGAGAGGTGGAGGTAGGAGTTTCTCAGATGATTGCTGAAAATAAGGAGTTATATTGGTAAGGATATAAAGCCAAGATAAAATATTGCATTCCAGTTATTAGAATAAATGCCGTTCTGATGGTTAGAAATATACCTATGACTCCTGGTTCTGCTTTGGGCAAGTTACTTTGGTATCAGTTCTGGAGCTGGAGTTTCCTCAGATGCAGAAAGAAGTTTGGTATATGTCCTTAAAGAGCTTTAGCTAATGCCTGTTCTGAAGCTCAAGGGAAAAGAACACTGTTATTTTTGTAGACTTTGGTCAGTCTTTCCCTTTGTTAGAGTAAATCCGTCTGAAATCTTGAAAGGCAAAGGACAGTCACCAGTTCAAAGACTGGAGGTGTTACTCAGACAGAAGTCCTTCTGAACCCCAGGGGGAATTTTGCTAGAGTATGGCTCAGTATCTGACCCACCGTTAGCTCAGGGAACAGATTTTTTGACAGAACCAAACTGGGTTTCAATTATTTGTTTTTTCAGTGCAGACCAGAGAACCCAGGCAGGGAGAGGGCTAGGTTGCATGGGCACCAGAAGCGCAACATGCACACGTGTGCATATACACATGCCAGTTCCTGTAAATCATACTGAAAAAAACTCAAAACCTCCAGATCTGGAATTATGGGAAGGTGCAGCCTGCTGTTGCCTCCCCCACTGGCCAGTTTGCAGGAGGTGGAGTGGGAAGAGCGCATAGGATACTTCCCTCCTCTCCTGGGGCTAAGAAAGCAGTTGTCACTTCTGAAGAGTGCTTAGCTGAAGCTTTCCCTTTCCTAGGATACACTGAGGGAAGTATCCTTGCACTGTTCCTATTAGTAAAATATCCAAAGTAGATTTAGTATTGTCTTGCAGTACTATCAGAAAACTTTCTATAGTGAAATGCAGCCACTTCTGGTGCAGGAAACAGGTGTTTCACCAATGTTAAAAATACCCTGAGAAAGTTTCAGCTGCCAAAAACTACTGGGGTAATCTGGGATAGCTGAATGTGGTTTACAAGCTGGGAGTTGTATGAGGTTCTGGGCTAACCCTTCTTTTGTAGGTTGCTTCATGACCACAGTTGGGTTTTTGTTTTAGCTGACAATTCCCTGTTCCTAAGAGATTATGCTTTGGAAAAACTAGGGGTGTTTGTGTTTTTGTGGTTTTTTTTTTTTTTATGTGTGTTTTTTGTTGTTGTTGGTTTTGGTTTTGTTGTTGTTTTTTTTTCTAATACCCAAGGCATTTCTGTTCTTGTAACATCTGGTTATGAGTAAGGTGCTGCTATTTTCATCCTTTTTGAATGCAATTATAAGCAGGTATACATCCACTATGTTAACAAGTAATATTTTGGCAAGAGCTACAAAGATAGACATACATAGTCTTGTATAGTCTCATTGGTGCCTCTGCACTTACAGAAGAAATCATCTTAACAGTGTTACATCATCACACCAGGAACCAAGAGGTCTTAACACTTTGTCTTTCTCAGCCACAAGCTTTCTCAAGCAAATTCACTGTGTAAATCTTTCTGTCCTCACATCTGATAGTGAACTGTTCACCAGCTTATCCTGCAAAAAGGGATCAGTCGGTGGCATTTCTCCTGGAGGTCTGCAGTGGAGACTAATGGTGGCACATTCTTCATGGAGAATCTTAAGTGAAACAAGCCTGCATCTGCATTGGCCACCATGTCTGATGCCTTTGTTATTTTGAATTAGAATAATCAGTGCGAAATGAAGCAGCCCTCCTCCCCCATTTTTGCTCTCCCCTTTCTTGATTTTTATTAGCCCGTTAGTGCTCCCTTGGGTGTCTTTGCATCATCTCTTTCTTGTAGTATTATGATGGGTCAAAGCATCCCTCTAGAGTTTTAGCATGTTTGTTTTCAGGCTGTACACAATGCACTTATGCCTATACTGAAGGGCTCTGAAAATTCGCTACCAGGCACCCTGGTATCTGTCTTGTGTGCTGTGTTCACTGCCATTTACTATCGCTAACCTGAAAAACTCTATAAAGACAAATGGCAAAGCTCCAGGACCTCTTTTCACTTACAGAGAGCCTGAAAAACAGAGAGGAGAGTCAAGATCTCAGCACATTAACCTGGTTTCTTCCTGTCGTCTTTGTTAAAGGAGTCAGAAAACTGCATCTCATGATAAACAGTTCAGGGTTAATTTCACACAATACTGCACATAACTCCCTCCTTTTCCCCTCCTCCCCTGGCCTTTCACACTAGCTTTGAGTTATGACTCTCCTACACTAATGAGATAAACAACATAACTCACTGCAGGTTCTGCTACTTCCTCTATGAGCAAATGGTTGGAACCTTCTCTGGTTGCCCTGTAAGGCACCAGAGGGAGAGACAACTGAGCCAGGACTGGAGACGGTGAGAGTGGTACATGCGTTATTTCCATAGGCACTGCAAGATAAACTGTGGAGGGGCTAGATACAAAGCTTTCAGAACGGACCCTTTCTTGTTGCCCCTCCTTTGTGTAAACAATCAAAGATCCACAGTCCATGTGAGCCAGCACAGTGGCAGATGCGGATCAGGGTGGAGAACTGAAGGTAGCATTTTATGCATTTGGATCAAGTGGAGGTCTGATATAATGTAAGTTCATTGAATGGCTGTGTATTAATGAGCAAGAGTATGGTGAATAGGAACAGAGAGCTTACCTCAAAGGGTGCAGAGATGGACGTTGGATCATCCATCTCTTAGTGATCTATCTGCCACCTGGAGTGGGCTGTAGGTCCTCTAGGGAAGAGGCTTTCCCACCTCTGCCTTTTCAAGGATACCTGCTTTGTTTCTTGTTGGGCTTTCAGCATGTTTGGCTGGCTTTCACTGTCCTGGCTGAATGCAGAACTGCTATTCCATGTAAGAGTGCTCAATAATTGAACCCACATTAACAGATACTTCCCCAAAGTTGCAGTAGATCCTTGCTCCTCTCTGTCTGGGACAAATGCTCAAAGCTGTGGTGCTTATTTCATTCAAATGACTCCTCTCTGGAGGCCTGTACAATGGAGGGCAGATTCTCTCTCCTATTGCTTTGGTCTAGCAACTGCCATTTCAACGTTGTGAGCAAGTTCTTGCACAGGACCTGCTGTGAAAGGGTGAGGCTTCTCGCCTCCACCTCTTTAATGACCCACATCAGTGCCAGACATAATCAACCTCATCATAATAGCAATTGTTTGCAGTGGTTAATGTTTGCAAAGTGCCATGAAGAAGTGTGTCTGAACACTGTAGAAGTGCTAGTTATTCACATTTTTATTCCCAAACCAGTCCTAAGTGCCCTGCTCAGAAATGTGTCCTTGGGTGGGCATAATGCCCAGCAAACTGTGCAGCAATGAAAGAAGGGCGTGAAAAGCTCCAGTTCAGTAGCATTCTGTGCCCTGGTACAGCCAGGATTTCTGCAAATACCCCATCACTCAGCCATACCCAGGCAGTGTGCTGTAGATGCTCTGTTTACGCACCAAGGCCTTGGAAGTAGGTGGAAAGTACTGGGATCTGAAATGGCTTTCCCAACAGTTGAAATACTTCATACAAGGAACTTAGGCTTCACTTGGAGAATTTGATTAGCCCATTTCCTTGAGGCGAATAATTTTGTTGTGCTGTCCCCATCCATCCCGTTGTCCGTCGTCCGTCCCCCCCTGGCCCAAATAACAGGATATTGTTGTTTTCATTATCCTCATTTGATTCTGTGAGTTAGTTTTGTTCCCAAGCTGGTACACACTCCTGGCTGCTTCAGAAGGGATGAGAGAGCTCTTGGGCCATGCTGCTGCCCTTGAGCTCTTCTGCTTTACTGGCACTTTCTTGATGTTGTCCAGCTGTGCACTGTTGGTACAGTTTCAGCTCAGGTAACACCTCTCCTGTCCTCCCTTTTATGTGGCCTTACTTGTTTTCTAAGGGCAATGAGTCTGGAATTGCAGTCATACTCTGTGGTCCCTTCAAGACTAACAGCAACAGCTGAAGGACAGAAGAGTCAAAGCAGAGCTGGTGGACAGAGAAGGCAGGGGAAGCAGGGTAAAGAATGAAATTCCTCCAACTTTTCTGTGTCTTTCTGGGTATTTCTCTGTGTCATGAGTATCTGAGGCAGTTGAGGATACTTTGAAGCACTTGGCAGTGTGCTTCTCTGCCCCCAGTAGCAACAAATTCATGAAGCCCTGCTGTGTTCTGAATAAAAGAGAGCAAAGCATAGCTTGAACGTTGACTAAGGGATGTCTGTCAGGAGAGCCAGGGCAGCTCAGAAGCCAGCCATGCCAAATGTGATTCAATGGAGCATGCAGTCCTATAAATATTACTACTGTATCTCCTCCCTCACTCAGGATGTTGGCATGTGGAGGTAATAACCAAAATGAAGATTCTGACTTCAAACATACGTCCAGAATTTAAGCAAAAATACCAAGTCCAAATAGGCAGACCTCATGGATCTTTGTTTGTTCCCACTTGAAAGACACAAATTTCCTGAGCTACTTGGTTTGGCCTTAGGATTTGCATGTTGGAACTTCACCTGTTCTCTCCCAAGGGGCTTTCGCTGCCTGTGGAGGAGGCATCACCCCTGTGGCCCAGGAGAGTCTGAAATTCTATTTACCCTGAAGAAATCAGAAATTATTTATGTGCTGCTCTGGTTTCAGTGAGCTGAGTGAAGTGTCTAAGTGAGACCTAGATTCTCTGTAGGCCTGATCCCAAGAGGTGCTGAGGGAGCCTCAGGAGCACTGAATGCCTTGAATGCATAGTTCTGTCTCATGATTTGCAGGATTGAATCCTCCAACAAGGAGATGCTGGAAGGGCAAGAACAAAGACGCTAGAGAAAGTGCTTGTGGTTTACAAACTGAGATGTGATTATATTTATTTTTTGCCTTTAATCTTCAGGCCTGGCCCCAGGTCAGCTGTACACGTACCCAGCACGCTGCTGGCGCAAAAAGAGGCGTTTGCATCCCCCTGAGGATTCCAGGCTGAAGCTGCTGGAAATTAAACCTGGTAAGTATTTGTTTGCCCCTCTCTCTCTCTGTCTCTCTCTGTCTGTCTCTCTCTCTCTCTCCCCTGTGCTGAAGAGCAGCTGGCAGTGATGCAAACCTGGCATTTAGACCTTGGACTTTATCTTTGCCCCTCTTCAACCATTTCTCTTTGCATCTGTTGCATCTTACTCAATTTGCTGTAACAATAACCACCAAACCCTCTGCATGCAATTCATCCCTTACAGAAATGTGTACAACTTGTATTGAATGCAATGGGAGCTGAATTTAGCTTCTGTAGGGTTGAATCCTGGCCTCTATTAGAAAATTCATAAGGATGTAAAGGATCAATGTATTACTAATTATTTCCTCAGTTTGTTATTAATACAAAATCTCACTCTGACATCTGCTGCCTAATCTTTGTGAAAAAGATGGCTGTGTGTGTGGAACAGTACACTGATAAGATTTTTCATAATGGGACTAGGGACCAGGGGTGTGACCAGATTACAAACAGCAAATAATAAAAATTAGTGAGCATATGACACATTTGTATATGAGTGTATGCCTGTATGTATACCTTAGTCCATTATTCTTTCACTCTTATTGTCCTTGGTACTCTTCCTCCACAATTAAACTATGTGAAATGAGTCTGGATGCTGAATGAGGGACTGTAAAGCAGATGTGGAGGAGCTACAGCGGTGTCAGGTAGAGCACACTGTTATGCATTCTTCCCTGCAGTTAGTAATAAAGGCTTGTGGTCTTTGGGTCAGCTATTATGAGAAAGAGGGAATACACATACTCACAGCTGTATGTGGTTTTTAAGAGGCGAGACACTGCCAGTATAAAAAGTACAGGAGAAAACCCCAAAATGTAAATTAAGAATAGTTAAAAAACCTGTTTGACAGAAGAAGGCGTCTGGGAACTGAGCTATGCTCAGCAATACTGATGACTTTGCTTCTATGCAGTAGTTGGCAAAGAGAGAGAGGAAGGGGCGATAGACACGAGTTCTAAACCCAGTAAAATCAGAGGCAAAATTTATGTTGTTTTTGGTAGAAATGGTTTTTGAAGGCTCCCTACCTTCAGTGTAGGAGATGTCAGCAGACAGTTGGACAAGAGGAAGAAATGCCTGTAACCACTCACTTGAGGTTCAAACCAAGGACAAAATCTCAGCCAGCAAATAGAACCAGACCTCACAGCAGAGCCGCTGCTGTGCGGAAAGAACTGGTGGAATCAGTCAGGTGCACTGATGGGAATGAGAGTGGACTGTAGGAAGGGGATGATGGCCCATAACAATGTCTGTCTCAGACTTTGTGGTGATACAAACACTGCTGTGCCTTGGTAATTTTAGTAAGGTAAAGTAGTAGTGTAGAGTTTGACTCTTCTTTGTTTGCATTATGCTTCTCTGCTGTACTCACTGAATGCCAAATTAGTGCATCCTACATGCCACAGGGCATGAAAGGCAATTACTACAAAGTTATCAGATAAAGAGACCTCAGCATGTCTGCCTCTGTGTTGTTTTCCCTGCCATAAACATCTCTTCCGCATCTCAGGAGTGCTACTTTTGTTGCATTGCCAGTGGCAGCCAAATAAGGCAAGTTATATTGCTCTGCCATTTAAATCTATTTTCCAATCAATTTCTATCTAGTGATTAACTTTCCTTATCAGTTACACCACAAAATAATTTCACTCCATCTGTGCATATCCAGAATAGATTCACTAGCCAAAAATGGGATTTTTCCCTTCTCTGATTTGAAAGTATAAAGCCTATGGAAAACGTTGGCTCTCCATTTAAAGGTAGCTTTTGACAATTCAAGAAAAAGTGTAATTTATTTTCAACATAAACAGCAGAAATACTGTACGTTTTGGAGGGGGACACTATAATAAAACCTAATGCTGAACCTAGGAAGCTACCTTATACTGACTGATGCCTTTATTCCTCAGTTAAACGTTAGACGACTGTGTGAGTTGAAGATGTGGCAATTTAAGATGCCCTAAAAAACACAGAGATGACAACTGTAGGACATCTAAAATAAATTTGGAAGAAATCTAATCTAAATGTTCCATAGTTTCATTCCACTTAGGGCTTGGATGTCCTAGTCATGGCTTAGAGGTGTTCTCAGCAGCTGGAGAGTACTTGTGCTCAGTTAATGTGCGAGTATATAGGATTTTTATATTGTAGGCTGTTGAGCTGGTTATATGTTATATGCAAGCAATGCAATTCTACAACATCACATTAGTGCTAAACCTTAGTTTTATTATGTTTTACATTTGTTAACTGTTTAGAAGTACTTCTCATAAGACTACCACTGTAACAAACACAGAAGGGGATCTTAGCATTAGAAGCTACCAATCCATCAGTCAGTGGGATCGGCACCAGGGGTGTGAATACTTGCTTGGATTCCAGCTGGGCTTTTGGATCATTGTAGTGGTAAGCTGTATCCAAAAGACCAAAACTTCTGCACAATTCAGGAGATACTGAAACAAAAATCCTAGGTTTATGTAAGTCATTGCTGGTCATGAGCTGGTCAGTAAGTAGAATAAAACTACTGTCTTGCTAGCAGTTCAAGGGTATAATAAATCATTTACTAATAATACAGTATTTATAGTTACAGCCTACTTTTGCAGCGTTGGTACCTTGTAGGTTTAGGTAGTACATGACACAACTCGGTGAGTGAGAGTTTCGTATTTGGTAATACAAAAACCTAATGAAGAAGAAAATCATGCTCCAACAGTCTCCTTTTTGTAAAATGAAAATGCACTGAAATGTTTTTCTTGGGGTCAATTGCTGCTTGCCTCTTAATAGAACATGGTGCCTTTATTGCCCTGGTCTGTTGCTTTTATTTGGTTTAAAGTGGGAATGTTTGGTTTTAAGAGTAGTTACAGCAAAGTTGTAAAGATCAGAACACTGTAATAGGTGTTGCTGATGCAGACTTTAGATGTATATTTTCCTCTGCCACTGTACTCAAAGTTACGTGCATGGATTGCCCTGGTAAAGTTGTTTGCTCAAGGATCTGGCAATGTTCTTATTAATACTATTTCTAAGCATCCTCCATCCTATCCAATAGCCTATCCAATGTGGTAGAAATAAAGTATTGCCAAAACTTACTTGTGATAATTGCTTCAGTCAATATTATTACCAAACCTTTAGGAATTACACTAAGTATTCCTGACATTTACCTTCATGTGGGCTGGCCTTCATCTTCTAGTGGTATGTTCATATCATGAGAACCAAGCCTTATGGCTCAAGTGCAGCCAAGTTTTCATTGCTGTACTGGATATGAGCTGTTACATCAGTCGCTATAGTGTAGCAGTCAAGACTGCTATGAACAGTGGTATAGATTTGAAACAAATTCCTGGTCATGGGCAATATATTAACATGTTGCTAATACTGTGATTTTCTAGGAACAGAGTGTTACAGTTACTAGATGTTGATACTCTCACAATATTCATGAAACTAGACTTCTGTTCAACCAAGTATGGGCAAAGCTGATCCTCTGCAGAGCTGAGCACTGGTATTTGCATGGCACTTCAGCATGGAGCAGTGGGAGGGCTGGAAGCAGATCGTGCTTCCACACTCCTCAGCTGGCTGTTCTGCTCAGTAAGAGCACTCCTGTGCGTGGGAGTTCTGTGAGTCTGTGAGTGGGTGAGGGAGAGGGTTAGACTGGGCTGGGTAGCCTGTTCTTCCAGAGAAACGGGAGAAGGAGAATTTCCAACTCTCCTACCACCACTACTGCAGGTGCCATGAAGGCAAGGAGTAGGGTTCTGGCCCTCAGTAATATCAGACCAGCTAGATGATGAGGGTTAGAAATGGAAGAGAGATCCCTGATGACACCCAGGGCCCCTTGAGATCTTAGTTGCTTCTTGTCCTATATACTTAGTGATTTTATGGTGCTGGGTGGTATCATAATTCTGTGTTGGGTCAGGTGTTAATATTGTGGAAGAGGTACTACCTACAGTAAACTCTGCTGACAGGTATTACCTAAGCTTTGCGGCTATGCAGATGATAACAGGTAGGGTCTGCACGGCCGAAAACCCTGGTGGAATTTAAACTGGTAGATGTAAAGCTTCAGTTATACAAGATGGCTAAATACAGATATGTACATACATGCACACAGACCTTTTATTTTGTGTGCTATATAAGTGTAAAAAATCTGACTGGAAAGCTTTTGTCTCAATTGACTGCTGTCTTTTGGTTTTGGGCTGAAAGCCAACAGTGAGGTCTCACAGCAGGCAGCCTTCTCACCTCCTTGGAGGGTGCAGAGTAGAGTTTGTGTGTGCTGCTACCGTGGTGAGAATGAGCTGGTGTCCTGTGCCTAGTGTCTGTCCTGTTACTTATCTCTGGGCAGTCTAGTGTTCAGCTGAACTACAGAAATGGCAATTTTTTACTAGCTGTTAAAGTGGTAAAAGTGAACAGAAGTATTTTTCATTTGCTATTATGAACCATGGTAGAATTGTTTGGGGCGAGTACTGATAACAGAATTTTAGATGCCACTTAAACAATGCCTGATATGTTTTTAATCTGATGTAAGGGACATACCTATGTGAGTGTGCTGGTGGATGAATGAATGGAATCCTTACAGATAAGCTATTATCTCTTTCAACCATCTCAATTTACCTTGTTGAGACTGTGTCTGATTGTACAAGGTAATGTGTTTCTTCTGTGAAGTGATGAGTGCCCCCAACTCTTGTGGAAGATGCTCAGCATGTCTGTGGAGTTCTGTGCTCTTTAAGATGGGGCACTTCATCAAGATAAAAATTAAGATGAAACTGAAAAGCAAAGGACAGAATTTGCATTAGTGTTACATATTGATAGCATCTAGAGACTCAAGCAGCGTGTAACATCATCATCATCATGGGGGTTGTGAAGGCTTCTTACACTCTCTGCTATAGTCATATACTATAGCAGATCTTACAGTCTGAATATACAAAATATAGTAAAGGAAGTACTTCGATTCCAAGATGGAGAAATGAGGAAAAAAGATAATAAACTACTTCTTCAAAGGTTTAACTGGAGGTTTGTGGTAGAGCTGGAAATCCCAAGAACACAGAAAGAGCTCAGTTCTCCCGAGTTCCATCTTAATTTTTTCCTTCTCTGATTGCTATGTCCAATGTCACTCAAAGGTATTAAAGCCTAAAAATAATTCAAAACACTGATTTAATGAGAATTTCCTTTTATAATTTTTTTCAGATAAGCCAATTAATATTGAATAGTTTCACTTTTGATTTCAGCAATTTCTACACAATCACACATTGGTTCTTGTTCAGTACTACAAGACAGCAGTGTTTTGCTGTGAACACTGTAAAGGAAAGCACATCTCTGTTATTTTCTTACTGTTTAACATATATGGAAAGTTCTTTGTGATTGAAGGTTAAGTTCCTATTATATTATAAAACCTGCCTATAGCTCCTCTTTAAGATCCATTAAGACTGTCTTAGGATCAAAACTGGCAGAGTAATTCTGGTGCCAGATAAGAGTGTGTCTGTACAGTTCAGATGAATTTGATACAATATTCCTGAAGGAGGCTATAATATCAATGTGTCGATTGTTCAGACTTAGAATCATAGAATCACAGAATCATTTGGGTTGGAAAAGACCTTTGAGATCATCCAGTCCAACTGATAACCCAGGATTGCCAAGTCCACCATTAAACCATGTCCCTAAGCACCGCATCTACACATTTTTTAAATACTTCCAGGAATGGTGATTCCACCACCTCCCTGGGCAACCTGTTCCAATGCTTGACCACACTTTCAGTGAAGAAATTTTTCCTGATAACCAATCTAAACCTGGCACAACTTGAGGCCTTTTCCTCTTGTCCTGTCACTAGTTATCTGGGAGAAGAGACCTGCCCCCACCTGCCTGTGGCGTCCTTTCAGGCAGTTATAGAGAACAGTAAGGTCCCCGCTGAGCTTCCTTTCTCTCCAGACTAAACAGCTCAGTTCCCTCAGCTGTTCCTCATAAGACTTGTGCTCCAGACCCTTCACCAGCTTCATTGCCCTTCTCTGGACACGCTCCAGCACCTCAATGTCCCTCTTGCACTGAGGGGCTCAAAACTCAACCAGTATTTGAGGTGTGGCCTTCACAGTGTCAAGTACAGGGGGACAATCACTCCCTAGTCCTGCTGGCCACACTGCTTTGGACACAAGCCAGGATGCTGTTGGGTTCTTGGCCACCTGGGCACACTGCTGGCCCACGTTCAGCCGGCCGTCAGCCAGCACCCCCAGGCCCTTTTCCCCCAGGCACTTTCCAGCCGCTCTGCCCCCAGCCCGTAGCGCTGTGTGGGGCTGCTGTGACCCACGTGCAGGACCCGGCACTGAGCCTTGTTGAACCTGGTACAACCGGCCTCGGCCCACGGGTCCAGCCTGCCCGGATGCCCCTGCAGAGCCTGCCTGCCCTCCAGCAGGTCAACACTCCCCCCAGCTCGGTGTCGCCTGCAAACTGGCTGAGGGTGCACTCGATCCCCTCGTCCAGATCGTCGATAAAGATACTAAACAGAGCTGGCCCCAGCACTGAGCCCTGGGGAACACCACTTGTGACCGGGCGCCAGCTGGGTGTAACTCCATCCACCACCACTCCTTGGGCCCGGCCGTCCAGCAGCTTTTTACCCAGCGCAGGGTGCACCCGCCCAAGCCGTGAGCAGCCAGTGTCTCCAGGGAAAGCTGTGGGAGATGGTGCCAAAGGCTTTCCTAAGGTCCAGGCAGACAACACCCACAGCCTTTCCCTCATCCACTGGGCAGGTCATCTTGTCACAGAAGGAGATCAGGTTCATCAGGCAGGACCTGCCTTTCCTAAACCCACGCTGGCTGGGCCTGACCCCCTGGTTGTCCTGCATGTGCTGTGTGATGGCGCTCAGGATGACCTGCTCCACAACCTTCCCCGGCACTGAGGTCAGGCTGTGACAGGCCTGTAGTTCCCCGGATCCTCCTTCCTGCCCTTCTTGTAGATGGGTGTCACACTGGCTGACCTCCAGGCTGCTGGGACCTCCCCAGTTAGCCCAGACGGCTGATAAATGATGGAGAGCGGCTTGGTGAGCTCCTCTGCAGCTCCTCTGCCAGCTCCTCTGCCACCCCAGTACCCTTGGGTGGATCCCGTCCGGCCCCATAGACTTGTCTGTGTCCAAGGGGAGCAGCAGGTCCCCAACTGTTTCCTCCTGGCCTGTGGGGGCTTCATTCTGCCCCTCGTCCCTGCCTTCCAGCTCAGGGGCTGGGCACCCAGAGGGAAGCTGTTCTTGCTGTTAAAGGCTGAGGCAAAGAAAGCATTAAGTGCCTCAGCCTTTTCCTCATCCTGCGTGGCAGCGTTCCCCACCGCACCTGATAAAGGATGCAGGTTCTCCTTGGCCTTTCTTTTGTTTATGATGTCTTTGTTATCTTTCACGGCAGTGGCCAGCCTAAGTTCTAGCTGGGGTTTTGCCTCTCTAATTTTCTCCCTGTGTTACCTCATGAGTTGCCCTCCAGAGTTGCCTGCCCCTTCCTCCAGAGATGGTAAGCTCTCCTTGTTTCCCGAGTTCCAGCCAAAGCTCTCTGTTGAGCCAGGCCGGTCACCTTTCGGCACATGGGGACAGCCTGCCCCTGCCCCTTTAAGACTCCCTTCATGAGGAATGCCTAGCCTTCCTGGACCCGTGGCCCTTCAGGACTGCCTCCCAGGGGACTCTGTCAGCCAGGGTCCTCAACAGGCCACACTCGGCCCTCTGCAAGTCCAAGGTAACGGTTCTGCTGACCCCCCCTTGCTTTCCGAGAATCGAAAACTCTTCTCACAGGTTTCTGCAGATGCGAGTTTACCAGAGATACTTTTGTGTAGAGCTTATTTTAGTGTTTGGGTTTTTAAATTATTTTTCATGGCTTTTATAAACGTTTTCTGTCATGAAACCTGAATTTGGGGCAGGGATGACATGACAGCCAGCAGACAGAAGCAACTTTTGTTCTCTGATGACTTGGTCTAGATTCCTGATGTACGATGGGGTTTAACAGCCTGTTACCAGCTGCTGTGACTTGCTGTGTCTGCCCTCCAAAATCTTGGAATTAAAATGTTTTTTTAAAAATCTGCTTTTTATTCAAGTACTACTGCCTTCTGAAGGATTTTGGCTTTTAAAATAACTCTACTCACCTTTTATATTATTTAGTACTTCAGAATATCAATGGTTTTAGGATATTTTTGTCCCCTTTATCTTGTTTCCTACCTTTCCACCTGCCGGTGCCGCTGGCCCGGGGCGGGCCGGGGCGGGAGGGGAGGGCCCTGCCCGTGAGGCGGGCGGCGGCGCGGCGGCGCCAGCAGAGGGCGCAGTGCGTAGCGTGTTTCCGCACGGGCAGGGCCTGTGCGACGCGGAGCCACCCTGCGGAAAGGCGCGGGGCCCGCTGCGTGTCAGGCTGCGGCCGTGGGCGCGGAGCCTGCCCCCTGAGTCAGTTTTTTCATAGATTTTCCTCAGTGGCAGGAATAGCCTGTTTTTAAACGATGATTTGTTAGAAGCAGGATGCGATTTTGGTAGGTGGTGCCGAAGCAACAGCCCTGCAGTGTATTTAGGTCAAGTGTTGAGCAAACATTAGGTGGAATGTCAAACAACTCAACGTCGTGGAGTGTGGATGATGATGAGCTTCCTACCTGAAGAAGCTGCATGACCTATGTCAAATAATTTTACTGAGCACTTCCACGTGGATCCTGTAGTTTCTGGTTTAGCTAGAGCAGATCTCATTTTCACCTATTCCCATCAATCTTTATTTTTGGCACCTCATGAGTAAAATAAGAAAAAAATACTTAACTTTTCGTGATACTTCATTTTTCTTACTTGATGCGTTACAGTGCACATGTGCATGCTGGCCGTGCTGAATCCTGAGGTTGGTCTATCGTGTCACATTTCTGTAGCACTTTAGTATAAAATGAAGTTTTATATGATGAATACAAATCTGGGAGCAGGGATGCTGGATGTTCTTGAATTTTGGTTTGTTTTTTGTGGTTTGGTTTTGGGTTTTAGGGCTACATAGGAAATTTCAGTGTGTAAGAAAAAGGAAACAGTCATCATGGCTGTAGGAATCCCTAAACACCCCAGATGTTTTTTTCCTACAATTTCCTCAGCAAACTGGGAACCTGTCATGCAAATAGGGGGGGGGGGGGCAGGGGGAGGAATTAATTTCCCAGCTCTAGCTTTTATTTATACCAAAATAAATACTGGTTTCTGCTGAGCTTTCTCTTTTGGGCTTCTTATCCAGCAATCCACCTAAACATTGGTCTAAATTTAAGTAGGTGTTTATTCACCAGCTAAGCCTGCAGTTTACAGATGAGTCCATCAATGCTACTGAATCAAAACAATAGGTTCCAATTCTCCACTAATCTTGCCTTCACAGCAGGACATGGCACCACAGGCAAGAGCTGCTGCTCTATGGCACTTAGACATCCAGCTATGACTGGTGTTAGAAAAAGTGATTTTCTGTCACCAAGAGAAAACTCATCAGTGTGGGACCTCCTTGTGAAGCAGTTTCTTCATTTTACACACATATTTCAGCAGACTTCATTCCGTCTCATCCACCACCTTTAAATTCTTCCTACAATGGGGACCTATGCTAGTCCAAATCTCTGGCCAGATAATGTTTGCTTTCCTTTTCTTACGTAGCACTAAGAATACCAGAGAACACAGCCCTTTCTGCATGTATTCACTGACATTGAATCATGGTGTAGAAGTCCTGCAGTAAAATATCTTTGTCCCATTGCCAGTCTGCAGTAAAGGTGCCAACCTCTACACTTAATGTCCTGCCCCACTATCACACACTTGCATCACCTGTGCCTGTACAGGACTACACAGCACCTGGACAATGGTATACCTTTTTCTGTCAGCTTCTCAATGTGTAAAATGGAGGCGCTAAAACATTGATTTCACTTGTCTGTCTCAGAGAAATGCCTACCAGAGAGTTAATAAATCTTTTTAGAGAGTTTGGGAAAGGTAGGGGAGATCTTTAAATAAAAAGGTATTTTATGAGTAAAGGAAGCCACTTGCCAAGCCTTTAAAGTACCAGTACTAAACATTTTGGCCATCAGCATGGAGTCTTGCAAAACTGCTATGAAAGTGTACTGATTCTGGTGCAAAACTTGGGCTTATGTGTACCAGGAGGGTGATGGAAAATAATTTGTTACACATCCAGATATACTAATAGAGACTCGCTATTGGTGAATTGTTGAGCCAATTTTCGCAAGACTGGCTGTACAGTGTGTAAATGTTAGGAAGATATCTCAAGTTTTGCACAGTGTAACTCTTCTTGCTTCATTTTGGCCACTGATGAGCTGGCCTTCTGCATGTCATGGCTGCCGGGGCTGTGCTAACTTTTTCAAGTCGTGCACTGTTCTTGCTGGTTATTGTTACATGTCATAAGCTGCAAATTCTTAAACTAATTCAGCTCAGCGAGTGTGAGCGAATTTGTGTTTCCCCCCAAATGAGATTTCATGATTTTGCAGGTATGCAAATAAAACACACTCATTTCTAGAAAAGCAAATAATATTCTATAAATAGCACAGTCAAGAAAACAAAAACATTGTTTCTTCTGCTTAACTCTGTAGTCATGCTGCTAGAATTTACAGGATTAACTTTGTTAGTTTCTCTTTCGTTTGTGGGATCTGGAACAGGTTACTACAAGCATTTTATATGCACAGTTTTACCAGGAGAACTGTGTTGGTTAGCTAAGGTTGCTTGTATGAATCACCTGGGATTACTCCTAGTTCTTGTGTGGTTGAGCCAGTTTGCATAATTAGGAGAAAGCTGCACGAAGAAGCCACCGGGCTTTGGAACCTCTCTGGGTTTTGATCAAAAGCCCATTGAAGCCAGACCCCTCTGGGTCTAGTCATCAGGCTACGGCAGAAGTAGAAAGTGAACAAGATAAGGCAATTTTGGAAGCTGTTAAATCTCTTTCTGAGTTCTCTGGGTCTCATCCCTGCCAATGGGAACGTAGGCTGCATGTGCAGTGACCCACAGACACAAGGCTGCTGTAATTTCAAAAGCAATGCAGGCACTTAGAGGTGACTTTTCCACTGGTGTGTAGTCTCAGCTGTATTTAGTATATTTGTGAAAATAGAGTTATGATGACTTTGGAGCCAAGCCATTTGGAAAAATGTTTTGATCACGACAGTAGGCCATTAAATTGAAAGGATGAGTAGTTCTGATGAACCCCTCAGAGCCTCTTCAGTGTGGCTGCAGGTCATCTCTTGGGGCTCGATCTGCAAGACATGAGGAAAGCTTTGAGGGCTCAGGCATCTGAGATGGCATTGGCTTGAAATACCTGGGCTGCTTGAGAGGGAGCTTACTTGTGGTGCCGCCACCCTTTCTGTGTTATCCAGCCCATTGTTTTGCTCTTTCGCTTTTCTTGGCTACTGTGTGTTTGACCTACATCTGGCTGCTAGGATGCGTCTTTGGGAAGAGTTTTTTCAGCATGTGCCTCTTAAGCTGCCAAGGCCTGACTGTGAATGCCGTGTTTCTAGGAGACGTATTATTCCTACTGGAGAGGTAAAATGCTGTGGGATTTATCCCCTTACTATGAAGTTAACATTGATGTTTGTAAGTAACCATCAGGATTACTTATTTCTTAAATAAATAGATTTAACCTTAAAAAGAGAGGAGTGCAGGTTTGCTGAGAATGGGATTCCCTTCTTAGGGAAAAGGTGGCTTTGAAAGAGTATTTTGGCACTCCCCAGGTAGGCGTGGGAGGCCTAGGAGTGGGTTGCCCAAGTGGTTCCCTCAAGGCTTGTCAGGAAGAAGGGGTATGGGAACCCCTGGGGGAAGCACCAGGGGATAGTACCTGGGGAAATGCTGGAACCCAGCAGATTTGTTTCCCCCAAGGCACATCAGCTCTCTAGGAAAGGGGAGGGGCAGCTGGGAAGTCGCCTGCCCTGTAGGAGTCTTGCAGCTAGAGCTGAACCTGAACAGCTTTGCTGGCAAACCTCCTGCCACTTTTCTTAGTATAGCTGTACCAATGCCTGAAAAAGAATAAGCTGAATCGGCAAAGGGATTTTTGTGCAAGAGTAGTACTGGATACAAGATCCTAGAAAATAGGTGTCTTTTATCTGATTCACTGCATCTATTTTGTATGTTCATGTGAGTAATCCTGGGAGTTCTCTGGTAATCATATAAAAAAGGGTTTATAGGATCAAGTCCCCAGGGCTTAGTCTTGTAAGATGCCAAGCTGTCTAACCCCAGACAAGGAAAGCACCTTTAAGAACATGAGTGATCTTTTGTAATTAATGGGACTTGTCACATGCTTAAAATTAAATCCACATCTAAAGTACTGGGTTGGACCAGACTTGCAGGTTTGGTAATCAGCATCCTGCAAGACAGAGCCCAATAAAGTTACTGGGCTACTAGATCACCATATAGCAGAACCTGTGTACTATTTTATAGAAGGAAACGTTAACAAAAAGTAGCAAAGATATTATGGAATATTATTACATTCAAAATATGTTTTTTAAAAAACTTCTATTCAAGTTTATTGTTCTCCTGACACATAGCAAATGAAATTGTTTTGTAGTGTGAAATATTATAAAATTTATAGCAGGTGATATTTTTCTGGTGTGTAATATAAAGGAATGAGCAATAAATGTTAACGTAAAATCCAGTTTGAAATCTTACAAGGCAAGCTTTACAGATTTGCTAAGAGTAGAATGGAGAGTGTGATGGTATCCCTTCCCACATCCCTACATCTCCCACCACCTTCCTTGGTGGAAGTCTTCAGTCTGTCATTCCCATTCTCTGGACTAAACATAATCATCTTGCACCTGAGAGATATTAAGTATGTTTTTACAAGATTACAATTAATTTCAATATTCCCAGCATTTTGTCTTTGATTGCCTAATAGTTTACTACAGGTATTTTATGCTTCAGGATTCTGACAGCACTGGTGTTTGCCATGGCATCCATTTCCAATAATGAACTCCTTGGGGGAAGGAGGGTCGATGCAATGTATGTTTGGAGGGGAATTAAGAATGGAATAGGTGGATATGGCTTTTCTATGCAATGTCTTCCAGACCAGAGATCTCACTTAGAATGCAGTTTGAGCATGGTTCCCCTTAAACAAACAAGGTAATTTAGTGCTAGGACCTTAGCTGTTGTAGGTAGGTACAGTTCTGTTAAAGACTACAGCGAGCAGCAATTTCCATCAGCTAAAGCTGTGGTTCTTGAGGTGGGGGAAAAGGATGAAAACTTTACTCCTCTTGATGGAAATGATGCACTTCTGAATACATGTGATTGCCCTCAGGAAGTATAGGGTTGATGTCTTAGGAACACATATGGTCATGATTAGTATCCTATGCATGTCCTACAGAGCTGTAGTGAAAATCCTTTTGTTGTCGGCCTAAAATAAACAGCATTGCATGATAGAAGTAAAAGACAAATTTTCAAAGCTGGCTCAGCCGGATAGAGTGCTAAAACTACATTTAAACACTTTAAGCAATTTCTTTGTATTTTTGAGAGATGGTGAATGCTTTTATCTTCTCATGATTTCCTTAGTCAGTATCTGTGAATGACACAGTTACAGATACATGCTACTCTGACAAAGTGAGGTTCATAGTTACAGGAATTTCTGGAGTGATGCTGCATTTTTAAATGATGCTATGGGTACATCTGCCATGTAATGCTCATTGCCTAAGTGAGGTAGCAGCACGGCAGGAGAACTGGAAACACAGAAGATGTATCTGTGAGCAATGCTATAGACCAGGACAGTATCAGTAAACAAAGACACTATTAACTAAATAGAAAGGAGTCAGGATTAAGTGCTCTGTGCCTCGTTGGCACTATAAATATACTTACAGTATATTCATCCAGGGAGCTTTCTGTTAATATCTGAATGGGCAAAATAAAAAAAATAACCTCTTTTTGCTAAACATGATGCCCCAAGTACATCTGAACTCTCAGCAAGTGCTACAGATGGAACCAGAGTGCATCCAACTTTTTTGTTTTGCCTTTCAATCCTGAATCTTAATTAGTTCCCTACTGCTTTAGTACATGCACAACATTTTAATAGTCATAAGGACTTACTCCAATCCACATTGCCATTTCCACAATTCACTCTTTCATACCAGTAGCATTTCTCCCCCCCGCCCCCTGTATTTAGGAATAGCTTAAAGAAAACTAAATAGCCAAGCGTGTAGCTGTAGATTGATGAGGTTGTCACACCATTCTCTTCACTGTTTTCTTCCGACCTGCACTGTGCTCTAATAGATGGATGATTGCTGGGGGAGGGAGAGAGTTAGCAAATCCCACAGCCAGATGTTCAGGGATGGACACAGTGACCTTCTCAAGGAACCCAGAGGACTATAACTGTGTCCTTCTGAGGGAGAAGGACACTCAGGTGCCTCTGGCTGCCTGTGTTTATCTCTCTTTTCAAAAGGAGCACAAATGGGCGCAGCATGGCTGCAAGGATGGATGTTTCTCAGTGCATCGTGGGAAATGACCAGTCATCCGTCTCTTCACTGTGGAGTCTGCCTGCAGCCATCAATCTTGTAGCCCAGCACGGCAGCTCCTTTGGCTTAGTTTGGCTCAATGTTAGATGAACAAAGGGAAATGAAAGCTGAGCAGGGGAAAGGAGTGAAGAGCAACTATTATCTATTTCACTTTGTTTTCCCTTTGCATGGCTATCTTTCCCTCTTCCTCATTATCACCTATTTTCTCTGGGTTTTGTAAGGTGCAGGAAGAGTTCAGAATGTGTATTTTCAGGATCTGGGAGTTTACAGTGTTTCTCTGTCAGCAGAGGGGGGAAAGGAGAGAGATACTGAAAAGGCATAATTCAAGGCCCACAGCTTCCATTTTTCAGGCTTTTCAGAACAAGTCTGCCATAGTTTAGCTGCAGTAGGCAAGGAGAAGGAATGTAATAGCTTTCCTCCATCCTGCTGTTTTTCTCCCTTCTTCTTTCCTATTCCTTCCTCAATGCTCAGTGTTTTCAGATGTGTATTTCCTCTCTCCATTCCTGTTCTATTCAAAAAACAATCAACAGAACCACATGATGGGGCTTTCTGGAGAAAGGTATGTACTGCTGTCCAGAGCCATGGTGGCAGCTCCTGTCAGCAATCACAAACTCGCTCGAGTCAAGCCTGCTTGATGCAGCAGTGCTGGGGCTGTGTGGGCTTTGCGCAAGCTGCCTGAGCTCATCCACAGCCTGTGGTTCCTACTGTGAAACCAGAGGTCATGGCAATACCTTCATTGCAGTTGACACTCAGCCTGTCAGAATAAAAAAGCATTCAGATACATCTGCTTGTACGCTTAGCACTGAATTAACTGATTTTAGCACTGAACTGAGATGGGTCAGGTTTTGCCTGAAATATTCAGATTTGATGTACTTTGCACCAGGCTAGATGGAAAAGGGGTGTTTGAATTTAGTACCTGCTGGATGCCTGCAGCTAGGGTCTGCTTTTTTCCACAGTGAGCTGTAATGTGGTTGTTTCTTCTGTGGTCCCCTAAAATTCTTGCCTCTGGATATCACAGCGGAACATGTTTGGCTGATTTTGTAGAAGGCTTATTTAGAGATAGCATTGCTCCCCTTAGCAACTGGCCCACTGTGGTGTTTGATTGATGTGTTTAAAAAAAAAAGTGTGATTGCATTTACTTTTTAATTTTCCTGGTTGACCTCAATGATCTAAGCAACAGGTCCGAAAGAACCAGGCTTTCCTGCAGAACTACGGTAGGAGATTTCTGTCTCCCGCTTTTTACTGTAGGCAAAGAACTGAGATCTCCCAGGCATACACGAAGCTTATTATTAGTTTCAAGGTTCAGCTAAGCACGGAGATGGAGCAAGTGAACTCTGTAAAAGCAGATATTGGACATAGAGATGTCTGAGGAATCTTTACCTGCTTTCAACCCAAATGTGCCATCTGGAGTGAATAGACATGCCAAGATGGGGAAAATTTATACCATCATGGGTTTAAAGAGATGCTTTGCAGTTTGTTCTGATTTTGTTGGTTGTTTTGTTGTTTCCCCCCCCCCCCCCCCTTCTTTTTTACCATAAACCTAAAACATAAACCCTCAAGGGAAACATTTGTTTAGTGAAAACTAGTTTCTCCTCCCCCACACCTTGCATGAGCAGGCTTTACAAGCGGGCGCAAGACCTGTCTGAGTGGGGATATTCAGGGAATTCTTTTGTATTTTCTTTACAAAATAGACAGCATCCTTTTCCAACCTGTGCATTTAATTGTGCCCCTTTTGAATAAACGGCCATATTTTCTGCTGCTACCCATTTTGCCTCCCTGCAAATTTTGAAAAAGACAAATCTTGTTCATGTTGTCATGAGACAGCCTACCCCAGATGGCACATCTGTGTCTCGGGATGCCCTCTGGCTGGCCTGTTGGCAGGCATTCCCGTGGCTTTGAAGGTCACCTTGTTTACACCTTGCCTTTTTCCCCCTCCCTATTCAGAGTCTTGCTGAGCCTGCAGGCTGGGCTTCACCATCTGCATTTTCTCTGGTGCCATTAATCTTCCTGTTTACCGTTCTGTTATTAATTCTAGAGTTCACCTTTTTGTCTAAACGCTTTATAGGCCTCTTGGAATTTCTTGCCTTTTTGTGGCAAGAGATCTGAGCATCTCAGTAGATTATTTGCTTTGTTCTTTCTCATTTCTGAAAGGATACCTACTAGCAACCCATGCCATTTTTCTATTGCAAGCTTTCCTTTTTATAGTAACATTTTTCAGTTATATAGCTTCGTCTGTCAGATGCATCTTACCATATGAGTAAATATTA
This sequence comes from Falco biarmicus, assembly GCF_023638135.1. Lineage (NCBI taxonomy): Eukaryota > Metazoa > Chordata > Aves > Falconiformes > Falconidae > Falco > Falco biarmicus. Next base: position 22,970,834 of record NC_079294.1, on the reverse strand, counting down.
TCCTTATCCTTGGAATTTGTGAATTGGCCACTGAAATCTGCTATCCATGGAACTAGTCTTGCTTTTCCAGTGTTCTTGTTGACTGGAAAAAAAAGTGGTTTTAAACCTGACTTCCTGAGGGCCTATAAGAACACCTTGTATTTTTGGTCCATTTTATTTGAATGCCTGAATACCTATGAATATTAAACAGTCCCTACCAAACCCCAGAGGATAGATGAAGGCTATCTCCAGTTGACAGATGATGGAAGAGCAGAGGGTACCTTTGTTAGAGTTTGGCCCAAGATCACATACATGGTGAGACAGCAGCGATGCCAAGGGCAGTGTCTCGGGTGACTGTTCCCTATCCTATCCAAAAATCATTGCCACTTTGCCGTGGCCTTTCTCTTCTTCAGTGGTTTATGCAGATTTGGTATTTACTGAGCTGGGGACGCTGAACCAGCTCTGCTTGATGTGGCTGACTTCTTCAAACACCACACCATGTGAATGTGGCTATCCTGCTTCCCAGGCCTGCCTGGCTTGCAGAGCACCGTCTTCCTCAAGTGGGAGCTTTGCAGACAGAGGTGCAGGATCAGGACCAGGACACCTGTAATCTGGCTGAGAGGTGCTAATAAGCCCTGCTGCATCCTCGCTGATGCCTTCAGAGCTGACTGGGTGTCTCTGCAGGCTCCCCAGTGCTTTGGGTTTTAGAATGGAGCTGCTGCATAATGTGAGCACGTGGAGCCAGCCAGAGCTGAGCACTGCACTCAAGCACATAACCCCCCTCAGTCCGGAGCATGAGAAAGCATAGAGCAGGCTCCCAAGAATCATTGCAGGACTCAGATTGGCTTTGGCAGGTTTATCAGCTCTGGCTTAGTGCCGGCTCTGCTAGGCCTGGACTGAATTAATTGGGATGCTTGTGCACTGCAGTTGAGAGATAACTGCATTACAGAGATTTATCTGTTACTAAAGGTATCCCCTCCACTGTGCTTGGTAAAGGAAGAGGAGAAGCTATGTAGAATCTCACAGAATTTGCAGCAAGGTTACGGCATGGTTGGTTTTATGCATGGTTTATGTATGAGTTTGCATTCAGTACGAGCGGTTTCGTTCAGTGCTGTCACATATGGAAACAGTACAGTTGATTGCAGTGGAGGTCTGCTCCCTGTTACCATTTGCGGAGTGTGCAGCGTTGGGGTGACTGGCCCGGCTGTCTGTTGTAGGGGTGACTGGTGTTTGCTAATAGCTGTCTGGTTATGGGACAATAATCAGATTCTGACTCTTCTGATGGGTCAAAAGGGCCATCCATATGTGAGTGTATCTATATTGACCACTTGCAGATAGGTAGGCCAAGTTATTGTCTTACTCCAAACAGACCAGAAGCCCTGTTAAGAGTGATGCAAAGCCCAAAAGAACAGACTTTGTGCTTAGGAATTTTCTCTGAATTGCAGCAGATACCCAGCTACACTTGATATTGCCTACAGTGTTGCCTGATGCCGCAGAAATCCTGGTGCAGTGTAAGCCCATGTAGAACGCAAATGCAGGATTGACCAGAACTCAAATGATTGCTAGAATAATGTTATTGAATAGAAATATTCCTTTATGATTTGAGCCCTGAGGGTAGTTACCTGATCCAGCATTTAGCCTGATACTGTAATTTGGCAGTCTTTGAGAAGCGGGTACAGTATATTATATGTGACAATGATTTATATCTGTGCTGAGAAATAAATCTGTAAAGAACTTCCAAGAGACAACTGACAGGAGGGCTGGGGTTTTTTTATTGGGAGAATTTACAGAGGCATTCTAGTCTGCCAAGAAAATACAGCTGCTTGTAAAGTCCACATTTTGATGATGGGTTAAATTAAACAATGCTTACGCTTATGTTTGAAGGCCTCTGCTGTTTTCTGCAGCCTCATTTCTCCCTCCTGTTTTGTTGTAGCCTCCTGGGACATATTTTAGCTAGGGGCTGATAGAAGCTTTCCATTGGATCCTGGTCATAAAACTCAAAGTTGTCCTCTGATTTTTCTGCTGTTTACGCCTAGGCTGAAAAGTGAAAGTGTCCAGTCCCCCCATATCATAGCTTTCTCTGTCTTCTTCCATCTGTTCACTTTCTGTCCCTGCCCCATGCTCCCCCTCAACCTCACCATGAGACTAGCAGCTTTGCAGGAAGAGGTGCTAAGGAGACATTGGGATTTTCTATTCAACCAGTGCTCCCTAGGGCAAATCTCAGTAGTGCCTAAAATTTGCAACAAGCGTTTAGTAAGATTCATTTAAGAGCTTTGTAGGATCTCACAACTCCAGCCTGAAGAGGGGTTTTCATTTAATGGCAGATAGTCCTCTGAACTATTCTTTCTACACAAAACGGTTTGTTTCTGAGGAAACAAATACTGTGTTGTTTTCAAGTACTCTTGCTTCTAAAACCGGTTTATCATTCTCTGACTGGATTCTTGTTCTTGCCATGACCCTGTTTACCTTGAGAGTACAATAATATACATGAGGTTTCAGGGTGGAATTGGCAGATGAGACAAAGAGTTACTGGAGTAGCCTTACAATCTCCAGTACAGCCATGGCTTTATTGTGTCTGGCTTGGATTAAAAATAAAGTGAATTTGATGTTTACTAGTCTCTAGGGGCATTTGTTTGGCTTTATGGATGCATTGTGAGAGTCTGTGTTATCAGTAGTCTAGTCTCATGGGAGGCCCAGTGCTGGGCTGGCAGGAGGTCCGGTGGACCAGGGTTGGAGAGGATTGTAAGTGCAGAACTGGCACTGACACATTTGCTATGGATGGGTGCTGAACTGCAGTAGTGTTGGGAGAACAGGGACTGTAGAATGTCAGGATTAAAGCATGACAGCAATAATGTGAGCATCTGCACCTGGAATAGCAGGAGATGGTGCAGTGAAAGAAGGGGTTTGAAGGTCCAGATCTGTGGAAGACGTAAAGATCTGTGCTGCGCTGTGCTGGCAGAGGCATGCTTACAAAAAAAGCTTGCAGAGCCCTGCCTTTAGTATACCTGGTTCTGGTCACTGCCGTGAATGCATCATTTCCAAGGACACTGACAAATCACTGTACTGGCCATGAACGTAAGAAGCAAGCAAGCAAACGAACAAGCTAAGGAGAGTCTGGTTGTGCATGCACAGAAAACCTACAAAATCCAGTTATTCACATATGGCATTGTCTCCTCTTTCTTAAGGGATTCCATCCCCCCTGCCCCCACCCTTTGCACTCTAGCGCTATATTTGTGCCTTGGAGATGTGGAGATGAGCGTATGATGGATGGATGGATGCTGCTTGTCTGGGTTTTTCACCACCATTTCCCCTGGGGCACTCTGTCTGCTGGCAGAGAGCACCATCCCAAAAGATGGTATCTTTTGCAAACTCGACAGCTAACAGACAGCTTCTCTCTCTGCATATTTCCCCAAAGAAGAGCAGGCTTAATCTGGTTTTTATATGGCATATTTCATTATAATCTTTTTGACTTCCCATGTTCCCAATACGCCATCATAAATAAAATGCTGGGGGTGGGAACAGCAGAGATGCTGAGGCTTCACACTCTTGTGACACTGATAGATTCTCATTTTAAACTGTCATGGGATTTAATTGCTTGCTGAGCCACTGCACTGCACTTTCAGACACATCCTGCCACATCCTCTTAATGAGCTTAGTGGCTGCATTTACTCAGCAGTAGTTCTGTTTGCTGTGAATTAGGTGGCTTTTTTAGACCACCTATATGATTTTAAAGAGGTAGTGGTTATTAAGGTAATATCCTTGGATTTATCCAACCTAAACAACACTTCACGGACTCTTAATATATAGTTTCCTTTGGCACTTTTTATGTTCAAAAAAACCATCACCAAGAAACAAAAATGCAAAAATCTATGTGCAAAGTCAGTGTTTGTCTAAGAGGGTTTTTGGAAGCTGGATTGCTTTGGTTTGCATAGTAGCTGTCTCTGGCATGATAGATCATGCTGGAACTCACCCAATAAGTATCTCTGTTCCCAATTAGAACTGGAAATGGAGCTGCTTACGAGTGCACAGAGATGATGGCTTGGGTGGCAGCTGCTACTGTGGAGATGGAAATGATCCATTGTAAAACAAATACATTGCACTGTATAGAAAAAGGGATGGTTGTTTTTAATTTATGTTTCAAAGAAACATTGAAAAGTTGCTTAGCTCCCAATGCGTTGTAAACCAAAAGTAGCATATTTAAGGACAGGAATTTGCAGCTATTTTGGTGAATCAAAACTTGAAAAAGCCCACCATTTCATAGGGTTTGTGAAAATGTGCTTCTTTTGGAGGCAGCAGTTCAATACAAAACAGATACAGGAATGATGCTGGCATGGGTGCTTGTTCTACCACCTCAGTCTAAGGACCTTGATAAATAGAGAGTTTGCTGCACTGAGCTGGTAAGCAGAAATAACCATGTTAATTTAATCACTATGAAAGGGACTCTGCCAAGTTAAGAAACATAAATTTTAATTATATGCACACACACATATTTGAATTTTAATATATGCACAATATTTAGCTGTGACACCAATATTACCATGGTTTATTAAACCAGGAAGAATTCTTAAATAACATTTTATTTTTCATTGATGGTTTTTGTTGATTGGGCTCTTCCATTTTGTATGGTTCTGACTGTTCCCCGTATCTCCTACACTAACCAGGTGCTATTGCATTTGCAATAGTAACCAAAAAGAAATTTACCTACAAACCTTCTTAAAATCTTTATATAAAAGAGTAAGCTTTTAGTTACAGTGCTTTTACTTGTAGTCATTAGTTGTAATAAAGATTATGTTCTCTTAAACCACAAAGTCTGAAGAAGAGCTTGTGATAGAATCTAGGAGTTACAATAGAAAGAATTTAGAACAATTAGTGGGTAGCAAATGTTATTACCTATATTTTAAAAGGATTTGGATGTGATTCAAGGATTTAAAGACCCATAAATTCTGCATGAATGTTTGAGAAATTGATTGAAACAGTAATTAGGTATAAGCAATAAAGCACCTGGGAAATGATGGTATAGGAGGTTCTAACTAACTGACTTCCCCCACTGCCCCCTACCAAGGAAAAGCATGTACAAAATCGTTTAGAGCCATCATGGCCAGGGAGCTCTGTGTGGGCCTCCCTGGGGAGATCTGAAAGTGCTTGGTGAATGGGCAGCAGGATGGACATTTTAACTTGTTACCTGTCTGTTTGAATGTATTACGTATGGGAAATTCTTGTACCTGTTACAAGGTTTCTAATTCTGCTTAGTGTGCAGGTTGAACACTGTAGGACACTGCCGGAGGAGTGATATAAAGAATATTGTAATGCATTTGTTTAAACGGGCATGTGGTTTCATCTGAAAATATTGGGTGCAGTACTGGTCCTTTTTAGGAAGATTATTGAGGAATAAAAGGAAGTTCAGAGAGGTCTGACAGGACAAAGCCATGTGGAAATCTTGCCTCAGCAGAGTATTACATGTCTCATAGCAGGAACAAGGAGGCAGGCAATAAATAAGATGAAACACTCCTTCTTTCAAACCACAGTTTAACTGTTGAACTCAGGTGGGAAAACATCAAGGGCAAAAGTGTATCAAAATTCAGAAAAGGCCTGGCTATTCTGTGTATTTCCAGGAAAGCCAGATTTAGGATAACTGGAAGTGATACTGCATTTACCCCTCAGGACTGACGTGTTAGAGATGAGGGTGAAATGCAGTATTAGGGTAGATTATTTTCTTTGAATTTCTCTCATGACAGATACTTATACCTTCTTCTGCAGCATCCAATGTGACTGCACAGCATAGCCCAACAAGTATCAAAGCAAACGGAGGCGTGTGTGGGGTCATGGCTTAATTTCTCAAGCCTAGAAGAGTCTCTCTCTGGCCTTGTTTGAAGCTTCTGACACTGGCTGGTACCTTCATAAGCAGGACATGGGTGGAACAGACCCACCTTGCTTCCACGCAGCAGTTCCTGTGGTCTGGGGGAAGCCTTGATCTTTCACATGAAAACTGCATTTCAGCCGTTTAGTTGGCTTCTCCGTTTTCTTTAAGGTACAGGCATAAGAAAAAAAATATACTTTTCTAGCTTTTGTAGGAAAATCCTAGAGAGTTCAATAGGAAAGAGAAAATTAGGGATTCAGTGAAATTAATGTAATGATCCTTACTGGTGTTTAACTACTTTAGGTTAACTGAACTATCTTTTAGGTTTTTGAAGACTTTTGTCTTTGAGGGTTCAAAAAGTGGTTTGGAAACATAGTTTGCTGTCTTTATTACTGTATCCTTTACAGACTAGCCATCTTCCAGGAAGGACTGAATTCATTCTAAAGTTTGGATTCATTACTAAGATGTTGTCTTTGGACCTATGAAGGTTTTTATACTGTAAACTTTACATTCCAGATAAGATAGTGTCTGTCATTTCCTACTTTCTAGAGCTACTCAGGAATGAAAATGGACTCTTAGAAGCTACCAGTGGAGAAGAAAATGAAGGAGTTTAATAGCAGTTAGCTTAGTGGGCAAATGGGAGGCAGCTGTCGAGTTTCTTTTCACCAGATTTCCTGCTCACTAATTTAACTTCTTGGTGACTCATCTCCCCATCAGTAAACTGGGAATGAAAGTATTACCTCACACTACCTTGTCAGTGGGATATTAAATTTAATAATTAAAAAATGCTCTAAGAGTTTTGGATGAAAAGTCTCCTGGAGTGTTGGAGAGCAGCACCATACAAAACAAACGTGTCTATTAAAGACAGCTGCTGGTTTTTGACCTTGAAGCCTGTCATTCCCTCCAACTTAATGTTCAGTATCTTTGGGACAAACAGGGAGTAGCTGTACTTTCATATATGTTCTACTTATCCCTCAACCCTTCCTTGCTCATTCCTTTTTCTAATGCATTTGTTTGCTGAGTGTATCAGTATCCAGAGGCAGGCACAGCTTGTCACAGTGAAGACATGTTTGTTTCTGATGCCCTTGAGCTTGCTTGAAGCTTCTTCTCTTGCTGAATATATGATGACCCCTTGGGCTTTGCAGTCCCACAAGGTTCTAAATACAGAGCAAATGCTCTTTTGCACCTATGCACAGGACTTTCAAACCAGGCCAAGCCCATAGCCAGACGTGATTATGGAGGTTTCTTAGTGAATTTAGGTTAAAGTGTTGGGATTTGCATGTAAATCGACTCTAAAATCCCTTCTTTCTATTGAAATGTCTGAATTTAGCATCCAGAGGGAGGCACAAGGAGTTCATACAGGGAAACTCAATCTGTATGATTCTCTGTTGTCTTCTCTGTCTCTTATAGCTCAAGTAAGGGAGAAGTTGGGGAAGGTGGCATAATGGGGTGGGTATGCTGAGCTCTGTGCTGAAGACAGAGGCCCGATTGAATAGACTTCCTTGTGATGAGAAGGGGGTTCAATTCACAGTTGACCCCATCCCATTGTGTGGGTTGTCCTGGGAGTTTCCTTTGAAAATCCCAGTGGTTTGGGTCTTCTGCATGGTTTGTACTCAGCCTTTCCCTCCATGAATAGAACAGCTTTTGCTGGAATTTTTGCTGGATTTTCTGTGGTTATTGGCTGAGCAATGCTCTCTCACTTCAGAAGACTTGGGCAAGCATGTTGTAGAAGCACTGATCAGGGACCCTGAATCATTTGCTGGCTTAGAGTTTTTCATATATAGAATAAACATATTCCTGGCATGCAATTGCCCCAAGAAACAGATTATACTTTACTGTCCCAGGTGGAGGTGTTCATTCATTATTTGGATTGCAGGAGTGTTTTGGGACTTTATAAACATGAATTTCTGCCCTGCGGAGTTTACAACTCATGGTGATAGAAAGGCAGGGAGTTTTAGGCAGACTGGGGAGCACAACACAGTCCTAAAAGATGAGCAGTGGACAGAGCTGTGAAATAAGGACACCAGATGCTGATTTGTAAGCATTAGTCCTGTACATTATTACTTTATAAATCTATTGACCTAGAGGAAGGAATTCCTTTTAGAAAGGACAGAGTACTTGAGAAATCTATACCTGACATTGTCAGGTAAAAAGACATTCACGATGTCTCTCTGCCATAGGATTGCTCTGAATGAACCCCTCCATGAGTAGGGTAGAGGCCAGGATCTACAAGGAAAAGTGAATTCTTCCCTAGGTGTATTTTAACATCTTGCTAAAATTAACGTGCTGTTATTTGCCTGTCTGCTGCACTACATAATCTAGTAGCGGCATTCAGAAGGGGGAATAAAACTCTATTCTTCCACTTGTACGGCAAGTTGCATCAAGCTTCCTCATAAACCTGCAGTCTTTGGAGTCCTGTGCCCCAGGCCTGCCCCCAAGCCAGCCTCTGGCTCTTCCTGCAGTGATTGGGGGCCGTCCTGTTTTATCGGCTAGATTCTGCACTCATAGCTGTACTGACTGGTGTTTCTTCATTGGTGTAGGTCCATTTAAAACAAACTGAAGACTTTATCTAGTCAGTATTATGTGAAAATTCAAGACACATCCCTTTGTTTTTGCAGTTCAAGTTCTCAGCATTGGCCCTACACATGAGGTCTCTGCTTCCCCACATGTGGAACATGCCCTGGTGTAGGAGAATGCTGCTTGAAGCCATGCTGTATAAACTGCCAGATAATAAATTGCATTAAACTACTTTTCTACTTCAGGAGATCAGATCTTCATATTTGTTATTTCAGTATCTTAGAAAGTCCTGGTTTTGTTCTTTGTTTGAACCAGAGGGAGTTTACATAAAGGAGAAGGATTTTTTCCCCCATTTATTTCCTCTGCTACAATACGTCCAGCCTTTTTTTCCTGTAAACAAGCACAGCAATTGAAAAGATCCGAGGTTTTCAGTAAGACAGAAATTAATACTATATGGAGATCCTTAGCAGTTAAAAGAAGAGCTTGAAGAACTCTCCTTCAAGATAGAAACAAGCTTGAAAGTCTGTCAGTATTCTGCTTGTCATGTCTGTCCTTCTGCTTGTTAGCTGTCTGGGGGAGACACAGTCAGTGTGTTTTGTTTTTCAGAAGTTGATCTGCCTCTGAAAAAAGATGGGTTCACCTCAGAAAGTACAACTCTGGAAGCCTTGCTGCGTGGAGAGGGAATAGAGAAAAAAACAGATACTAAAGAAGAAGACACTATACAAGAAATCCAGGTAAAGGAGAGCCCCATGCCCTGACAGCAGGGCTCAGTTTACAATTTGTCTTTAAGCCTAGCAGATTTTGTCCTGTGGCAGAACAGTGCATCTGTTGATAGTTGTGTCATTCTACTGTCAAAATGTTATCAAACCATTGTGCTACACTGTGATGCTCAAAATGAACTTGGGATCTCGTACAGTTCTCCTGTCACAAGAATATCGCTCGTTTGGCTGCGTTCTGCACAGTTCCTATGCTGGGATTTGCTTTGCAGCTCTATGAGATGGTTGCATATAAAACTGACAAGCAGAGATGGGTCCCAACCATAAACTGAATTTTAGTGCCTCATATTTAAAGTGAATTTGGAGATGGATTTGAATTTGGATTCACAGTTGCTGACTGTACACAAAAATGTGTCATTTTATACTAAGAAGTCTTCAGGAAGTATACAAGCAAAATAAATAATTAAAAATATTCTAATCTTAATTATCTCAGTTATTATTAGTGATGCAAGTATGAGAAATATTGCCTCTTCAGACACATTATGATTTGAAAGTTATTTGTCAAGATTCCATTTCATCCTTTAACAATGAAAAGTAGAAAAACATTTGTGGGTCTGTCATAGAAAGAAATCAGCTAATATAAAGTGTTCTTATATAAATGCATGTCACTTTATAAAGGCATCTTTATATTGCTAGGAAAGCAGGTCTCTCCCACAGCAGCACATCTTTGGTGATGCTAAACCACCAAAATTAGTGATTTTTAGTGAAAGCCATTGGCATATGTGTCAAAATTGGTAATTTTGGCTGAGATATAACATGTTGCATCTATACCTAAAACTAGTAAAAAATTGAGTGGACAACGCCATGACAAATGAAACAGAAGAGCATGGGCATCAAATCTATATTACTTAGAGCTCAGACCTACTGGTCTATTTCCTAGAAATTTCACACATGTGAGGGCAGCAAAATTAGGTCTCCTGTTCCCAGTTACACAGGTAAAGGAGCACCATCAAAAAGGAAGCATCCCATGCTTGTGGAGTGGGAAAAAGCTTGCAAGAGGCCTGCTCTGTGTCTCCTTCTTCAGTAGTGTATCTGGGCCTATTAAGCCTGAGAGCCCTAAAGCTCTGTTTATACCTGCTTCTGAGGTCACAAGAAGTCATGGTGCAGCATCCTTATGAGACTGACAAAAATGAGATGCCTTTGGATGTTGCTGTGCAATTGAGCTTCCAAATTATCCCCAGAAGCAGTCCAAGGAAAGATACTTCAGTAATGGTGGAACTGGCACAAGCCTGGGCATTGCAGAGCAGGGAGGGGGGTGCAAAAATCTACAAAAAGTTATCAGCTAAACGACCATAGCTGTGACCTGTCACCTGCATGTTAGTTTCATCAGAACAGATGCAAAAGGCATGTCTTGCTGTTTGCTTGTTATGCAAGCACAGCTTATCTGGATTTGGTCTGTACAACAATGACTGCCGAAGCATTTGCTAGTAGCCAGCTTTGAGTGTGTACTTCAGCACCTGGCAGCTAGACTGTACCAGATCAAAATCATGATCAGTGCCTTTTATCCACATGACAAATAAGAGAAGGCAAATCTGTTTTGTTCCATTGCATGCTCTTCTGTGCTGTAACGTGAAAGGGCCTGGCCTCAGTGGTGATGAAAGTGAGCAGGTGGGATAGACGTAATTGTAATTCCCACCTCAGCCCCAGCCGCTTACCCCCCTCTCATGCTCATAATATCTGTCAGAAGAAGACTTGGTGATTAGCTATACTGAAGTACATCAGGCTGGGAAACTGTTTTAGAAAGACAGAATAGGAAAAGAAAAGTTACTTTGCTAAAAAGGGTGCGGGTTCCCCCTGCTAAATAGATGGCGTCATTGGGGCCTGCTGTACAGTTGTTACTTAACAGGCTTGAGGATTTTGCCCTACAGTAAATTGGTATTGAATGTGTGTCTCCATTGTTTGCTGGAGAAGGCTTTGAATAGCCTTTTGACGATGCATCAGAAAGGCTATGCCCATTCTATCAAGGATTAAAGTCATTACCCTGGCAGTGTCACCAGATTCACACTTGGTTACTTACTATCTGTTTCCTAAATTGATGCTGCAATTTTAAAGAAAGAAAGTGGTTTGTAATACTTCTCTTAACTGCTCTTGTGAATTATTATTGTTGTTGTAAAGTAGCTTCTTCCACTCCCACATACAATATGGTTGCAGTCTTCTCTTTTTTTGGAGATACTTTAAGATAGGAAGCAATGTGAAACTATAAACTCATATCAGTAAGTTTGTTTATTTTCTTACTTACCACTAGCCTCCTCATGTGCAACATTTTCCAAATGCTTCGGTTTCCTAAAATGAAGCCAATTAATGTATGCAATTGCATGTATTTCTAAGAAACATTTTATATATGCAGAACTGGAATTTGCTTATCTTTTACACCCTCTAGTATTTAATACTGTAGCATTTTGTGAAATTTTATTTCATAATGGTCTGACCTCATTAATAGCCTCCTGAGATGTAAAAATAAAAGGAGCAAAAACCAGATGAAGACTTGATCCTCTACCATGTTCTAAAAATTGTTTGTACTTTTCAAAAGGGATACTGTCCAATATTAGTCTTAAAAAGTTAGCTGATAAAATAAGAGTAAACCTGTATAGTTGGTCTTCCAAATACAGGGGTTTTTAAAAGGGAAATTTCTGTTGTATTCTTTCCCACAAATTCAGAATTTGGTGCTTGAGGTATGCAGAAAAGAGAAAGCAACTGTGACTTGCTCCTGTTCTCCCTCTGCTGGCTCTCAAATAGCTGTTAAGTAGAAATTTTACAGGGAAGGGACAAATACAGTAAGACTGAAAAACTTCCCCATAAGTTTATTGTCACTCATTATGCGTCATGGCTGCATGTTGTAATTTAAATGAAGGGTGGCATGGCAAAGATAAATTAGTCATTCCAGATTAGTCCCTTACAAATTGGCACTGCACCATGAATGGCAGGAGTGGCTGGGACCCATTTCTGTATTTCTAGCAGACATGTCAACAGGGCCTCTTTCCACAGTAGTGTTGTGATGATTGGTCTTGCCTTTGTCCATGCCATGTCTGACTTGTGCAGTTATTCAGGATGTCCAGCCTGTGTTTGATTCTGGAGAGGTTACATTTCAAAAGATGAAGATGAAAGTATTTAAATTCCCTGGCTTGGGCATCATACAATTATGTAAGATGATGACTTATTTTTCCTATTAAATAATGTATTGAAGGAACTGTTGCTATTGTTCCTATTAACTTCAGTGAGACCTGTACTTCCACAGCGTTCGCATGCAGCCAGACCCCTGCTTCCAGATTACGGGGTTGTACCTGTGGTGTATGCCCTGAAAGATGTTACTTTCTAGATCCACCAAACATGCTGGAATGCATGGAGGAATTTTCTCTGTTTTTGCTAAACAAAGAAAATTGTGAGCTGCCAAGGAGGAAACCACTGGTTTCTGTCTTCTTAAAGTGCATTCTCAACATTAAAGGAAAATAAAACAATTTAAGGTGCAAGAAAAAAAAAAAATCATGCAAACGATTTCCCAGACAGAGCCTGCAGTTATGCATTCTAATACTTGTGTTGTCTTGGGGTATTGGTGCTCAGTGATGCCACTGTTACTTCTTAGGAACCTGTTTTTCATAGTTGACTGATATCAGTGGTATTTTTTAATAAGAACTCCCTGGAGAACTGAGGGTGGAAGGGAAAGCATTTTGCTTTAGTGGAAAGAAGTAGGGGTTCTGGGATCTGATTTGGCATTGTATCATTGATCAACTGTAATTTAATAACGTGCAGTCTCTGTGGTAAAGAGCAGCAGTTGGCTATGTGTCACCTTGTTTACTTCTAACCATTCCTGTTTATTGTTCAACCACAGAGGGTTTTAGAAAATGATGAAAATGCAGATGAAGTAAATGAGGAAGAGGATTTGGAAGAAGATATTCCAAAACGAAAGAACAGGCCTAGAGGACGGGTAGGTGGAAACTTTGCTGGAATAGAAAGGAAGGAAGCAAACCTCTGCTTTCTAAGTTTACATTTGTCACATGTATCATATATGTGAAGTGTATATCTATAGATATATGATAGTGATAACACTATAGATAATTTTCAATCATATGGTCAAAGATTTTTAATATTTTTTCAGTTTACTTTTGTGAATTACCAAGAAAAAAAGACTATTTTGAAAGTAAAAAGTTGGGGTAAATTTATTATGGTGTTGTATTTACAATTGTAATGTAAACTGTAATAATTATGATGACATCCTGCTATTACAGTGCTCTTACTTTAAAACAACATTTACTAATTACAGAAAAGCAACAAATTCAGTCATGACAGCCAAAAACCCCACCAAAACAGTAACTTGAACTGTGTTAATACATTTTGCAGCTTTCTCCAAGGTAGCCCTTTGTGGCTGACACTGGCCCTCTTGAGCCCATGGCAAATCTTCCATTTGCTTAAAATGGGCAATATTTTATCCTTAGGGGAGTCTGTGTCCCTTTGCTTACCTAAGATGTTTTTTCACAATTTCATCAGGGCACCAGTTAAGTAATGAGGCCAACATTTTAAAACTTGGAATCAACATTTTAAATTGTGGCCCCATAAGCTAGGCATCTAAATAAACATGAACACAATTCTTGGAGGTTTCAAACATTTTCATCTCTTTGGCTCCAGTGGATGCTGCAGGGGCGCAGGAGCTCTAGAAATACCTTTGATGTGTTTGTAGGAGTCAAGCAAGAAGGGCCACATTTTAGGCCAAATGAGCAGGATTTAATAGCTTTTAAATAAGAGAGAGACATGAAACCACATTGAATACTTGCAATGTACTTATGCATCAGACCCTCTCTTTTGGTTTCGTCTGTTGTTGTGTTGTTTCAGTTTTCTGCTCCTCTTTATTTTGGAGCTTAAGTCCTTTAATATAAGATCAAAGCACTTTAATAATTGGATAAGTATATATTTCACCTTCCTTATTCTCAAAATCACCTGAACCAGTTTCTTTCTTTCTTTCTTTCTTAGCCAAAGACCCCCACCTGGAAAAAAATTTTCCAGAAAAATGTAAGTTTCAGAAAATTTGTATGAACCAGTAACCAAAACCAGGAGTTAGAATCAATACATGCACACAAGCTTGACTGTAGCAATCAACTAATATTCCAGGCTAACAATTCTTTTCTAATAAGTTGCTCTCACATAAACTGCGCATGCTGGTTAGGGTTAGTGAAAGGGAGTGAACAGCTAAAAGAGAGATACCACTCAGGAGGAGGGAATTTCCTGTATTCATATATCCCAGGCCTACACAAACAGAGTCCTGAAGTTACCATTATGTGCAAAGGTTTACTTCCCTGTTCAGGAAACTGTTTCAGCATAACTCCATTATTTTTTCTCTGCTAATGTAGGGAAAGCAGTTGGAGGGTACTAGATGTCCCATTCATTTTGAAGCATAAAGTCATGTCTTATTTTCTGCCCTAGAACTGGCCCCCTGTTAAGTACAGGAGCAGCAGGATCTCTTGCCTTTTTCTTGCAACTAACTCCTGCTCTGCTAGTGCCCTGGCTTCATTCAGTACAAAAAAGAGAAGTCTGAAGAGTGCCAAATACTTTGAGCAATTTTCATTTTTATTTGATGGCATCAATAACCAAAGCAAAATGTGGTATAAATTAGGGTTTCAAAATTAGAGCCAGATTCTTTTGTTGTTGAAAACTGGTAAGCCTGAATTGGGTCTGGTCATGAGTGTTTTGCTACTCTTCAAGTTGCCCATTTCTAATGTGAGCCTGACCCAGTGTAGGAAATTGTGGCTAAGGATGTGAAATTAGGGGACATGAAACCTGGGCAGCACTTTGTTTCTGGGAAGGAGTTGGATAGGGTATTTTTAGAGGGCAGAAGAGGGGAAGGACATGCATAGGAAACTAGGTCCTGCAGAGTGTGGCCTTCAGGGATTCAGAGGAGTGAGAAGAGCTGACAGCATTGATGTGGGATTAATGCAATGGAATTACTGCTCTAGACTTTCCAAATTGCAAATGTCCCTTCCTTTCCCTACAGCATGAATTTTTTTTTAATCCTGGCCTCTCCATCTGTCCCCCTGGCTACTCTCTCTGGCTGCTTCAAGGCTGCTGTGCCTTGGCTTCCAGGCTTCACATATCATGTCTCGTAGTCTTTGCTGCATCCCGTGTCATGAGAATGTAGGCAGTTGTGGATGACTGAACTCAACAGACTGGAGTGCTGGCAGCAAGCACAGGGCACTCAGTTTGGTTTATTATCCCCTCAGGGCTAGCCCTGAAATTGTGGGAGCATTAGGAGGGGCACTGAAGGCCAAAGAGATGGATTTATGGAAGGAGCTTTTTAGTATCTTCGCTGGACAAGGAGAATGTTGTAGGAGCTGGGAAGGATAGTTTGCTAGGAGATACGAAAGAAATGCAGCTGCACCTTACAGATTGTCTGCTCATCAGCTGGATATCCCGTGGGACAATTTCAAAGGCCCTAAAGACATTTAGGAACCCAAGTCCCATTGAAAGTCATTGACTTGAAAAATCTTCCCGTGTTCAGTGCATGAAAAAGTATATCTGACACGCAGTCATGACATGAGTGCTGTACTCCTGCACTTCCATAGAGAATGGTTTGAAGGGAAGCAGCGGGCTGTGAGACTAGCAAAACTCTGAGCAACAGACCTTTAATTACTGTCCTGTTCTGAAAGGTGCCTCTGTAAAAATAGTACTTTCTTACTCAACAGATCTGTTCTAAGTGTGTAAACAGTCAGACCTACTGACTAGTGGCAAAAGTAAGACTTTACAGCTTTTTCACAGCCCTGAAAAACCAGTGCAGCTGGTAGGATAGGGAAATTATATCCTAATCCAAGTACTAGCAGAAATATTTATTAAGGGCCAATTGCTTGCCTCTGTGAAGACTCTCTGATGAGCTGAGGGTTGTATAGGAGCTGCCGTGGACTGAAATTCATCTTGCAGCACATTTTGCAGTAGTGAGAGAAGAAAGGAACTACCCTGGGATTGATTTCATAGCCCAGAGGGGGTTTACAGAGCTGGCAGTCAGAGAGAAAATATTGCAGACTAGTAAGATGATTTTATGTGATATGGTCAGTAAAGTAGCTTCCACCAAACAGTTGTTGCTGGGGCCTTTTCCAGGGTGAAACTGCTTTTCAGTTCACCCTTACAAATCTCACTCTGCATGTGTGTGCTGATCTGTACAGAGGTCTTTTGCAGAAAGCAGAGCTATACGTGTCATATCTAATAGTATTTACCCTATCTAGACAGCTGCAAATCCATGTCTTTCCTTCAGGACTGTGTTAAGAGTTAGACCTGAGCAATCCCAGGGAAGTAATGTGTGAAGTTTTTATAAATCCCCATATTGTCAGATTTTGGCAGGCCAATGTAAAACTGTTCCTTCTCTTTAGATGTCTGATGGAATGCAGCTCAAATAGTGCTAGTTCAGTCCCAAGCCATAGAAGAGGGACAGAGCTCCAATGACCCCTTTGTGTCTGGGGTGCTAATATTCTCAGAATTTCTACATCTTCTCCAGCTTTACTTGACAAAGCTCTGTCCCTTTCTTATTTTCCCATGCAAAAGCTTGAAGGATTTGAGTCCGGTGGCCTTGTCTAGGGTGAGAAACATCAACCGTTTAATAAGAGGAGCAGCAGAAACAATTTCGTTGCTTTTACCCAGGAATAGAGTAGCTGGCAGAATTAATAAAGGGCTATCTAGCCATCCACCTGCAGATCACTTCCTCAAATAAAGATCAAGTCTAAAATTATTGTCATCTACATGCTGTACATTAGTGAACATGATAGAATCTAAGGCCTTGGTTCCATTCCCAGTTTCACATCACAGCCTCCAGCACTGGACAGATACAAGCTGTCCTTTTGTTGGCATCTCAGCTGAGAAGGGTCAGGACCAAGTAGCTGTGATGCTGAAGTCCACTCTTACCCTTGAAGCTCATGACAGAGTAGTCTGTGCTGTGGAGAAACAGCTTTTCAGTTTCCAGAGCTGCCAACTTGGTATGTTGTAGGAACACAGAACTGCAGAGAGACCTTTCTGGGTAATTCCTGTTCTCTGTTATTGCAGGTAGCCATGTTACCTAATCCTTTCCACTAACTAACCAAAGGTCCATGTTATAATTACCCATGGTATCTTTGTCCCAGAAGGCCATTTCAAAACATTGCTTCTCAGCTAGAAAACAAAACAAAACAAAATGAACAACCCCCCTTTGAAAATATTAAAAGAAATAATTTTACTTCTGTTTTATTTGGGGCCTGTTTTCTGGCTGATTTAATTATTGTATTTATTCTCTAACACCTGTTCATCCATTCATTCATATTCGGTTAAACAAGGTATTTGAACATCTTCAGAAATGAATGTGTGATGATACTTCACTGAATATGTGCTGGCAGTGACCTGCTGCTATGGATGAACAGTTTGGGTTATCTGTGGAGAGATCTCCACTGTATTACAAGGTCCATTAACATAGTGCATATCTCAGGAGATGAAGGGTCAAGCCCACCCTTGAGAAACCTGTATTAAAGCTGAGGATTTGTTTAGTTTACATTGCACGTTTTTCATAGGGGGGTGAGGGGCACAAGGAGATCTGAGGGGTGATGGAATAAAGTTAAACATTCCTCTTCTCCTTGCAGGCTCGGGGATCTGGAGGTGGCAGGAGACGGAATGATGCTGCCTCCCAGGATGATCATGACAAACCCTATGTTTGTGACAGTAAGTAGCACCCAGACAGCTAATTCTGCTTCCAGCTTGGTCATACCAGCTCGGTGCACTCAGGGCTTTGTCTTTTTCCTTCCAGCAAAATATTCTGCTGCTCTTTGACTTGCATGTTTGCCACCTGCTGCTGCTGCTGGTCTTGGTGTTTTTGCATGAAGGAAATAAAATTAAGTCCTTGGCAAGACTCCACTTCCCTTTGCCCTATAATAAATCATCTCTTACATTTTCTTTCTTTCTCCTTCTCTTTTTCTGGCTTCTCTGCCTTTTGTCTTCCTTTCCCCCATGTAAGATTCACCCTCTATTTCTTTCTCTGTTTCAGATAGTTACAAACAAAAGCATAACTCAAAAATCTCCGACAAAGGTACTTCACCCTTGTATCTCTTCATATATTTGGCAATTCTCTTTCCTTCAGTCCTTTTAAAATCTCACTGGGCTAAATTTTGAAGGTCTTACGTTCATCCCTCACTCAGAAAGTACTCTTGTGGCATCATCAGGAGTTGGCCCCTCCGAAGAAACAAACACAACTGGAATCCTTTGTTTTGATACATATTCCCTTTGAATATGGCTGTGTTGTTTGACATCTCGCATTGGGACTGGAGGTGAAGTAAGGCATTGCCCCAGCTGAAAAATTATACCAGACCCCAATGCTGAAACTGAAGAAGGATGCCAGAGTCCTAATATGAGGAAGGAGTCCAATATTTGATACACAATGTACTTTTCTTATGGTCTACTCCTTGGTGCTTTCCTTCTTCTTGCACCTTGAATACTATGTTCAGTTTTGGGCTTCTCACTTCCAGAGGGGTGCTGGAGCGTGTCCAGAGAAGGGCAATGGAGCTGGGGAAGGGTCTGGAGCACAAGTCTTGTGAGGAGTGGCTGAGGGAACTGGGGTTTAGTCCAGAAGGGAGGAAGCTCAGGGGGGACCTTACTGCTCTCTACAACTGCCTGAAAGGAGGCCACAGGCAGGTGGGGGCAGGTCTCTTCTCCCAGATAACAAGCAACAGGACAAGAGGAAACAGCCTGAAGTTACAGCAGGGGAGGTTTAGACTGGGTATTAGGAAAAATTTCTTCACTGAAAGTGTTTTTAAGGAACAGGCTGCCCAGGGAAGTGGTGGAATCACCATCACCAGAGGTGTTTAGAAAATGTGTAGATGCGGTGCTTAGGGACATGGTTTAATGGTGGACTTGGCAGTCCTGGGTTAACGGTTGGACTGGATGATCTCAAAGGTCTTTTCCAACTTAAATGATTCTATGATTCTTTTGATATTCTTTTTTTGCTTCGCTGTGAAATTTCTGTGAAGGGCACTGATCTTACCCACATGCTTTTGAGGTCTCCCATTACTACAGACTTACTACTTACATGCAGTAATAATTTGTGCTGCTGGGTGCCTTCTATCCTGTAAGAATAACCTAACAAAAGTTAATACAAGTAGGAGAATAGCAGGAGGTCTTCATTTCTGTGATCCAAAAATGTGTGGTGGTTTTGAGGACAATTAGAATCCTCCTTTCTCCACTGTTTGCCGTTTTGCAATGTTACTGACCTTAAAAGACCAACCGTTACTATGTCAGTCTATGAGAGTATTTCCTGGTTATTTTTAAAAACATGAAGAAATAAGGAGCATGCATGGTAAATAAGAATTACATTCCATGTGATCAAATCATATTCTTTTATAGTAAGACCAGGTGATCTGGCCAGTACAGTGATGGACATGCTGGGCATTTTGGTTCAGCAAGGTGAATATTCCAAAGGCGATGAGCAGAAATGAAAGACTTGCACACGAATGGGACTGACTGAACACGTGATCAAGGAGGAAGAGCTCTTTAGGATATGCAGAGTGAGGAGATTTCTGTTGTGGTTAAGTAGCTATTCTTGTATGTTGGAAGAATGTGTCTTCTAAGACTTCTCTGGGAGCCCAGTATGTATCTTGCTGAAATCCACAGCTTTCCTCTGCTGCTATATGCATAACTGTCTATCTCTTTTCTGGAATCTGGAACATCCTTCCTAAGTCCAAGGACACTTGTCAGTGGTAGTAATTTTGGACATAACGTCTCTTTATTGTCTGATCTTGCTTTGCTTTTGGAGAACTCACGATGTGCTTAGTAGAGATTTCACAGAGTAAGTGAAACATCTAAGATATCAAAACAGGCAGCAGAAATCTGGACTGAAGTCAAGGCTCTGGTACATTTCTGTACTGATGGAATTTTGCCTTGGCTTACATTTTGGAGCATAGATTTCCTCTTCGGTTTTGGAAATATAAACTTTCCTATTTCATTTGGCTGATACCTTTCATTTTTAGGAAACTTATAGTTAGAGGTGAGTCATAAGAAGTTTTGGAATCCAGACTTCACACACTGACTCCTCCTTTTCCATTGTAGATAGCTGAGAAAAGGGTTATGTGGTAGAAGAACTCTTTCACCTGACTGTGGAGCAGAAGGAAAGAACTGTCCCAATTTTAATGCCATCATCCTGAAGTAATATCCTGGCTTTGTTAACTTTCTGTAGGAATTTTACATACAATTCATTGCGAATAATTGGCTTAAGTTGAGGCTTCTTTCTTGCTTGGGTGGATTTTTTGAATACTTTTTTCCTTTGAAAGTATTTGCTAAATATTTTTATAGATAAATCTCAATCTAATTGTGGTATGTCAGAAATTGGTTTGCAGTGTTCCATGTGCAGATGTTTTGGGCGGATACTTTTGTTTTACATAGAAACATGCAGGTCAAGAACAGTGAATGTTTCCTGTTTGGGAAAACGTGATTCCCACAATCACACTGTTGGTATAAATAATTAACTTAAGGGGTAGACACTTTATTTTTTCTGTATATTATTTAATTTACTTCCAGGTTGCTTTTTCTGCAAGTGCTCTGATATTTGAATTTGGAAAGTGACCACAAAGAAAAAAGCATAAGCATATCTAAAACAAATTAATTTTCTTACTTAACTGCATGGGCACAAAAATTGATTTGTGCTAAAGAACTACTCTGCTCTTTTTTCATAGTTATGCATGTTTATAGGAAACAAGAATATATCACTGGGTTTCATCAGTAATATTAAGATTATGGGAAAAAACTAGTCTCTGTGTCAATAAGATGATGCAAGAATGGTACCCAGCTGACGCAGCCCCTTGTGTTGGAAGATACCAATGCTATTTCTGAAAAGGCCTGCTTTTTGGAAGAGGCATTCAGCTACAAACCAATATTAAATCTGGTCCCAATATTAAAACTGACTGGAAATAGGGAATTTTTATGTGGAAGCAGGTTTTCAAAACTCAAAATGTTTTGTCACCCTATGTTTTTAAGAAAAGGTGGTTGATTGCTTGTTTTGTGGAATGAAATATTCTGAAATACTTCAGTTGACTTTATTGAGCATATACTGTATCAGAAGTTCAGAATAATAAGATTGGCCATTCAAAGCACTGATAAAATTGCTAAAAATTATGAAATGCCTTGTTTCATCAAATCAGCAAGTGGAAAGCCAGTTGTATTGGGTAGTGTTTTGCCTTGAGCTCCCTTGGGATAAACGCTTGGATAATGAAAATGGCAGGGCAGCCTGGTATAAGATGGGTGCAGGCTGGAAATGGTAACGTAGCCGAATGGGTCAGCTGCTGTATGAGACCAGACCCAAACGCAGCTTGAATACCTGGCTAGGAGATGGAGCCAGGTGCCTTAAACAATAGTGAAAAGTAGGGCTTGAGGAGCAAAGCAAAGCCACTGGTGTCAAGCAAGAAAAGTGGAAGATACGCCCACACAGCTGTTCATGATAAGCTGGGCATGTGATTTTTAAAGGAGGGGCAGAGTGAAAAAATGTATGAATACCTATGTATGTAATAAGAATCGATGTCATGTCATTGTCAAATGATCAGCTGGGGAGCGATCAGTTCGACCACAGCCGTCTTCTTAAAAATCTTGCTACTGTTTTCATATTATTTATTATATTTTTTTAAAAAAGAAGAAAAGCTTCTCTGAAG
Organism: Falco biarmicus; assembly: GCF_023638135.1. Lineage (NCBI taxonomy): Eukaryota > Metazoa > Chordata > Aves > Falconiformes > Falconidae > Falco > Falco biarmicus. Next base: position 22,949,079 of record NC_079294.1, on the reverse strand, counting down.
TTTTATCTAGAAACTTGTATTCTTGTTCAAATGTTGCAATCAGTTGTAGCGCCTGAGCTCTTCATGACTCCAGATGTCTGCTTCCTTGAGCCAGAGTGGTTAGTTTGTGTTAAATCTCTACAAGTTACTAACTTTTCTGCTGTCCATCTTTATTTGTCTGCTTTCATTCTTCTCATGTTCCCATGGAGACTTATCTATGTACATACTTCCACCTTTGTTTTCTGTTCCTCTGTCTATGGAAGATTTTGCTTGCCAATCTCTAAAGAGTTGTTTCTTTTCCTCCTACCAGTATGTTCTTGGCTCCTTTTAGTTTTATTCCATATAAACTGATATTTTAGCATAACAACTCATGTTTGTAATGTATCCTTTATTCATAGTCCCTCTGAGGCCAAGATATACCGGGTCCCTAATATGCTTGGTCCCTAAGTGGAGACTTTGAACTTGATTTTGAACTACTAATAATTATTCAGAACACCTTTTTTTTTTTCTTTCTTTTTTTTTTTTTTAAATACTTGACCCTACATCCAAATCACTATAGCTTGAAAACATCCTCCTGCTTTTTCTTTAAGTTCATTATCCAGTGAGACATTGAACTTTCATTATTTTGAGGTTAATTTTTTCATCCCCATTCCGTTTCTACACTAAATGTATTGTAAGTTCTGCCAACAAAAGGCTGGAGTCTTCAGGTAGTTTACATGATTTAAGGTTAGCAGATTCCCTTGATTTTCAATGGGTACTGAGGATCTCTCTCTCAGTTTCCTTAGCAAATCCCAGTTAAATGTTATATTGTTCTAGCATGACTTGCCAAATGCAATTCCTTAAGACCTGTTCTTTAGGAACTATTTTATTGTATATGTTCACAAAGTGACAGCTCTAGTAATTACCTTGCTAACTTCACCTGCCTTCTTTTTCATTTCCTTGAAGTGGACCTGATCCTGTCAGACTCATTGTAACAACTGGAGGATTTGCTGGAATGCAAAAGGCCTACAAGATAAATCGTGATTTAGCTTTTTTTCTACCAGTTGTCTAAGACTTAATCTGTTGTCTTAATTCTTACCGATACTATGAAAGAGTCCAACACTACTAACTGCTGCTTCTTAGGACAGACCTTTGGTTAAATATCACAATGACAAGCTGATTTGAAAATGCTTTGATTATAGCATTATGTTTTTACATGCTATTCACAAATCTCCATCATGACTTCAGCTTGCCTTTAAACTGTTAGCAGTTTAAGCCCTAAATCATCTCCTGGTATTATCCTTTCTAGTGAATCCCTAAGTAGTTAATAAGCAATAAGATCTAGAATAAGATGATTGTTCAGATGAACCCAACAAACAACTGTCCCGCCATAGCTGCTGTACTTGACATTCATTGACTACACTGGTAGAAAAGCCAAGATTAGTGAGGCAAGGACCCCTTTTTTTAAAAAAAAAAAAATTAAAAAAAAATTGAATAACACAGGTCTGGAGTAGAGCATATGAAAAGAGGGGAACAGAGTTGACTCTTGACAGCTGAACTTTTTCTACTTATATCGGCTACGTCTTTTGTTCTTTGCTTCTGCTAGCAATTCATTTATTGAAATGTGGACCTATATTTTGTTGACCTATGCATGTTTTGTGCTGGAGTTCAACATTCTTGTGATCTTAATACAGCAGGTAGATTCTGGGACTTGTCCATTGGGGACACTGAAACAAAGACTATTTACTACCTACATAAAATCCCCTATGAAATAGGTTACTAAACAGCTGCTCTAATATTAGAGGTGTATAGATGACAGTACTGATCAAAGAGGGACAAGCATAATGCCTTTCCATCAGTGGGGGTCAAAATACACTGTTAGCATTTGAGACCTCTAGATGTGGGAGATTATATATAATCTCTAGAAGGGGAGATTATATTACCAAGGAATGGTTTTTTTTTGGAGTAGAGCAAATGGTGGGACAGGAAGATAACTTTGAGGAATGCCTGCCTGCCAGCAGTTAACTTAAGAGTTAGTGTTTGACGCAGCCCAGCTGTGAAAAAAGAACAGGAGGCAAAGGAGAAAAGCAAATAGAGACAATGAGGGGGGCAAGATTCAGTGACAAAAAAACCCCAAACCATGTACTCCCTCAATTTCCTGTTTCCACTAAAAACATGGATTGTTTCATTCTGTCTTATACTGGTGACAGATTGTGCAAAATGTATGTGGAGAGCTGGCTGGAACATAGCTCACAGCCTGCCAAGGACCAAATGTGTAACAATTTCAAAATGACAACAACACAGCCATTAAATATTTGATGAGGATGTCTTTTAAGTCATAGATTTCAAATTCCCTTTTAAAGCATGGGAAGTATTTTATATTAATTTTACTCATTGAGAAACGTAAACACAGAGAGAATTTGCTTATCCAAAGAGTTGCAGGCTATTAGAGGCCAGAACTTAGAACAGAGCTCAATGCTTATGATTAAACTATCTGCAAATTATGTTTTCCCCCCATAATGCAGTTGTGTAATGTCTTTGTTTCAGTCTTCAAATTGGAAGGAAAGTAAGGTTCATCACAGGAGAGTATCTGGTGGCCTCATAAAATCTCTCCCTCTTCTCCATTTGTGGCATTTGATCTGCACTGCTGTATTACTGCCTATTTACCCAGCTTGTTCCTAAGACGGCATTCACATTAGGTTGTAGCAAAAATATATCCTTTGAATGCAGGAGGAATTGGAGTGGGTTACATTGTACAAACTCCTGCTGTTTTCATTGGGCTTGGCTACCTAATTAATGATCAAGTCAACTTCCCAGTGTTGAGATTCAGGATGAAATCTACCACATGCAAGGATGATGAGCCTATCCAGCAAGGAAAATTAAAGATAAAAAAAGTCAATGCTGCTGAAAGAAAGGCAAGACCACCTGGCAAAGTTTATGAAACGCACGCTCTCACTTGCTATGTGTGAGCTGCATAGCGTTAAGAACTAATCAGCAGCATACATTTCAGACTGGGAGAACCAGTTCTCATTATGCTTTTGTCAGCTTGGAGAATGAGAAAGATGTGGTGGTGTAAGCACTGGTCTGGATGCTGGAACTCTTGAATTCTGGTCTCTGGTAATGACAAAAGATCACTGTGTTGGCAAGTCACTTAACCCCTCTGTGGTTCTCTTTTTTTCAGAAGTGAAATGAGAATAGTATTTCCCACTCAGGAATGTGGAAGAAGATTAATTAATGTTTGAAAAAACAATCTTGCAGTGGGAAGAGTTATATAAGAGCTAAGTGTTTATTAATGTTTGCCCTTTTACAGAAATTACTTCTTAGCACAGTGATATGGTAGATTAATAAAATGTGCTCTATCTGGAAAAGAAGAGATTAGGGTGATTTCAGGAAGATTCAGTCTGTTGGAGAAATCTTGAAGTTCTGACAGCTTTTATTCTAGCAAATTCTCACTGAAGCCAGTGGTTCTTTTGCCTGACTAATATCATGAAACCCTTTCCCCCCCGCAAAAGTCTAATTTGCTTGGGGAATACGAAATCTCTGGAGTTGCATCTCACGGCATTGCTTTGGACTTTTTCCTTGACGGGACATGAATTTGAAAGGTGGTAAAGTCTAGACACCAAGCAAAAAAGGCTGCTGGAAGCTGCAGATCTTTGGTCCTACAAAGGATCTGTTGGGACTGTGTAAACAGAACTCCTTTGCTTCATCTTAGGAAGGAATCTTCCAAATTCCTTTTTAACTATGCATGTCTCAGCTTATTGCCCCCCTTGAAGGCCATCTGAAAGAGTTCTGGCAGCGGGAAGGGCTCAGCTGCAGAATTACTACTGCCTCAGCTTATTTGCTATTTCGCCTTGGTAAGCTGATACTTTTTTGCTGGAGAGGGCAAATCTGCAGAGCCATCTGATTTCCTATGCCATCCTAAACTCGGCAGCTAAAATCCCTACATGATCCTGTATGGAATGGAAGCAAGGCCACAGCCTTGGGACTTCCTGCAGGGAATGCAAGTTTCCTTTTGTGCGTTGAGGGAGAAAGATGCATGAGACCTACATTGAAGAACATGGTGCTTTTGTAAGGTAACAACAGTAGAGCTAGAATTGTGGGTATGTTTTCAGGGAGAGCTGAATGAAATGAAGTCGGGTAGAATTTCTAGAAATATTTTTGGTTTGAATTTTAAAACTGCCTCTAATAGGTAAATGGGATTGGGTTTTAGAGCTTATCTGATTTTACAGCTAGGTTAGCGTTAACACAGGATCAAGCTATATAAGAGCAAACCAGAGCTGGATAATATGCATCATGCAGCTATTAATTCCACGTGCCTCCACCTTGGTCAGTACAGCACTGATCACCTGATAGTGCTCTCAAAATAATTAAAATAGAAGTTTTTGAGCAATAGCAGTAATTTATAGCAGAAGAATTATTTTTTTAGCATTCATCCTCAAATGCACACAAGTAAGGGGGATAGAGTAGGATACTTAGTATGATAATCAAATAGAAATGTAAACTTCTCTCTCCATCCTAAGAAGTGCTGTAACATTTTTGTAATGAGAGGGGTTTATCTTTCTGAAATAGTTTAAACAGTGAGCATTTTGTAGCTCTCTCCGGTTTGATGATTACTTTTGTGTTACTTTTCCCACTACTAAAAAAGTGAAGGCAAAGTCATACAGAACTGTGGATCTTGTTTGACTGTCTGTCAGTGTCTGTTCCACTGCTTGTCCTTTGCTCTGTAGGTTTGCAGAGGAGGAAGAGTAGTTTCCCTCTCCAGAATGCATTAGAAGAGTACATGGCTGGTACTAGAACAAGGGAGACCAACTGGATGTTCTGTGGAGAGCATGCATCTAACAGCAATCTGGTTTTTTCAAAATGTTTGGCAATAGAGTTAGGTTTACATATGGAATGAGGGCAGATGCTTCAAAGAATGGATGTGCATATGTACCTGGACATTTTATTTCTCCCCAGCTTTTTCCTCCCCCTCCTGCAGGAGTTCTCATTTCTAAATCAAGGGCATTCAAAGACTTAAAAAATCTGTGGCTAAGGACACATCGTGTTTGGAAAAAGCTTTTGTCGTGTCATGATGACTGTGTGAACATCACTTCGTAGAATGGAGAAAACTGAGATAAAAGTATCTAATATTCCAGATCACTCATCTTATTCGTATCGTGAGGTTGTTTTACACATTTCTAATAAGGCAAAGTATTTTCCTTGAGGGAGTTTGTAAATCAGCTAGAAGAGAAGGAGAATGAAATATGTAATCATGCTAGGCTTTGATTTACAATTTTCTATCATCTGTTCCAGAATGTGGGCTGTCAATTGGCTTCTTGTGAGTAGTAGCAGAAAAGTATAATAATGGAAGTTTTACTTCTATGTAAATGAATAATTGGAGCAGGTCTGGGTTTTTGTGGGTTTTTTTGGGTTGGTTTGTTTGTTCATTTGTTTTGGGTTTTTTATTTATTTATGGAGCCTTATGACACTCCCATCAGGTGTCTGCAGAATGGGAAGCAAGTATCTATATACATTGCAGGATACATTTTCAGTATCCAGGCTGAGGGAAGTTGTTAGGAATTGGTGGTGACTTCCCTCTTGGAAATTTTTTCAAGGGGACTAAAAATAAGACAGAACTAGAGACCGCTGAATTCTGTTCTCTGTTCTAGTAACACTTCCTTTACCTTCCTAAGCAAGCTATGCAGGACAGACTACTGGGCATGATGTTTATTCCTGTGTGAAATCCTTGAGGTTAATGAAGCTAATAAAGTGACTGAAAATGTGGTTAGGAATAAAAATTTGCAGGAAGGGCACTAAGCTTCTTTGCCTTTGTTTCCTAATCTTATAAAAAGGCAATAATTGTATTTAGTAGACGCAATAGCTGTATAGAAGAAAATGGACATTCAGAGGCTGCTTTGAAGATGAAAAAAGGTAACTTTTAGAGACAATTACATGAATTAAAAACTTTTTAGAAGCTGAATTTGTATGTAATGGATCTTATGATGAAGCTTGCCCTTGTGGTGAGCTCCCCGTGAAAATGTAGACCTTTCATCACCCTGAACTGTTCGATCCTGTTCTTAATGTCCGTTGATTTAGCTCTAATATAAACAAAAGTTCAGAAGGAGGATTTTCTGTCACACATGGTATTATTTATTGGGATGCTGAATATGAAGTTTACCTGGGGAAATAATTGTCACTACTACATGTTCTTCTAGCATGAAGCTGGATGATTTCCATCTCCTTATCTTGACTAGGAACCTGCGAATAAAGCTATTTTTTACCCTTTTACAGAAAGCCTTTTTTTAAAACAAACAAACAAACAAACAAACAAACAAAAAGCAGACTGTTTTCCTATTCTCAGAGATCAGTAATGAAGAAAATAATGTCCTTTCTTCTCAGTCCAGTTTCCACTGCTGTGCATTGCGGAGCACCAACATAGGAACTGGCATTTCATTTAATTTTATGTGCAATCTTGTTACTAATCTTAGCAGAGAGGATTAGGGCTGTATGAGCTGCAGAGATTGAATGTGCATGTGCTTAGGCCTGTAGGAAGGACTACTGGTGGCGTGGTTGGAAGAAAGCTTCTCTGTGGACCTGCAGCTGCAGAGCTGCGTTTCTGTCACCTTTCACCAACATCAGCTGGAAGAGTTTCAAGCAGGCATGTGGAGTGTATGGTGCTGCTCTCGGGGGAGAGGGGAGCTTGAGAGGATACTGCCATTGTTGCAGATCACACTGATGTTTCCATTCTCTCTTCCCCTCCCTCATATCTCCTTTCCTCCCAGTCTGTGGCAAGCGTTACAAGAACAGGCCTGGGCTAAGCTACCACTATGCTCACACCCACCTTGCCAGTGAAGAGGGTGATGAAGCCCGTGAGCAGGAGACCCGCTCTTCCCCTGTCCACAGAAATGAAAACCACAAACGTGAGTAGTATTTTGCCTTTGAGATCCTTTTCAGAGATGTCTCCACCCTGTCTTTGCCTTGAGGAGGCTGGCGTGATTGCCTGGCTCCGTTGTGAGTGATTGGGGCCTGGATGCTTGGAGCTAATCAGCCACAGCTCACACGGGTGCTGGCTCAGCTAGTCAGAAATTCATTTCAAACCCAGCATTATCACTGCAGCAAGTCACTTTTCCATTACTGCTCCTGTGGGGAGGAGGTGGCAAGGAGAGGGGGGAAAGGAAGAGATGCCCAACCTGCCTGTCATCAAGCAGCCTCCCAGTGGCTGTTAGCAGTGATGTCAAGGAAATACACATCCATTAGTTTGAGGAGGCTGCCTTTGTTTTTGCCTTTGAATAAGAGACATTTATCCCTGTCTCAGTTTTTTAGATATGAAATTTACAGCACCTGTCCCTCTTATCCTTGCATCTCCTCCCCAAACAGCTTACCCTCAACTTTTTACCAAAAGCTACTTCTTAGTTACAATTTGGTAAAATCTATGAAAGGGCATCAGTCCTGATGTGCAAGGAGGAGAGCTGGAACATGGGAGGAGGGTTATGTGCCTAGATTCCTCACACTGGTACAGGGCTGAAAAAAATCTTAGTGGTCCAGATGGCCCTGTTTGACTGTCCTTCCTCTTCTTCTTAGGCACAGAACTGTGTTTTATTGCTGATTTTTGCAAGTCTCTAAGCCCCTGTTTCTCAGTTTTCCAGTATGCAATACTATGTGATGTTTACTTTCACCTTGGGGTTTGTGTGGATAGCTTTGTTCACTTTCAGAAAGTCCTTTCAGATCACTATGTGAACTGTTGTCATTTTAGTTCAAACTGTTGAACAATGTGGACAAAGCAATAAAATGCTTATGGGGAAAAATATCCAGGCAAACACCTTCTAATGCATTAAACAAACTGGAAGAAATATGGAAGTAGGAAAACATTTTCTTTCTAAGCAGGATAATTGATAATTATCCCCAGGGAGGTGTGGGAGGGGGTTTCCTTCCTCCAAAGCATCTGCTACTAGCCACTGTCTGAGCTTGAAGGGCTGTTTAGTGTGATCCCATTTGGCAGTCCCTCTGTTTCTGTCACTTTTATGCTCTACCTTTTAGTTATTCACATATTTTGTAGATTCACAGCAAAAGTAATTTTGACTCCTCCAGCTGTTGATAAACTTGAGCTGTCAATGCATTAAGAGCAACTGCTTGGGCACGCTGGAGAATGTCAGTTTTCAGCCAGTAGCTTTTGTTTACTTAGCATTTACATCATCTGTGTTGGTTTTTTGCTTCCTGTGCCTGCAGTGTAGTCAGTAATAGTTGTCTATCTGACAGGCATATTGCAAATCTGTATTGAATTAATATTGATACTGGCCTTGCACACATGCCCAAAGAAGGGTAGTGTCCCCTGCCCTTCAGCTTGTCATAGAGGCCAAGGACAGTCTCAGTCCTTCGGCTTCTGATTATACGAATGTGGAAATTATAGAAGTTAGCACGAAGAGGAGCTAGAAAAGCTGTGGTAAGGTTAGGAGCAGCTGGCCTTAGCCTGTGGAAAGAAAGGTGTGTTCTACACTATGGGAAAGGGTAAAAGCAGGAGCTGCTTGGGCTTGTGTTCCCCAGAGCTCCTGAGTGTGATGCATATGGCAAAGGGCAGCTGTTGGTGCACAGATCCCCAAACAGGCAGAAGTTTAGAGCCAGTGGGGTAAACCACTCCGAGGTCCAGATTCCTTAGCAGAAAGAATCTGCTTAACAACACCCAGGAGCCAGTGAGGTATGGGCAACAGCCATGTGAATATGAAGATCATCCCTGGGGAAAATCCCAGATGCCGGAAGGTAACTCTCCCAAATGGCTTAGCTGTCGCAGTGGCTGTTTGTTGCTTTTTGCCTGTTTGTTTGTTTACAGCCTTGAGCTCAGATCTTGCATCTCTGCTCTTTCACTTGGTGATATTTAATATATGCTGCCATTTATCTTCCATGTGAATGCTAATTGTCCACATTGCTAATGTGCAGTCATTAAATGGTCCCTTTGTACAGGGGGATGGTGGGGAGCCAGAGCATCAGATCCTTCCTCTCCCCTAAGAACTGCTAGGCATGTGTTATGAATTAAATTTGACAGGTCTGCAGTGGTGCAGGGCTCAGGCTTCAAGAATCCTCTCTGCATGGGCTTGGGGGGTGGGGGGTGGAGGGAGAGAGGGAGGGAAGGCGGGGCAGGGGATGTTAATCCAAACAGCTAATCCGCAACCTATTGAACAGGAGGACGAGAGATATGGTATAGAGCAGGGTCTGGTTATTTGCTTAGTACTGTGACAGAGAGATATGAGCAGCCTGATTTAGAAAAGGCAAGGCAAATTCAAACCAGCCATTTGGAATTTGCTGTGCTGTGGGAGGTGAGCACTGGGTCAGTAAAGTTCAGGCAGGCGGCTGCAGTATGAACTTCCTTCTTTTGTACCCATGTCTCCTCTGCAGCCTCCACTCCTTGCAGTACCTGCGGTAACGGCAGCTGTGCTGAGGCAAGGAATGAGCTTTCTGGAGGAGGGCTTCTGCAGGATTCACCTATTGATGCCCTAGCTGGTGCCAGATGGCCTCTTGTCTTTCTACATACCCAGTTCCCTTTATCTTTACTCTCCTCCTCATGCACTGACCAATTTGGGTAGTTCAGTAAATTATCTAGGGACTGGAAAAGAGGTGTAGACAGGAGGAACCTACCTGAAACTGAGAACCACTGAATGTATCAAAGAACAGGGACAGGTCCAAGCCCCAAGTCTCACCTCCTTGGCACATGTCACTGTCCTTGACTGTTGTAGAGGGTTTGTTTATTTACATATCTCTCTCCTTCTGTCCTTCTTCCTTGCCTATAGATTACCCCTTGTGACATGGAAAATAGTTCAACAGTCTTCTCCAGCCTTTGCCTTTCCTAAAACATATTAGCCTGTGCTTTGTTTGAGTGACAGGAATAGAGGCAATGGACACAAACTGAAATACAAGATATTTTGTTTAAAAATAAGAATTTTATTTTTTATTTTTTTTACTATAAGGGTGATTAAATAGTGGAACAGGTTGCTCAGAGCATTATGGACTCTCCACCTGTGGAGATTTTCAAAAGCTGACTGGGCACAATCCTGAGCAATGTGCTTGTGCAGGGGGGCTAGCCTAGATGATCTCCAGAGGCCCCTGCCAACCTCAGCAATTCTATGAATCTATGAGCTTTAGTTGCCTTGTTTGTATGTCTTATCTAACCCTTTGACACAGAGAAATAGACCTTCCATACTGCCTAGTCTTGCCTCTGTCTATAAACACATTTATTTTTGACCTACTCTCTGAGTTTTTTACCTGAGTATGGGTCTATGAAAAGGAAGTTATAGCAAACCCTTAAAAAAGTCACACACACCCCTCCCCACCTTCCCCAACTCCACTGCTAAAAAGAAATGATCCACATCATTCTCAGCTTTTTTTTTCTTCTGGCTTTTCCTTCACATGTTGGCACCGAGAGCATGAGATTTGTGAGCTCAGGGTGCATCCAAGCCTGCCACAAAACACCTGCTGTTTTATTCCATCTCACTCCATGGGTACAGGCCAGCTCTGGGGGCAGCTGGTGCTCACAGATTTTGAGGCACTTCTGATAGAGGAATTACATTAGACTTCTATCTATTGAATAGATGTGTGTGTGTGAATGAGTGTACTAGTATAAATGCCCTTCCTTAATTCCTGGGAGAATAGGACAGTGTGCCTACATGGAGAAAAACTTCCTCTCCTTTAAAGGAGAAGAGTTTTCAGTGGCATTTTGCTATGTGGAACGTTGGTTACAGGCAGCTGTGCAATAAACAGCAACTGAACAGATCTTATGCCCACAAGCACTTTGGCCAATGACAACCCTAAATAAAGCACATTATGCGGGCTGTCACTGGCCTAACTGCCCTGTGCAGGTCAGGCCATCCTACAATACATGTAGTTAACGAGAACGTAGTCCTGTGCCCTCCCGCCACTCTGCTAGCTTGGGCATCTGACCTGCAAAACCACCCGTGTATGTTATTTCATGGCATCAGCCTATTGTGCCCAGTTCCATTGCAGATTTTATTATATGGATAAATCTCTAGTGGAAAGACCAACCAAAGTTATTTGTGTACTCTAAGCATAATTGGATACCCGGTCTCCAGAGATAAAAAATTAATGTGCTAACCTCAGTGTGCCTCCAAGCTGTCCTCCAGCTCCCCCACACAGTCATCTTTGAAACATTTTTATTTCCATCCAGGCAGGGGGCTGGCCATGAATAAATGACAAGAGTCAGCCCCTCAGTTGGAGACGAGCTGTTTGTTTCTCTCCACAAGCAGCATCAATTTCAAAAGCTACATCAGGCCTACTTCTTCCCTGCCTCAGTGCTGATCCTTGCTGGGGCTGTGGTGGGAGCTACTTCCGAATGCAAGGATGCATCAATGCCCACCTTGCGACAAGATAACCTGCAGCAGGTGCCTTTTCAGTGAAAATATATACATTACCTTGAGTTGACTTCTCATTAATCTGTTTGGTTTTTTCCTTTTCTAGAACTTGTTTTCATAAGGAAAAAGAGTCAGAATACCAAAAGAAACAGTAGTGATTGCAGAGTTTGGAACTGCATAATGATTTCCACTCAAACCCTCTTTGCAGCTGTACATTTCTCAGACTTTTGTGCCTGTGTTTTAGGATGCTAAGGAAAAAAATGGATCAATTGTTTAGAGTTTTGGAATAGTGGAAAATCCCAGATTTGTCTCCTATGTACAGGGACCCATAGGGGACTTTTTGTTCATTTGTTTGGAGTTGTGGGTGGGGTTTTTTGGTAGTTTGGGGTTTTTTTTTATATACTGCCTGGCCAGGACCTGAAATGTTGTTGTCAATGTGCAAGTCATTGAAGAGAAGGACCTAGTGCCTCTCAGTAGTTTATGGAAAAATGTTTCCAATTTGACTAATAAGTTTTCAAAAAACACGAGTTGCTTCAATAACATGCCATCTCTTGAGACAGAATGGTATCGTTTATGTATTTATCATTGTTTCTCATTTTTTGCTATCTGCTTGCTTTTTCTCTCCTCCATGTAGAATTTGAACCAAGTAAAACCCAAAAGTTTTGACTGAATTTGAACTTAGGTGCTCTGCCTTCTCACATTCCTCCAGATCCAAAGAGGAGTAATTTCCAGATCCAAAGCCTACAACATGTTGCAGGGATCCATTTCATGACGTTGGCCATTCTTACCTGAATGCTGAGGGATGCTGCTGGATGGGGCTGTATATCGGGCACTATAATCCCTCCTTGAGTTCCCTGAGCTGATGGGAATGATGCGTTTCAGTGGCCAGAGACCAAGTCTCGGGAGAGGTACCCCTCAAAATCAGGAAATCTGTATTCTAATGTCAGACTCTTTTGTCTTCTTTCCTAGTCTGTATCTCCTACTGTTTATTGTCACGAGGCACTGGACAGTTACAGTGATTTACTGTGAGCAGTGGGATTTTGGCCCATGCTTCAGGTGTTCCTTCAGAAGACCGTAAGATCAGTGCACAGACATTTCTATGAAGTGCTGCCTTATGGTGCAGGAACGCTGACTCCTCAAATCAACAAGATCTGATCAACTGATGCTGTAATTTTCCTAGCTGTACCTTCTGCTACCCACCTCCCAGCTCATTCGTTAGCTGTTCAACTTACAGGCCATACTGGTCTCTGTAAAAGACATGATCAGATGCTCTTCCTTTCCCCACCTTCAGAGGCTTCCGCTGACTCCTACAGGTGTACCTCCTTCTCGTAGCACTTCTTGTAGCTTTGAGTGCTCCTTGGCCATGCCTCTCCATGAGCAGGGGCTGTAGGAAAGGCAAACCTGTCACAGCTGCTAAAAACTGTGCAAAGAAAGCAGCTTCTGCTATCTCCACAGCACCAGCTAACTCAAAAAGGAGATAAAATCCAGTTGCTAGGGAGAACTGGCAATACTTTGGGTGGGTGGTTTGCAGCACCTTTCTCAGCAGCATAGCCTGCTTCTCTGCCTGCTGGCAAAGGGCATGCCCCTGCTGTGCGGGGGAGTGCAGCGTGGGGAGCCTGAGCTAGCGGAGGCCCATTGGGCTGTGCAGGCTGATTAGCTTGACTCTGGGAACAGAGCAGCAGCCGTTTCCCAGTGCTACACCCAAGTTCAGAGCTTATTCAGTTGAGTACTGTGCCACAATGACACAGAACCCAAGCTGCACTTACAGCCTGCTGGAGGGTCTCTGTATCAAGTGCCCCAACACTTCCCAGTTTGGAGTTAGCCAACATGCTTATCTCTGGTGTTAATGACAGAGTAAATGTGCCAGAGAGACTGGCCATTTCCTCTCATTCAGTTTGATTTACATTTTTTCCTGGAAAACTCAAATAAAAAAAAAACCCTGCACTTAATTTGCTGGCGAGAAGGCCACATAAATTACTGTACACATCTCTACCTGGCTGAGTACATGTGAGAGAGCAAGAGCCTTGAATGTGTTTCAGCTGTACTTGGCCTGTTCCTCACCATACCAGGAGTTTTATATATATATATATTCTTTCATTGTTCCTTTCCAGAGCAGGGTCTAGCCCTGAGCACAGAAGCACCTCCACAGCCCACTTGTCTGACCCCCACCTTTGCTCATTACACCCCAGGAATGGCCGGGGTGGAACTGGTGCGTGCCCAGCTGGGCATCTCCCTTTTCTTCCTTCAAGAAAAGCCACAGTCCAAGTGCCACTTTTCTTTTCCCTTCTCCTTAAAGCCATTTTTTTATTTAATTATCATGTTGCAGTTTCTTGCACGAGCCTGCCTATTCCCCACTGATGCATTTCGAGCAGCAAATGAAGGGGCTGTGCTGCAATTCCTTACACTTGAGAGATGGAGCAGGAACAGGTGGCAAGGCCAGAGGCAGGCCTGGCCGGGCACTCCAGTTGCCATGGAGATGGGCCAGTCTTGCCAGGGATGAGTGCTGGCGGCAGCAGGGCGGGGGGGGGGGTGGGGTGAGTGAAGGCACATGGGGGCATTTAGGCTATAGGTTGGGACTATATGTCATCGAGTCCCCCACAGGGCTTGAGGACTGCAGGCTCAGGCTCTTGGCTGGTGGTGTTCTGTGCAGGCAGCCAAATGTTTGGCTTGCACTTTTGACAGTGAGAAAAAGGGAGGAGCTGGAAAGGAAAACCAGGCCTCAGTCTCAGACAAAGGGTCTTGTAGATTTAAAAAAAAAAAACAACAAACCAACAAAAAAAAAAAACCACCAAACCCACCCCTTTCCCTCCGTTGCAAATTGTATTGGCTCGATTCAGGTCTACACAGGTTCCTGTAGTCTCTATTGTGCTCTGCAAATTTTTGTTGCAAACAGAGTAAATGGACTGATTCAAAGCCTTTTGAATTGGATTGAAAACCTCCAGTGATCTTTATTGGTTTTGGAACAAGCCCAGAAGAAACAGGTAAGAGCTGGACAAAATGTACTAGGAAAAATCCCTTTGGAAGCACATACATGTCTGACTGTAGCCAATTCACTGTAATCATTTAAATAAATGATGCACAGCCCCCCACCCCAACAGCAAGGCACACACTGTACTCCTTATTCTTCATTGCCTTTCCAGTAGTGTGAATATAATAAAAAATAGGAATAAAAAGCTACCAAATCTGGATGCATAGCTTAAACCATGGTTAAGTATTGTGCTGTATAACCTACAGGATGTAGAAATACATGGGACTGTGATTTGGTACCAAGGAACGGAGAATCCAGTTTTTATTTTAAGCGCTGGTTCCAGCCCCAAGTTTTTAAAGGTTGTCATCCAAATCACCAAAATAACTTCACTTACAAATCAGAAAAGTTCTATTTATTTGAGGTTCTGTCTGTATGTTTCTAAGGATCACATTTTGAAGGAAAGCTATTTAACTTTTCTTCTGAACTTGCCTTCCATTCAAGTTACTCTCTGCAGCCATGAGAGCTAGAAAACAGATTCTTATTGAGTCATGTGGCTCCAGGTGATGATGTAGAAAAGAAAAATCCTAATTTCTTGATGTTATTTCTCTAGAGGTGGCTTTCTTGTATTATTAAACTGAAACCATGAGAAAGATAACTTCCACTTTTTTTAATTACTTGGGGAGGGGAGAAGGGAAGATAGAACTCTGTTTAGAGCCCCTGCCTTCAAAATCAAGAAGGCACAGAAGTTATTTTAAATATATAAACTCAGTCAATTTGTTTAGCTTTTTAGGTTTTGTCTACAGAACAAATTTACTGTCTGATATACTACAGAATGTATTTAATTTACAGTACTTATTTTGCAAGACAACTCCTGTGAATGATGGTACTGTATTTTAAGTAGGTCTTACTCTGCTTAGCTTGTTATAGTTTGAAATTAAGTTGATTAGGCTAAGAAGAAAGAAAATATTTCAGAGTAAGTGCATATCAAAGTTATTTGGAAATACTAACTTTGTTCTCAGTCTGCATCCTGTCTTCACATGAATCAGCTTTCAGCTACAGAGAAGCTACCACTTGAACTGTGCAGATCTTTATGTGTCTCTCCATAATCCATTTTTTAAAGTATTTTTAAAATGTGTGTACTCTGTTTATTTTGGGGCAGTTGTAGATGAAGACAGGGCCTTTGATGAAACTAGAAAGCAACACTGAGTTGAAATGGCAAGAGGCACTGATTTAAATACACCCCCTGTGAGCACACCTTAGCTCAGGCAGTATTCCTCAAAGCTCCTCAGAGCTTTTGATCTGTTGTTGCAGTTTGTAATCTAAAAGAAAATCAGAGGGGTTTTGAGTAAGTTAGGGCAAGACCATGGTTTTCAAGGCTTTGTTTTAAACAGTTTCTCATTCTGGGTGAACTTTTTTTGGACAAAATCCTTGGTTGTAGTCACCTGATCCAAATGATTGAGCTCACTGCTGGTGAGTTACTTCTCATTAGCTGATCTGTTGTCTGGCTTAAGCTAGCACCTTCTACTTTGTGATTAACATGTGCAAAAAGTGGATACCTAGTTAATTACTATGTCTCAGATGAAAAGCAACAACACATTAGTCCCTAGTAATTTAATTGCTTTCACTTGCAAATCTATTCCCATACTTACTTTTCTAAGTCATTTTATTGATTAAGGGGTGGGATAAGGGTTGGGTTTCTAGTGCATGATACCCTTCTCATGAATATTGCACGTTCTATCTTGCTGTCTTTGCTTTCTTTCTTAATTCCCTCATCATTTGTGAACTACAGTAAAGTAGAACTAAAAACTCCAAGGACGTAGAAAAAAAAATCCTTTCAAAATAAGAACTCTGCTTGCTATCATCTGGAAATCTCTTTATTCTCAAACCTTCTGTGATTTAGCCTGAGGCTTAATTCACTGTACAGTACTGATCAAGAAAATAAGCTTTAGTCAGGTTCAATTCTAGTTCTTGCACCTGTTAGAACAAAAAATCATTGAAGAGAATAACCTTACCTGGCTTATTTGGCTCTAGAGATACATCAAGACATCGTTGATGTAACTTCAGGAACTTCTCATATGTGTACAACTTTTCAGGCCTGATATCTCTATCACACTCAACTGACCCAGGTCTGTATTTATGAGTGATGAGCAATGAATGAGTACATAGGAACTCACACTAAAAATTGAAAAGAAATATGAGGTAATCAAGACCCATGCTTATTCCCTTGTCAGTAGTTTAGGAGAATCCCTTCAGCTTCATTGCAGTCAGCAAATACCCTCCACCTGTCCTACATGCCACAGACTAATTGATCAGTATATGCATTTTCACAAGGTCTTCTGTCCCATTTCCAGTTTGACAGTCAGTGGATCTTAGGGTCATGAGCTGCACTGGAAAAATTTAAGTCAGTATATGCAGAGTATTAAATCAATTATACCATTCTGAGTTGTGGTAGCAGTAGAGCTCTTTCCTAAATCTGCTGGCTGGCACCTTGAATGCTTATTTTTATTTGTGGCCTCACCACAGAATTGTTGTGTGTTCATGAGTAAGCCAGTTCATCACTCTACTTCGAAGTCTCTCAGCTGTGGAAATGCAATGTGGCCTCCTCACCACAAGACTTAATTAGGGCCCCGCAACACTTTGGTTAGAGTCAATGGCAAAAGAGGCTTTTTTGACCTCACTGATGATTAATATTAGGATCTTAGTATCTGTAAGGCACTTTAAGAAAATCAGATGAAAAGTGAAATAATGTCAAATGTAATAAGGAACAAACCCCCCCAAAACCACTGAATGGTGAGCTTGCTGAGTTTGCATTACACATGGTCTGTAGGTGCAGCACAATATAAAGAAGTAATTACTTAACTTTTTCAGAATGGGACTGTAGTGGGAAAAATAAATGCTAGGGAGTTCTGCTTTTTATATACACAAAATATGTACAAGTAGCAACTTTATGATCATTTTGTTACAGCTCTTAAAATGAGCGAGTGTGCTAGCCTTCCACCTGGTTCCTGCTCTTTTTTTGCATATCTTGCATGCACGTATTAAATGCTTCTCTGCAAACAGGCAAAATGCTAACCTAACACTGGGACCTTCTCTCTGGTTTTGAGAGAACTGGGGATCTGCTAACCAGGACCATTTCAGAGCAAAGTCTATTGTTTAGTAGATACTGTCAGGGACTCAGCGGCCATGAAGGAAGATACTGATGTATTTGCAGCCTTACGGGTTTTAATTTTTTTCTTAATTTTACCTTACCAGAAATCTTTCAGTTACCAATCTCCAAAAAGCTCAGCTAATCAACAGCTGGAAGTAAATGAGTAACTAGATGCATGCAAACCAGAAAAGCAGATTGAACTCGGAGAAAATTTTAATTTCAAGTGTATGTCTTGGACTTCTACCAGAAGCCCTTTAGAATGTCATTGTTCTTTGGGAGAAATTTGGACGTGGACAAAAAGACCATTAATAAAGGCTGTCAAAACATCTGTTAAAAATCTGCAAGTTACAAAATATGCATTAAAAAGATAATTAAATATAGATGGAACAGTTTAAAGGTCTTAATTTTCTAGTTTGCAGAAAACTTCATGGGGTAGGTTTAGGCCAGGTATACCACTGGAATTTTTAAGATAAAAAAGGAGAAAAACAAACAAAGACCAACCATTCCCTCCACTCCTCTCTCCCTTCCCCAGTTCCTAGTTAAAGTGTACAGGAACAAGAAGTTTTCTCTCTCTGGAGAGCGGAGGAGGAAAATGGCAGTTGAGAGGGAGAAAAAAAGCACATTGCTGTTTTGCTCAACTAAGAGGAATGCAGAAGAACTCTGCCCTTCTCTCCTTTCTAGGGGAACTGCCTCCTCCTTTACTTAAGACCCAGTGTGTGTATGCTCCTTTCCAACTATTCCTAGCTGGAAAACAAGAATGTAATTTCCCTCCTTTTTTCTTGGCTGAACGAGTTTTTAACCCTGCCGGCTGGGATGTCCATCCCGGGCTGACTCTTTGCAGCTGTGCTGGGTGCTGGGGCAGTGCTGGACCTGCTGCCCTCCCCACTTCTCCCAAGGGATGTGCACTCTGCTGCAGGTAACTTAACCCTTGGGTGAATCACCCACAAATGGCTTTGCCTGCCTGCCACTTTGAGATGTAACCCCCCTAAAAGTTACTTGAAATAAAACTAGTTAGGGTACCTGTCCCTCCATCTCCCTGCTGTTGGTTTTTGAGTTTCGGGAGATGTATTTTTCCTTTCTGAGTTTGTATTTTGTGGGCTTATGATTATGACTGCTGTCTGAAAAACCAGGCTTGACTTACTGACAGTGTAGGGCTGGTTCTGCATTAGGGGTTGTTTCTACGCCCGTGCATGTTACGAAGCCCCTGAACTGTACAGGGCGATCCAGCAGTAGGTCCTTGTGAGGGACCAGCCCAGCTGGCATTATAAAGGTAATGGTGAATTGCATTTCAGGCAAAATAGATACAACACAGGGTGTACTTGAAATGAAGGTGATTTATGCAGTTCACTTTTTGTTCTGATTGACAATTTTTTGGGGAAGGCTGTGGCCTGAAAACTCAACGAGCTAACATCGTATCAGGGAGAAGGGGGAAGTGTCCAAAATGAGTGCTTTTTGAGTAAATCTGACTTCTAACCCAACTGCAGCCCAGAAAGGACCAGACGGGGTCATCATTCCCAATAACTACTGTGACTTCTGCCTTGGAGGCTCCAATATGAACAAAAAAAGTGGTCGGCCTGAGGAACTTGTATCATGCTCAGACTGTGGGCGCTCTGGTAGGTGACTCCTTTTTGCATCTTTCTTGTACAAAGGCATTTGTGTGATTTGTTTTTTGCTCTTTCGGAAGATTTTGAAGAAAGGCAGCGCCTTTGGGGGGGGGATAGAAGATGAAGTCTTACCTCTTGTCTGTGTTTATGGGAAAGGATGACGGGGAAATTTTCTGTCATAAAACCCATTGTTGGATGCACATTTTAAAATTAATGGGGTCTTACGAAATAATAAAGTTTTAATGTATTTAGTGGCTTCTGTGAACATTGGTACATATACTAGTTGTTCTTCAAATGGAAGGAGAGAATCCTGTGACAATATTAAAGAATGGTCTCTGTCTTCAAATGCTGCAATTACAACTATAAATTACTTACAAGATTTATGAAAGTTGCATGACAAGCATTTCCATTGATTACACATTTCATGCATTTCTTCATCCAAAAAAGAAAGAGGGAGGAAATTACAGGGTAGGGATGGGGGTAGCTGTCAAGAATTATCCTCTTACAAGATGACTATCATTAATTTTGTTTAAAGAGGTTTTTATTTCTCAGTTTTCTTCCCTTCTCTCTTTTTAAATGTAGGCAATTGTGTCTTTCCCATTCTGAGTTGTCTTTATTTCTGGACTGTTGTTTTCTTTCTTCCTTTCTTTATTTCTTTTTTTTTTTTTCTCCCCTTCTCTTTTTTTTGGAAATTTTATCCCAGCTGAGCAAATATTTATAGCTTGCGTGGGAGATGGTGGTGGTGGTAGAGGGAATGGGATACCTTTAACAACTGCATATTCTAGCTTTGGTCCAAGTTTCCAGTTGTGATATTTCTGGACAGTGGTGATACTAGTGGTGATAAGACCATCATATGGAAATCTGAAAACCAAAGAGATCTTGAAATTCAGTATTGCTGCTGCTTCTTCTGTACTGTAGTCACTGAAAGATGTCTGTTGCATGATGGCTGAAATGTGATGTGGAGCGTTCTTGTGCCAAGGGAATGGCCTTTTTATGCTCCTGCTGAAATTCGTAGTAAGCCTCTTACCACATTCAGTGGGAGCAGGACTAGTCTCTCACTAGCAAATTGCCTTCTGCAGTTGTTGTGACCTCTGAAGATATTCTGAAGTGATACTGACTGGTCACCAGAGGACCACTGGCAACCCCTTTAGTTTTCTTCAGGCGTGTCCTTATGAATGCTGTGCCGTCAGGGGCATGGACCTTTCAGTGTATACGTGTTTGCTTCTTAATAACTGAAGGGGGAAGCTCATGGGGTCTGTGGTGCCATCTTGGAAGATCATTGCCCTTCCCCTTGATTGTTATAGTTCAATATAACTCATTTCAGTATTGTCCTGATACGGCACAGTGAGATGGATCCATATTTTTTTTTGCTGTTTAAACATTGCTATGGTGATTATATCAGAATGCAACACAAATACATTAATTCCCTTGATTCCTTAGTGTAATAGAACAAGTAGATCGGCATGTAACCTAAATTGTACAAAATCAATTCCATTAAATGCTATCCTTGTACGAATTCTGACCCACCTGGGCCAATTATAGGGGTCTGCAATGCTGTGACTGATGTGTGATGAAAGTGATTAAGGTACAACCACACACTAATCTCTAAACTAAAACAATGAAACCTCTTTGGTGGCTGCCATCTTTCTCTTTCTTGATAATGGAGAACATTCTCATTATACTGAAAGAGAGGACATGGAAATCATATTGTTTCTTCCGTTCACAAAGTCAGTAAAATCACATCTCTACAAGGTGGTTCGTCTGCCAATTATTTTGTTATATCCATTTTATTTTTGTGAACAGGATTTAATTCTTCGTGTCTCAAGCAATGCAGTGTACTTGTTATATGGCTGATTCCTGTAGCCTGGAGCGGGGACCAAATGGTTACTTAATATCATGCTACTGTTCCTGAGTAATAAAATAGCCATTCCCTAAATCTCACACTTTTCATTTTGCTGGGGCACAAAAGACATCTTTTTCTCTACCTTTCCTGAAGAGGGAATTCAAAGACTATATTATTGATCACATAACATGTTTGATTGAGGGAAAAAATAAACCTCAGTTTCACAGATTTCAGTATTTGACTTAAGAGTTGTCTTTTTGTTGTTGCTGCTATTGATGTCCTGTGTGGAGGATTTCCTGTTCCATATTGAAAGTTGGATTGACTCACACACATTTGAACTTTTCAGTGTTCCCCAAGACAGATCACAAGACAATTCACTTCTCATCTTAGTTGTTTTAGTCGTTGAACTGTATATATTTGGTTTGGGTTTTTTTACTTTTGAAGGAGATACTGTGAAATTGGAATAAAAGCGTTTGTTTAAGTTACTTTCACTTAGTCTTCAAAATGTATTTCATTTTGTCTACAGAGGAAGATGTTTAGGATCAGGTGAAGAACAGGGATAAAAATTAGTCCTGAGGTTGATGAGCTATGGGTTGCATTTCTATAGCAGTAAATTTGTGGCAGTTGATGCCAGTCTGAAGGACAGTCATTGTGCTTAGAGCTAATGGTGTCTAATTACTCATACGATCTAAAAATCTTTTACAATTGATCTAAGTAATCATGAGGAAATATTTTAATGTCTTGAAGAGAGGAAAACATTATTAACCCTTTCGCTGCCATAGCTATGGGCACTTGTGGTGTTTGTAGATATTTTTTCTTTGAAAGAGAAACTGATCCTTTTTTATTTTTCTTACTACAGTTCTACTGAGCTATGTTGTTGAGATGTGCGGGCACATACAAACACACACCTATGAGCTCAATAGTCTGAATAGTTTAATAATAATGATGATTAAAAAATTATGATGATGATGCCTGTTGCTTAACCCATGTGCTGATATATTCATCATACATGTCAGCTCATTTGGGAAGAGAAGGCAGGAGGGACGAAGCAGCGCCAGCATGCACTACGGAGGACTTGTTCGGTTCCACGTCAGAAAGCGACACCTCGACCTTTCATGGCTTTGACGAGGACGATGCAGAAGAGCCTCTCTCGAGCCGAGGAGGTGGCTGTGGTGGCAGCTCTCCCTCTGCAGACAAAAAGGGTGGCTGCTAAAATAACTAAAAAGACACACAAACTCTGAGCAATTTGCTGTCCTTTTTACTACTAGGATTATTATTACCTTTTTCTTTTTTTTAATTTTAGGTCCTTGGGGTTTGGTTGGGTTTTTTTGTTGTTATTTTTGTTGTTTTTCCTGTGGGGTGTACACTGAAAGCACAAGCAGTTAAAGCTCTTGACAACTATTTTGAAGAGACAGAAGGTTTTGATTTTCCTGTTATTTTTTTCATTTAAATTTGTTTTTCTCCCACCCCACCCCACCCCCCTCTCTTTCTTTCTGGAAACATAAAAGATGGATTTAATATTTTTTTTAATAGTGAGCAGAGTTGATTTTCTTGTCTTTTAATATATATATCAGCAAACCACAAAAAATACAGATGGGTTGGAGAGCAGAAAGCAAACCCAAATAGTTTTTTTTAATTATTATTATTTATATATTCTATATATTATTAGAAAAACTACTTTTTAAATAAAAATAGAAAAAACCCACAAAAAAGCAATGGATGTCTACTTGATAATAGAACTGTTTCTAGAGAACCACTGTGGGCGGACTCTTGGAGGACAAGGAAACCCTTGATGTGATGGCTTCTGCGTTTTGAGATTTTGCACTTACTGTAGCATGTGGAGTTTGGCTCTTCTTGTACACCTGCTACGCTTGTCTTTAACAGCCTGAAAATAAAAGCAGCACCATTGAAGACCATGACCTTGGGGAACACATTTCCATCCCTCCTTTGGACATCTTTACACTCAGTAGATCTCTTCCTCCCTGCACCCCTTCATGTCTTCTTCACTCCGTTCTACTTTTTTTTTTTTTTTCTTTTCCTTCACCTTTCACTTCATGGACAACGATTGCCAAGCGTAGGGTTGGAATATGAATGGCAAGTCATAGACATCAAAGACAAAACAGATGGAGGAGCAGAATCATGGAAGAAATTATATGGAAAAATACCTCACCTATACTTTTCTTTCCATTTTCAAATTTTAATTCACAGCATTTTTTCCTGTGTCGCCCAGTTTTTTCTCTCTGTAGTGTCTTGTGAGACACTTTGTTTGCTTTTCAATAGCTTCTCTTGAAATAAACCAAAGCAATACTCATTAAAGTTCCAAGGGCAATGGAGAAGAGAGTGACTCCCTTCCCAGCGACTTTTCCAGAAAGGAGGAAACATGCAGCAGGATTTGAAAGGTATGTCCGAGCTGAAATGTCTTTCACTCAATTGTGAAATCCCTGTGCCCTGGATTTTCAACACACCCTTGGCTGAGCTTTGTTATAGAAGTAAATCCCATGGATTAAATTGTGTTATGAGTTTGCGCCACATTCACACCCCTGGTGAAGCTAATGGAAGTTCTGTGGGAGCAGGATCCAACCTCGTGTACAGAGAGAAGTGATTCAAAAGGAGTCAGTGTGTAGGTTATGATTTGCTGTCCTAATGCAGGCAAAAATCTCCCTGGAGCAGGGGCAAGATTAAGTTGATACATTTTTAGTGATGTGTATAATGCCAAACTGTGAAATCATGACCTCATTTAAATCGGAGGCAAAATAGACATTTATCTGCACAAGTGCCTAATCTTTAAACTGGAGGTGTGTGGTTTTGATACCAAAAACCTCAGCCTTGCAATGAAAACTTTGTGTATATATTGTTCTAACACATGAATTAAGTCTATCCAAGTGGATTCCATTTCTCCTGTTTCTTTTGCTGGGGTGCTCAATACTATCTATGAGAGCTCTTTCAATGTTCTTTTCTCCCCTATAAACTTTTTTGAAAAAGATAAAGGATCCAGCCTCTAAATTTTTTATTGTTCACTTTAGACATGGAATAATCAGTGACCAGATTCTGCTGTTAGGTACATGGGCATAAATCCAGAATATATGCTAACTGATGTCTAGATTACATTAACAATCTGCCTTCAGAATGGTGTTACAAAACATTACAAAATGCCTCTCTGTGTGTATACTGTAGGACAATGCATGCCAGAGCCATGCACATCTGCTGGGAGAAAGCCTTGTTTAAGGTCTCCCCATACTGATAATCCTTTTCAGTTGCTGTTCTGTTCCTGCTGGTGTATTGTAATTGATAAAGTATCAAATCGATGATATTTTGACCTAACGCTGTCAATGAGAAGTGTACTTTAACCAGTCATTTTTTCTCTGAAATAACACAAGATAAATTTACAATATTTTGCCAGTCTTCTCTATTTACTAAAAGCTCGAAGTTCAGATGGTTTCCAGGGCGGGGGCACAGGTATACAGGCATCTGGTTTTCCAAAATCCCTGAAAGAGTTAGGACCTAATTTGCCTATCTGTATAATTTTTTCTGTGTGTGTGTGTGTGGGGGTAGACATACATCAGAAATGTATGTACACAACACATACATACATACAGGTAATGAAGACATTAAGATAAAAAGCAACAGAAATCAAGATGGAAGACACTTCCCAACCAAGAACGGGTGGAACCAGCCCTTGTGTGAGGTATTGTGGGCTCATTTGTTCCATACTGACCCTACTGTAAGCAAAGAGTAATATCAGTAAAGTCCAGGGGATTTTGTCTAAATTTATGCTAATGTAACTGAGAGCAGAATCTGATCCACACATAGAGTTGTTCCCAGTTCTGAAAGAAATACCACAAAAGTGAAATGTTGCAGATTTTAAAAAGTTAAGTTCAAATTGATTTCTTCTGCTACTCCTGCCCTTCGATCCCTGCACTTACATTTGTGGCATTAGTATTATATTCTCTCCCTTTAAATACATTTTTTTTTTCTTTCTCTTGCTATGCTGTGACATGCTCCTGTGAACAATGGAAAATAGAATGGGAGCAAGAACCTAGAAATGTGCCAAATCCACACTAAACAAACAACATGATTTCTTGTATCCATCTTGCATCTACTTCTTCTATCCATGTAGCAGTCACACCACACAGATTATAAGGATAAGAAAAGAGTTTAAATTTTACCCACTGTTCCTCAAAATAGAATCAGAGTATGCTTTGACAGGGAAAGGCTCATAGGGATAATGAAGACTTGTATTATCAAGGACTTGAAGAGAGCTCAGTTTTCATTTGTCTGCCTTTTACTTCCTGAGATGTGTAGGCTTGATACACTTGGAACCAGCCAGCTGTACCTGGCCACCGGTGCAGGGATGGTAGCACACAGCTCAGCATTTACTAAGTGCTGTATTTACCCAGCTTCTTGCATACTGTTGCAACCCATCCTGAGCTCCATGCTGCTGTGCTGACTATAGTCCTTGCAGCACCTGAGCTAGCAAGCTGAAACCCACCCTGGTACGTCTTTCTGAAGAGCTCCACTCACTGCGTGAGCTGCAGAATAGGCATACTCTAAATATAATTTTTTCCAAGTGGAGTCCATACCATCTTTTGTGAACCATGCCTAACACATTCTGGGCTCTTTTGGAATACAAACAATAATCAGATGCCTATAATTCATTAAGTCTTGATTTAGTTTCACAAATGCAGTTACTATAACAGTGCATACAGTCTTAATCCTTTCACAACCTAACCACCCATCTTTGTGACAACCGACTAGTGCAGTACCCTCGGAAGGAAGCCACAACAGTTCACAGAGTGCATAAAAATTGCCAGCTGACATTTATTACAGATAGCATAGAAAAATATCCATCACCGTTATTTATACCATTAATGTGAATATGGGTGGTCACTGGTTCAATCTAGTCCTGAGAGAGGAAGGAAGGTGAAATAAATTCATCATTATGGAGAGCAGAGTAGTCCCTGGATGTCTCACTAGGCTGAGATAACCAATATGAGTTTAGTTCAGCAGGCTGAGCAGTGTGGTACTGACCATAGGAAGGCATCGATCATAGCAAGGAAATTAAGAGGTAGAGATGGAAGCTGAAAGAGTACTTGTTTAAGCTAGATTGGACAGTAGTGTGAACAGTGAATATTGAATGGAGTGTTGATATGAAAATTAAATATTCTCAGGGCCAGGTACTGCCTGAGTGAAGGCTAGGAACAGGGAAAGAAGGTTGGTAGCTCGTAAGAAGAAAGCTGAGGGGCTCTGCTACTTGAGAACCTCTCAGATGGACGAGGGGAAGATGGCAATGTTCATGAGCAGAAAATATATAGGAGGAAATTTCATTTTCATGATTTTAAAAAAATATTAATTAAATTTAATTTTATTTTTATTAATTAAAAAAAGAAGAGAGAAGCCTGACGCTGGCATAGCCAGGTCAGAAATGAGGGAACTGCACAGTGTCAATTGTATCTTCAAAGACATGTAAGTCCCAAACCAAACTAGGAAGGCATAAAGAGAGTTTTCAATGTGAATTCCGGGTTGTACCTAAAAAATAGAGTCATCTTTGAAATCAGAAAGGAATGTGATGCTCTGTATTCCCCAGTGATTTCAGCAGTTCAATAAGAACTGCTGTTCTGAGCTTCATAAGATCTTTGAAGGCGCAGTCCTTCAAGTAATCACAAGCCTGGTTCTTCCAGTCCTCCTCCAAAGACGCCCTTCTTATTTGAGGAAGGTTAGCACAAGGCTGTCCAAAGATTCTCCTGAAACATATGCTCCTACACAAGCCATGTACCAAAATAAGACAGCTCCAATGTGAAGTGTGAATAAAGGGATGTTTCCTTTCAGGCTCTAAATTCAGACTTTTCCATGTTTAATCAAGGGAGCTGTCTCCTCAGGCACCTTTCTACTGCTCCATACTAAAGGATCTTAGAAAAGACATAATTTCCTGAGCCATCTTCTGCAAGCTCTGATTCACAGATCAGAGCAGGAGAAATAAGGAAGTGACGTGCTGCTTGAGCAGCTGATTAGGGAGAAGAAAGGCTATGTAGAGTGTGCATTGATCCGTAGCATATTCCCTTTGGTGGCACTTAATTAGTTGACATTTTAGCAGGGACAGAATCAGCTCTTGCATGAAGACAGTATAAAATTTTAAGCGTGATAATATACATTGAGAAAATTTTATGAAAATACTGGATTATGGCATAACAGTTAAAAAGTAAAAGGAGGCTGTGAGGCATGTGGCAGAAGAGAGATGGAACTGAGATCTGTTTTGCTTCACTCTGCATCTCTTCCCCCTACCTGAGTGCCCCCCAGTTTTGTGGTTTGGGTATTTATTTCTGGTATTTGTGATGATGCTTGGAATAACATTGTACATACGTGGTAAGGTCATAAATGATTAGCCTAGGCTACTGAAACAAGGGCCAGAGAGAACTTTGCCACTGGCTTGAGAAGGATTAGCACTGGGCTTTCTTAGCTGTTGCTTTTAATCAATGAAACCTCACTGTTAATATGCTTGCTAGTATGGTGTAGACAAGCTCTGAGATGGCTATTTGTTTCAGCAGAGTATGTTATTAGAATCCCCTCCCCGCATTGTTTTGCCTTTGAGCTTTTACATTAGTTATTCATTTTGAGTTCCAGTTTGCCATTTTACAGACCTCAGCGTAGGCCCTTGATTGAAGACAGACTCAGTTTGCTGCCCGCTTATGCATGGAGCGAATGAGAACTGTGCCCAGAGAGCTGCTGGGTCCAGGCTGTGCCAGGGCACCACTGTGTTCTCTCCTGCCTGCTTTGCCTTTCTTTACTTAATTCTTGCAATGATATTTTGAGATGGGCCCTGAAAGTGTATTTCAAATACCATTAAACCACAGAGTTTTCAAAGCCTGGCTCCTCATGCAATTTGCCTCTTCCCCATGGCAAGCAGTTTAACTGAATCAATTCCTCAAGCAAACATTGTATTGACCCCAGTGGGAGTCATCTTACTATAAAAACTGCAAAATCCGACCAGTATGTTTTGTGCTGCAACATATGTAGCTGTTTCCAATAAACACCCATTTCTTATTCTCCATTATTTTTTCTTATTTATATAATATTTGTAGCTATAAGTATATGTAAAGTATGAGGCACATGCATGTGTTCATGCTGGCATAGGGTAGTTTTGACAAACCCTCACAGTGCAGGAATGTAGCCAGGGTGAATTCTTGCTGGCTGAGCCATTATAATAAACCCTACCAACCTTTGTTCTCTTTGCCAGATATCTACCAGGGTTGAAAAAACCCCAACCTGTATAAATACTATAGAAAACTGAAATTGGGTTGGAACTATTTTCATGTCTCAGACTGTATTTCCATGAGTATTAAGATGCCAATTTCAGAGAAGACAAGTTGTAATAACATTTAGGAAAAAAAACCCCAGCTGTTGCGATTTCAAGGTCTGATAGCCCTGTTGAGGGGTAGGCACCAGTTCCTGTCTTTGAGTTATTCTTTTGGTCACTGGCATCTCCTAAGATTTTGGACATTCGTGTTGTCCAGAACTGATACGAGATTTGTGGGGAAGACATGGAGGGAGGCACTTGCATTTTGTGGAAATAAAGAGATTTTTTTATTGGCTCTCCAATACTGTTCAGGACCTTAGAAGTATGTAACTTAGTCAATTAATGGATTAAATACAATGCAAAATGCAGTCTTTCACTTATTTCCAGAAGTTATCACATTGCTGCCACCCTATGTGTATCGTTCAGACTTCTAAAAGTGTCTTTTGTGCAACTCTGCGTACACTTGTGGCTCTGTACAAATAATTAGTAATATAGCAAGGTAATCAGAGCAGGATTTCATAAGGAAAGTTCTTAACCTCTAGTGAAGACACAGCCATTTAAACTGAATGATGAAGGTTATTTAATGATGTTCACAGTAAGATTGACAGTGTTTGGTGTCTTTCTTTTGGGTATGCTCCTCCATATCCTATTTGTTTGCTTTGTATTCACTTACGGCTCCCATGATCAGTTGAAGCTGAGTTTGTCGAGCTATATTTTCAAAGAACTAGAATGCAAGCAATGTTGGAAGGTTGGTTTGTGCTTCTGTTTTTTCTGAACATTTGCTTTTGTTGTCTGAGTTTGTTTAGTTTTACTTTGTATTGCCTTTCCCTCTGCAGTCATCCCTGCCCTCATGGACTCCAGCATCCTTCAAGCAAGACATTTCAGAAGAAGGCCGAGAGAAGCCAGGATGCTTTGATATTTCTCCTCTCCTTGCCCTGACCCTTCCATACCCCTGTTTCATCTGGCACACGAGCCTGGACTGTGGGAAGTTGGCTGCCAACTGTTGAGAGAAGTTTTGGGGATGCCCTAAGCTGGTGCAATACAAAGAAGTTTTTTAAAGTCTTGATTTCACTTTCTTTTAAGCTTGTGTATAAACCCAGGTCAAACTGGAATTGATCTACAGTAGAACTGACTGAAAAACAAACAAACTGAAAAGACATAACTATTTTATTTATTTCGATATTTAAGAGAGAAAAGAAGTGCTGAAGTTGCACAGTATTTTTGTTTGAAATACATTTTACTTCAAATTTTAAATGCAATTTTGTGAAGACATGAAATTTTAAAAGCACTTAATGTAAAATAAAGACTGAATATTTACTTTAAGGAAAAAACTTTTTAAATAATGAAAATAAAGATCAACTCTGCTCTCTCTCTTACTTTAAAGAAGCCATTCATACATGTGCTGGGTATCTTTGTTTTTTGCAAATTGGATGTGGTAAGTGAAGATTGTTCTGGTTTACTTTCTCCTTAATAATATTATCCTGTTAGATGCTTGAAGCTTAATTTGCTGTACTGTGTTAGGCACAAATCTGAACAAAACCTGTTGAAATGGCAAAGACCAAGCTCAGTGGCTGGATTTTTTTGTTACCAGATTTTGTGTCCAATTCAAAGGACTGTCTTCTTCCAGTAGGATTGATGTGTCTCTTCTGCACAGTAAAAGAGGTTTGCTCTTGAGCAACTCTGTGAAATACTTCTGCTGAAAGAGGGGTTTAGAAAAGGAAGACAACTCTGTTGATTTTGGCTTTATTTTTTTGCTTTGGTAATTTCACAGCTGATTGTGAGTTGGTTGTAAGGAAAATATCTAAATGTTCAAGTGGTCTTGGCATGGAGCTTCCTGTTGGAGTCAAGGATGATGCCATGTGTAGAAAGCTTGGGCACTTCAGCCCTTTCTTAAGCGGTAGTGGACTTTGAAAAGCGTACAGGTGCACCTGCATGTCAGCAGTAAGCAACAGGGGTTACTCAGCAAGAGAAGAATGTGAATTCCCACAGCTACAATCCTAAATTGTCCTGTGAGGCAGTGGTGAGGGACATTCACATCCCAAGTTCTATGTTGTCAGTCATCTTCTCAGTGAAATAAGGTGTCCTGCTTCTTACAAGGACTGGAGGATTTTGTCAGCTGCCAGATCTGCTCACAGCAGATACTGCAGGACTGTTCGCTGTCATGTGTGATGCAGTCTAGCAAGGATGCAGGATAGCCTTGTGTTCTAGGAGAAGGGTATTGGACTTGGCTCTGAGATTAGCTTCTCCTCTGTAACAGGGGTGCCAGATGTACCTGCTGATATAGACCCAGGGTACAGATAGAAGAAGTGGTTTTGTTAATGTAGCTTATGTTGAGTTTTGGAGTGAAAAAAGCGATGTCTACAAAAATACATCCTGACTAGGTGAAGCTGCCAGAGACCCTGATCCTGCATCATGTTTCTTGTACACCTAAAACTTAAGCTCACTTCACTGAGAGGTTTTGATGTGTCAGTAGCAGCAGATTTTGTCCTCTTCTCCTTTTGCCTTCTCCTGCTCCTTCCCAGATTAACACATAGGGCCAAAAATGACCATGTAAGATGCCTCGTAGACCTGAGTCCTTCTCCCAGTAAGTTAAATGACAAAATTTAAGTTCTAATTGGGCTCTTTAGCAGGATGGTTTTGTTTTGTTCATTTTTTTTGGTTTCTGAACTTGCAGTGGTGGACTGCCTCTAGAGGAAAAAAAATAATCAAATTTTATTTCACCAAGATAAGACGCACAAATGTAATGAAGAGTTGAAAACTGTAGGGTCTGTGTTCAGTTTGTGTAATATTCCTTCCAAATAAAAATTCTGCTTCCAACGTCCCTACTGTATATTCCTCTGTAAATATTACTTTATCAAACCAATTCCACAAGGTCTTTTTTAGTGCAAATAATCTTCTTTTTAAAATACATGGTTGAATAACATACTTGTACATATACTTTTCTAAGCTCTCCATTGTTCATAATACTCTCTTTGAAGCTTAAAATAAAACTTCCTCTGTTGATTTTGTTTCACTTCTCTGTTTTGTAAATTATGACTTTTGTCCCCGGATTTTTTTTATTTCTTAATGAGGCATGATATTAACCAAGAATTCTTTTCCTTTTTCTCTTTTACTTTCTCTTCTCCATTCATTGGACTACAGAAACTGGTCCTGTTGCTTGCTAGAGTGAAGGTAGGCAGGAAATAAAATACTGCTTTTGTGTAGGACTCATTTTGAGAGCGTTTCCTATCATTTGGTGATAATAGGGGATCTTCCTAAATGTATTTGTATTTTAATAAATTTCTCCATGAGATTAATAGAATTGCATTAAGTTAATTTAGATTCCGAAGTGGAGTCTAAATTATATGAGAGTTTTTCATATAGATTTTAGTGACATTGCCTTAAGGAGTCCTGACCCTACCTATGCCATTTCTAATCCAATAACTGGAGTAACTGGAAACTGTGCTTCCCTTTGCTGCATTTCATAGTGCAGGCACAAACCCTCCCTTTTATACACATTAGATCAGTAGTATGGTTGTATAGGGTGGAAACAGAAAGAGGAAATACTGCGTCAGGCGAGATTCCATCTTTTTAGGAAACTGTGTGTCCTCTTCTCTAATAGGCCTGCTGTCATTTTTATGAAGCTCTGTTGCCTTTCCTCTGCCTTTCCATCAATTTCTCCACTACCAGTAGAGGCTATAGATGGCCCGTTTTGACAGCTGCTTGCAAAAACAGCAACTGAGGTGTTTTTAAGATGTTTTCTGATGTGGGTACAGATCCTTCAGTGTGGTGAACTGCCCCACCCCCAGCAGATTAAATGGCAAATAAGTCCTAAAGAAGATGTCAGAAATTAAGCCAATTAGGCAATATAAGAATTGTACAAAACTGTATAGATGGGATGGTTTTTAACAGTGGTGTGTGACAGAGTGTGTGTCTTTGCAGCAGAGATTTAACTATTCTTGGTCTTCTTTTGGAGACTTCCCATATACAGTTTTATTTTTCACATGTGTAACTTTAATTTCTATTAGTGTTTTGTTTCTTCGCACTTTCCTCAGGTGAATAAGGCTTGAAAACTTCACTGCTTGCCTTCAGACCTTATCTTTACCTGTGCAAGGCCTTTGGCTGATTCAGTGAATGAAGGAGGAAACCAAAAGGCAGTCTCAGCTACTTTCGCTGTCCTCAGTCACTGTGGCTTTTGGGAACCTGTTTGGATCTGATAGAGCAGCTCATGGACTCCTTACTGGGTTGTCCTCAGCTGTTCTGTGGCTAAAAAAAAAAAGGGTCTTTCCTTCTTTTCCACCTGTTGGGCACTGGGGACAAGAGGCAGCTGAAAAGCTGTCAGGTACCAACCGTATTTCTGAGCCATGCTGAGAAGGGAGCTATGATGCTCTCCTTAGAGCCCATACTAAGTGATAGGATTGCTGGTTTTAAAACCTCTTCTAGCAACTTCCAATTTTATTTCTGCGATCTGCTCTCAGATATTCTTACAATAATCTGAGTTACAGGCCTACAAAACTACTTTTCCATAGGGATTTCACAGGAGCAATTAATCTTTTCCTGCCCCAAAGCAGAGAGAGGAGGGGCTCAGGATCTGTCTATGTCGTGACAGATCCTGAGCCCCTGGCCATTGCTGCTTTTGTTGTTCTTCTCCTATCTCCTCTTGAGCTTTCTGCATAGGACAGAGAGACCCGGACAGAGGCTGGACTGAGGGCTAAGCTGAATGCTGAAAAATCAAGGAAAGGCAAGTTGAAGAAAGGAAGGAAGGAAGGAAGGAAACTGCTTGTGGCATCAGTGCGTTTTTCTTGTTCAATAGGCCATCTCCCATTCTAAGTCAGTTGTCATTTTCATTGTCCCCAGTGTGATGGATGCAGAGAGCAGAGCTAGACATTTCTGCTAAGGTAGCTAGGAGTGAAAGTATACGTTGAAATTGGCCTTTATGGATGTCTGTCAACACCCTGTTTAGATGAATGGGATCCTTCCCACCACAGCAGAGCTATTGTTACAGGCTGTCAGACTCCAGAGAACATCTCTGCATAAGTCTTATTACTTTGAACATTTTTGTGACTGTTTTTGTTGTTTGAGGGGGTTTTGGTGGGTTTTTTTGTTTGGTTGGTCGGTTGAGGTTTTTTTGTTTTTTAAGGCACAGGCCTGAAAATAGCAATGTTTTAAAAGAAAATTTTAGTAATGCAGAAATATCTGCAATGTTAGTATCTGAACAGAAAAAGCACCACTGTTCACTAAGCCCCACAGCAGATTTATGTTGGCATGGTGGCTAGGAAGGTACCTTATTTTTCTGTCTAGAGAAGGGTTCTTGCTGCTAAGAGTCAGACATAGCAGGAGAAAGGAGTAGAAGTCTCCTAGCGTTGCAGCAGCTAATGGATGCCCCCAAAGCCAGGTTTCCCTGTGCTGAGACTGAGCTGAAGGCTGGCAAAGCTGAGGGCTGGAATCCCAAGTTCTCTGGGTGGGCTGAAAACGCCATCAGCTTCTTTGCTTTGACCTGAACTAGAATATTGCACTGGTTTAAGGTTTATTCCAAACTTTTGCATGGAATCAGGAAAAAAGAATCTGGTTAAATTTGCATCCTGGAGCTGTGAACCCTAATTGTAATCAGATCCATCAGCCTACAGATAATAAAAAACACCATAACCCTTTCTCTAAAACCAAGCTTTTAATGCTCAGTAACAGTTACATGAACTCAGTACCCCATCCCATCCCTAGCGTCGAAGATGGCTGAGTGGGACTGCAACTATTATAAAGCATACGTAGCAGAGCACGTAAAAGCAGTGACTACTCCCTTTAGCTTTGGCTGGGCTTGTCCAGACTGTGGCTTGATTTGTTTAAGATCTCCATTGTCTCTTGGAAATTATTGTAAAATTGTATTTCCTTTGCTGCACCAAAGCTGGACAGTTGCCACAGTTTAGTCCTATCTTTGATTTTAATGACTTAAGATGAGAGCCACCCATCTGTGGCATCTTAATTTCATCAGTGTATTTTTGAGGACCTGACTGCATTTTTTGCTGTTTCAACAAATGCTTTTTCTGTGTGTGTTAAAAACTTTTACCATATCATCTGTTATTTGATGAGATTTTGTCTTTGCAGCCTGTAATTCTTCATGATTCCATGGTGTGTGCACCATGATGGGAAAAGGATGGCATTTACCTTTCAAAAAGCACAGATTTCTGGAGCAGAGTATTGTGGCTAATATTGCCATCCAGGTTATAAATAGAAACAGTTTTGTCTGATGTTGTCTAACACAGCAGTGGTAGCTCTGAATGACCTACAAACCAACTATGGCACCGCTGTGGAAAAGGCAATACGCTTTGAGCATTGAGGCTGGGAGGTGGGCTCCTGGAACTACTGCTGCCTGCCTGAGAGGCAGCTGCTCTGGGGAGCTCAGAGGGATGCTCCTTCTTTAGGATCCCAGCTGATGGATGGTACCACCCGAGCAGGAGCAGACATAGCCTCCCTTCAATGTCTTATGCCGAGTGGGGGTTTTTTTCAGAGTGGAGTTTAATTTCTCAGCACTGTTCATCTTCCATAACCAATTATCAGTTAGACCTTCTAGTCTATCTCTAGGTTTGCACGGGTGTTGAAGAGTCACTTTTTGCTTGGACTGAAGCCCCTTCTCAATATGTTTCTCAGGCTTTGCAGTTAGTGTTGGTGGCTTCATTGTGGACTGCAGGAAGAGAATGAATGTGACCAAATTTTTCAGGTACAGCCTTCTTTTTTTCGAACAGATCAGAGATTTTAAATAATGCTGATGAGAGTTTTGTCAAGCGTTGCTCAAGACTTAGCTTACCAATTTGGATTTCTTTCATTAGCCAACAGCCATTAACTTCTTCATATGATGATTTCAGGAGTCAATATTGAGGCCAGCTCTCCAAGGTGAGAAGAAGTCATTGGATGTGAAATAGTTGAAAGCTGTGCTGTCACTAAAGAGGTACTTTTATTTTAGTGTCAGCCAGTAAGACATAGCTTTCAAGTTCATGTAGCACTTTGTATGGTAGAGTTTACACAGGGTGGTTTTAAGCCTATGTTTGAGAAATTTATTTTCCCCCGTTGGTACCAATCATCGTTGCTTCACATCAGTGCTGTGCTGGGAGTGGTTTAAATGTGTTAAACAACACTGAAGTCTTTCCAGTCCTTTCCTCTAGGGTCAACAACTTATTTTACAGTGCAGTGGATTCTGCAGCCAGATCTTGGCTCAGAGGTCTCATCCATTGCTGGGATAACTGGGCTCAGGCTTCTTAAAGAACAGGTCCCAGCTCTTCTCAGGTCTTTCCACACCGACTGTGTCTTTGAATGTGTCCATCAGCCTGGAAGGCTTAGGAGAGTTTTTAACCATCCACAAACTCTCTGTCAATTGAATTCAGATTGCTGTTGTAGTCTTCAGACATCCAGATGGTCCAGAGCCCCATATTCCTTCATCCGGAGAAGGGGTGGGGGAGCTTCATTTCCCTTGCAAGGCCAGGGCAGCCTCTTCAATAATTAGCTCTGCAAGGCTCCTTCCTCACTTTTATTAAGGGTGAGATTTTCCAAGGACTTTGCTATCTGAAAGAAAAAAACGGAGAATTTCCCAAGGACATCTGCACCCATTAGATTTCTCTGTGACTGTTTATGTATTTACAGGTCTGGCATTATGTGAAGAAGAGCTAGTCCCCATTAGGCTCAATGCAGCTATCATTGGGCATTGCCAACCATCTCGTGGGTGATGGGATCCCCCCTAACAATGAATATGGCAGGTGATGAACACTGTTCAAGGTGAGAGGAGCTGGAATGCCCAGAACCTGGTCAGAGCAGCCTGTAGGACAGGACTTCCCAACCTCTTTGCCCTTAACAGAACCATCAAGCAACTGTCCTGCTAGCCAATGTAGCAGCCAGCTAAGCGCAGGGTCAGAATCGCAGATCTCCATAGTACAGTGGAAGATAATTTTCTGACATTAAATACGATAATATTCTATTTTTGTACAGGGTCTGTTAAACAATTCCTCCGGTGCTGAAAACTAGCAAGATTAGTCAACT
This sequence comes from Falco biarmicus, assembly GCF_023638135.1. Classification (NCBI taxonomy): domain Eukaryota; kingdom Metazoa; phylum Chordata; class Aves; order Falconiformes; family Falconidae; genus Falco; species Falco biarmicus. The sequence continues at coordinate 22,912,933 of NC_079294.1, read as the reverse complement.
GTTTGATGAGACATTTGTGTCCACTGCTGTGGAACTAGCTAATTTCTTGTTTAATCTGATATCATATTTAGCTGCTATGAAGTATTGTTTGTGTAGGTTAAAGCAATGCTACTCACTTGTTACAGGTTAGAGAATGCCTGCACTCTGACTTGGCTGATCTGGGGTGAAAGGTCTGGTGAGCTCTGAGAAAAGAGATCGTGGATTTAAATCTGGTGTTTTCCCAGTGAAAACCGAACAAAAAAATCTTATCGTCTTGGTGTCTCTGGCAGCATTTTGTTGGACAGTTACTCAAAAAGGCTGTTTAAATAGCTAAATTGAAAAATACTATGGTGAGGAGAAAAGATTTCAGTTGGATTTGAAACGAAACATGTTCTCTTTTCCTCAATGAAATGACCCTTTCCCACTGCCAAGTGCGCGCAGGCTTGAATGAAACATTTAATTTGTGAGTATTTTTTCCCTTTCTTAAAAACAATTACATCGAGCTCACTTTTGAAGCAAGGTACTGCTCCAAAATGAAAATCTGACGTCTTGTTTGTGAAACGCTGGCACAAAATGTCTCACCCTTTCTGAAAAATCAGTTTCTGCCTCTGCCACCCCTTAACCCTTTCTCCCCTCCCATTTGCTTTTGACTGAAACTACTTCATTCAAATTCAATCCTTTGCTCAGATGTTTAGATCACCCTGAAACTGCATTTTTTAGAGAGTAAACTGAGACATTTCACTCCTTCCTACTGAGCGCATACTGGTGCTCTGCAGGGTGCAGTTATAGCTCTTACTTTCCTCTAGATATTGATGTTGCTGGGACTTTGATGGGGAAGTGAAAACTGGCTGCCTTATTGATGAAACCTTGATTGGCATGTAGAAATTCCCAACCAAACAGGGGGTTTAACTAAGAGAGAAGGGAAGAAATCAGTAGATGATGGGATTTTTCCAGCTACTGGCACTGCATTACAAACAATGGAGAGTGTGCGTGGAGGACGCTGCCCGTTTGGCAGCTGAAAGGGTTCTTTAAATCAGCGAGGGACTGAAGTAACTTGCTCCAAATTGGTTTTGTTTCTGTTTAGTTGAGCGAGGCAGTTCAACTTATGTCTGAATATACAATCATATTAGCAACAGTGTAAATTATGTGTGTGCGGGGAAGTCACACCTCTTGCATTTACAGTGTGTTTGCCCTGACTATCAACCATTTACCCACCATGTGCAGAATTTCTTTACGTGAATGATCCATGGTTACCTCATGTAACAGCAGTGAAGTCACTGCCTATGCAATGGCATGGTGTCTTCTGCGTAGTTAAGTTTATTTAATATTAAAATGATGACATTTAAATAATTTTCCTGGAGTTTGCCATTTGATTTGAAATTTCTTGAACTGTGCTGGCAGGAAATTAGTCTACAGTAATTCCTTAATCTTTCTAGAAAGAAGGTTTGTCCAGAGATTAGTAATACTCTGTCCTTCTCTTTCCTAATTCATCAACGTAAGCCCAGCCTACCCTGTTTTCAATCAATAATTGCTTCTATGGGATGGCTGTTTCGTGGCCCATGGGTGAAATCACCTCTGAAGTTCTCCCCACGGCCCTCGGTGCTTGAAAAGGACTGCAGCCGTGCAGAGGGCTTGTCTTGATGCTCTCCGAACTGACTGGGTGTACATGGCCTGTTTTCAGGGAAGAGCTGCCCACGTCGTGAAGCATTGCCTCCATCATACTCTCCCGCATAATCCCAGCAGAGAAGCCCTGGTCGGAGTGCCCCAGGGAAACGACGTGTCCCATCTACTGCCACTGCCAGCTCGGGTTAGACACACTTTGTCGGGTCAGCATGAAAATGCTGGAGCTGGTCTTTTCTAGCGCTACCTTGATAACATAGTGTGCTGGGCAGTGCTAGGCACCCCTGCAGGCGTGCTGCTGTCTGTCTGTCTGTCTGTGCTAGCAGGGCAGCTTAACTCTGGGAATACTGGGGAAGGACCAGGTATTTGGACGGCAGATGTGGGCTTGAGCAGGTAGCGGAGTCCTTGTTCAGGTTAAAGGGAGGGGAGGAGGGGCAGAGCTGATATCTTGTTTTATGGGGGGGTTTAACAAAAGTAACACTCTGGCAGAAGGCTATTCAGGCTGCCATTTCCCTAGCATTTTAAATACCACCCCACTCCTCTCATTATAGCTGGGGATTTTGGCTCTCCCAGGGGGGAGGAGATGTTCTAAATCGGCTGCCAGGGAGGTGGATTTAATGCACTAGGAAGAACTGGCTTCACCAAGTTAAAAAGCAAAACAAAACCCAGTCCTCCATTCCTATTTTTAGTGTTTATGACCAAGTATTTTTGCTTGGTTGCTCATTTTGAAAGGGTTTAGTGAGCCTGCCAGTTGATTGAAAGCTCTGTGGTGTGTGAGCTGGCCTGGCTGGGGAGCCTGCAGTGCATAGCGACGAGGTCCGAGCCATGCCGGAGGTTTTTTTCCACTGCAGTTTGTTGAAGGGTAACGAAAATGTCCCCCGGGCAAAGGGGATGTTGGCTTTCCAGGTTGTGGTGATTCATCTTGTCTGGATAAGCAGTCTTTCTCCCACTCCTGCACGTTCATCTCCATCTACCTCACCCCTGCTTCACTGTGCAACCAAATGCAAAACCTGCCCTGCGTTGCACAGGCGGTATTGCTGGGGGGGGGGGGCACTCAGTCAGCCGACCCCTGCGAGGTGTACCTGCTGGGCAGCATTAGCATTCAGTGCCCATTCTCCTGGCCAGTTTGCGCTCTATAAATGGGTTTATTCTTGTTATTAGGAGCTATGTCCCCGGCATATGGAGTCCGTGCGGTGCCTGCAGGCAGGTTTCCTTCCTGTTGGTGTTGGTAAGCAGCCCAAGTGCCTCCTGGCAATTAGCAGATCGTTACCCATAATGCGGCGCGCAGTGATGCAGCCTGGTGGGTTTTCTGGAGGTCACTCTGACCTAATTCACCCCCAGGAATTGTACAGTGCTGGCATGACTTACCAGTGCATTAACAAGCTGATGCTTCAGTACGAGGTTATTTGAGTGCTTCCACATTATTTTTCTCAGGCAAGAAATAGCCATTTTGTCTAGCAGCCAACAGTGGCTAACGGGGGCCGGTCTGGAACAGGAGGGAGCAGAGTGCTGGCTGGTTTTGACATGGGACATCGTGGGTGTGTGGCGTTTCCTTTGGCTCTAACGTTGCGGGCCACTTCTGATCCCCTGGGTTGCAAATGTGCAGAGCCCCGTTTGCCACCTTGCTTCTGCGTTATCACAGCATCTTTGCAGTGAACCAAGCAGCGTGTCAGGTGTGTGCCTGAATCCCTGGTGCACAGCCTCTGAGGGGAAGACAGAGGAGCAAAACTGTGCCCCAGATCTGCCCAGACCCCCAGGTGAGCAGATTTCAGCCTGTCCCAGGCAGTTTTTGAGGGGCAGGTGTGCCTGGCCAGAGGGGGACACCCACCCAGCAGCAGGCACCATGGCAGAGCTCCCTCTGGCAAACCTGAGCCCAGAGCAGAGGACCTGGCTGCAGCATCACTAGCCCAAACCAGGGTGTTCCCCCCGGGGTGGCGATATCTATACGCCACAATTAATTGTCACCGGTTTTTAGAGGCTTTTAAAATCTGTAACTTCTGGTTTTCATTTCTCCTTGCTAAGATATGTGTGGCTGGACTGTGCAAGCTGAGAAAGGGGGGTGACAGAGGGAAAGGCACACACAAACCTATCGCAGTAAAAATCACAGTTTTAAAACATTTCTCAAGTAGTTTTCCTGTAAGACTTATGGCATCTGCTACCAAGGGGGTGGTGTGTGGGGAGAAAGTGATTAGACTGACAAACCATTAGGATGCACAGAATAACTCGCTCCTGGCTTCTCTCTTTGCGTGCTCTGGAGATCACCCTTGAATCCCTCCCAGCTCCTCCTGCCACCCCGTGCCAGACAGAGTTACTCTGCCTTGTCTGCAGCTAATCTCTCTGGGTGCATGTGAGTCTGTGCGTGCACAGAGCCTTCATTTTGTTTATGCGTGTGAGCTGCCTTTGAGCCAAGCTTTACTCTCGATGTACCCTCAGTAGCCCAGGCTGGCTTGTCCTAGCTGATGCTCTCAATGCTTAAAAAGGTTTCAGAGGAAATTGTGTGGCGTTGTAGAGTCAAAACGGGGAGCAAGTTGAGCTGGTGGGTGGACTTTCCTCAGGCAACAAAATTTTCTGGGGAACGCCTTGAGATGAGCGGTGTTTCAGCAGGAGCTCGCTGCCCCCCTGCACCCTTTGGTGTTTGCACAGCTAAAGCAACAGCAGGGTAGTGCAGGAGACCGAGCTGCATCACCTTCCACACCCCACCATTTTACATCTTCCTCAAGATCTCCAGCATCGCTTTCAAACACAGGTCTGTCCTGCTTTCAGTTCCCATTGACTCCAAGCATACCTGCCTCATTACGACTGGGCAGAACTACTATCTTTTGCACAGGGGTTTTATTTGTCCCATGGGCGAGCACTTGAAGTGGGCTGTCTTCTACCGGTGCTGAACATTTGAGCAATCGCTTGTAATTTATGTCTCTTTTCCCACTGGAACTGGCAGTACCGAGAAAAAAACCACCACCTCCGGAGTGCAGCTGGCTGCCAGTCCCAGGTGCTAATGCAGCAGAGTGCCCCTTCCCTTTCTGCGGGCTCGGTTTAAGCTCGGTCCGTGCTGGCCAGAATGACTATAGGGCCAGGAAATGAAATAATAGGAACTGTAAGCTCTTCTACAGCTGAATGGTTTCAGAGCTCCATTAATTATTAAAGGTGTTAATTCTTCCACAATTACTGGCACATCGCGGCATATTAGATTAGAGGAAAGTTGGTCTCTGACCAAATCAGACTGACCAGCCCGTTCACTGAGACCCCCGAGTCCTTTCAGAGCCACCTCTGTAGCGGAGCTGGCAGTGCTGGAGCGCAGTGCCTTGCACACCGGGAGAAACAGCCAGGCTTTCTCATTTCCATCAGGATATGTAGAAATTCATGGGGGTAATATTTCCTCTCCTGTCTAATAGTAATAAAACCCAATGGTGCCTATGAGTGAGGCTTCCTCTTTTGTTGGTTTGTCTGTTTTCTTAAGAAGCTGGATTCAGCAGGGCTTTGTGCCAAGGGGGGCGAGACGGAGCTCTTCACCCGCAGCCTCTGACACCCAGCCCTGCCCTGGCCGCCAGGAAAGCTGTTATATTTGTCTATAATGAAATACTCCTGCTTCCCTGTATCACAGAGGTACTGCGGCAGGTGGTGCCTTGGATCCTCACCCACAAACATGGCTGAAGGCTTCTGTTTATGAGAAGCTCCATTTGAGCAGACAGGTGTACGTCCCTGCATTGTAACACCTTGACATTGCAAGATGGGAAGGGCCAGGAAAATGCCAAGAGCTCTCCATCCTCATCCCACAGCAACATTTGGTCTTTTTCTGAAAGGTGCAGCTCCTTGAGCCCTGGGATTCTGGCAGAGCCAAGCCTTTCAGTGTGCTTGGGTGGTTTGGGTTTTCAAGGGCCCTTTCTAATCCATCTGTTGTCGACGCTGCATGTCTGTAAGGGTGCCTTCTTAGACAAATAAGGGCTAAATTTTTATATCATAAGCATAAAATCATATCCCTTATTAGAATTACTTTTAGAGTTAAATTAGAGTTACTTTTCCCTTCTTTTGTATGAATAATGATAATAATACTGACTAATGATGATAGTAGTGACAGAAATCCTTATTCAGTCTTAGCAGGATGGTATTTTGCAGTTTCTTTGCATGTAAAACTTCCATTATTTGGATGGGGTTCCTGTGCCATAGATCATTATATCTGTAATATATATTTATAGTTGTTTAAAGTCCTCAATAGTTTATGGAATAAATTCTGATGTGATATAGCCAGGAGCCCTGTGGGTTCTCATTATGCTATTGATTAAAAAGCCCACCACTACACCATGAAGATAAGGGAAAGAATTGGAAACTGGGTGAAAATTCCTTTTACTTTGTATAAATAATTTCACATTTGTTTTAAAAAAGGAGTCTTTGCTTATTTTTTTCCCTCAAGATAATCTCTGCCTTTGTTTGAAAAAGGTTATTGATTGGATTGTTAACTTAAATAGTCTGTGGCGGGTGTGACAGAGCACATGGCTGCAATTAATCTTGCGATGCAGAATCCATTATTGAAAAAGCACTAATGAGCCATTCTAAGGCCTTCGCTGGTCACAGAGCGCCTGGGAGCAGCAGATTGCTCCTGCCCTGTAATGTCAGTTTTGGTCTTTAGTGTTACACAGCCAGTGTAAGCGGAAGAGATTTTTAGGTGTGTGTGGGGTTTTGGTTTGGGGTGGGGTTTTTTTTGGTATTTATGTTAAAGTTCTCCTTACTGCCAGCCTGCAATTGCACTGGGTACAGGAGACAAGAAATCGCCTCTGAGTGCGCTCACCCCCCGCCCCTCTGACCAGATGTCTGGTGGACATAGTGTACAATTAAAGCCAGTGGCATGTGAAACACGGGTGTCGCTATAAAATATGGCCTCAGTCATAGGGTTCAGATCCAGAGGAGAGTTTCGACGAAGATGAGGGAGCTTTCAGACCTGATCTATACTTTAAATTATTGCTTTAAGACAAAGGGATGAGCTGTTGAAACCTTGCTGCAAGTTTTATTATCTATGTTGTTTATAGCTATTGCGGCATAGCAGAAGTTTAGGTAGAGAATAGTTATGGTAGATTAGAAACTGTCAATGTTAACATATCACCTTCTCCTTCAACAGAACTGCTCCCGGGGTGTATTTTAGAGGTCTGTCTATTGACTTTGGTGACACCATAAATATCTGTTACTTCTTCCCCCTGTTAGATCTGCGGAGCTGATACAGACATGTGACAGTGATCCAGGGTTTGCCAGGGCTGAGCCACCACCTGAATTATTAACTGAGTCCCAGCTGCAGACTTTGCTGCACACCTTAACCACAGCAAATGCTGTTTATTACAAGATTAGCAAAGTAAGACTTTTTCTTCATCTTGACCACATAGGTGGTGAAATTAATGAGCAAGATAGACTTTCAGCTCTCTGGCTTGTGCGCTACTACAGTGCCTGTAACTTGAACCACATTTTGGACTACTCTTTGTGTAAACTGTGAGTGGAACTGGCCTATTTTTATTTTTATTTTTTAGGGAATTTGAATCTACCTATAGCAGCCTGCCATGTGCAGCTACAGGGCTTTGTCTTCAGGTATTCTGCCACAGAGGGAATGCCAAGAAGTGCTGTGATACGGAGCAGGGATAGCGTTCACTAACACCGCTCCAGGAAGTCCTGGACGTGTGAATTTTCTCATAGGTCATGAAAAACACTGGGTTTTGAAACAAAGTAGTGGGAAAATAGAGCAATTGCGAAGAAGGAGAGCAGGGAGGGCAGGAAAAAGAATTTTAATGTTTTGAGTATCTACTGACATGCTTGCTGTATGCTACAGTGCCTCATCACGCTGCTGGCATAAGTAAAAATAGTCTTTCCGACGACATTAGGTTGGGGTCATGGTACCACAAGGCACGTTGTTTAATGTGAAAGAGGATCTGACTTAGAGGCTGAAGAAACATGTGCATGAGATATTCTTTTTCCCTTAGACATGCCGTGAGCCCTGGGCTAACAGAGAGCAATCTGCGGCTATGCAGACATGGCTGTGGGCATTTATTAGAACCTTTTGTAGTCACAGCATTCGGAGAGAGAGCCCAGTGGAGTGACTGGTATGCTTTTGCAAAATATTTCTGCATTGCTACTAAAAAGAAGCCACTGCGGCCCTCACTATTAATATTAATATTTTCTAAGCAATCATCAGCCCGCAAGAGCCCATTTCTTTTAGGCTTGTGATGGGTGTGGTTCTTAAGAAGGGCTCTGCAAAATAGGATGGATCACTTCAAGGATGAGGTACCATCAATATGAGGTGCAGCACAGAAGACCTGCAGAGGTGGTTTTGAGGCAAATCAGGAACGAGACAGTCAAGACTGATAGCTGGAAGAGAGCAGGAATGGCTGTGAAGGGACAGAGATAAAGTAGTGAACAGAATCTGACCTTCATGTTGCTTGAGAGAGGGAGAGTCTTTAGCTGGAGTCTCCGCAATGAGCAATGTGTGTACACAGGCAAGTGAGCACGTGAATACATGTATGCATTTAGCTGTGATTTATTTCTGTAAGTTTGATTCCATTCTTTCTGTTTCTTTTCAAATGTGACTGAAGCTATTTAACTCTCTGATTAACTCACCTCCCTGTATGAGTTGTTTTCTGTGATATATTCCAGTACTGTACAACCTTCCTGGAAGACAACTTTCTGCTCTTGGGATGAATTCCTCCCTGATGTGTAGTGTGGCACATTTGTTCTATTTACTGGTGTTGGAATGAGGTTCTGCATTTGCTGTAAATCAGACCTGGAGGAACATTTCAGTGTCATGTCAGGTTCTGCTAGTTTGGTACTATCAGAAATTATCTGAGGTCCTCTCAGCATGAAAAGGTATCATGTCACATCTCCTTCTGCACAGTTGCAGTTTCAAGGTCCCCAGAACTCTAGTTTGGACTTGGTCCACTGTAAATATCAGTAAAATCTGACTCTTTTTTTGTGTGCTGACATTTCAAGGGCTCCAAAACCCAGTGGTTTTAGATCATCTGAGCTCATCAGTACTGCCAAAACATTTATTTATTCAAAGGCTTAAGAGTGATATGAGCAATGTCATTGATCCCTCCTTCCTTAAATATCTCCTTTATTTTTTATTAGATTTCCTTAATAACTTATGTACACACATTCACATTTCTTTGCTGGACAGGCTTAGTTTATGCATCACACCCATGCAAATATAACTGGAGGTATCATGGACACATAAAGGAAATATATTCCCTACAGCATTATTGTCTTACTCAGCAATTCTCGGCAACCGTTTGCTTCACTAGCTAGAAAATACAGAAGCTACTTGTAGGGTGCTGATGGGTGATGTGATGACACAGCAAAACACCACTGATCGGTCTGGTAGTGGAGATAGTACACCTATGCCCACATCTGCTGTAGCTGTGCCTTTTTTTCTGATTGGAGAAGCAGCCGTTCTTTCTCTACTCTTAAAAAGACACTTAGGCTGGTGGAGGTGCAGGTGGAAGTGGAAAAGATTTTTTCCTGCCCATTGGCTGTATGCTATGAACCGCAGACAGGCTAGAAGTGAAAAACCCCACGCACCTGATGGTGTAATTTTCTAGAAGTAGTATGCGGTACTGCTGGATGTGCATACCTGTATTTCTAGTTTTTCTATAGATGAGCAATTGGCGATCCCTGTCCCATGCCCCTGCTCCTGACTATGTGCAGTGTTATCGCTTGCATGCGTCAGAGAGAGATGCTAAATACGGGGCTTTCCAAGAAGGCAAGCAATACTTACTGCAGGTGACTTAGGGACTGCCTCAGCCTCATACGGGTGGTTTGGGAGGACAGTACTTTATTTCAGCAGTATATTTTTCTTGTTTTGTTTTGCAGAAGGAACACTGATCCTACCTTTGGTTTGTTTGTTTGTTTGTATTTTCCCCTCCAGAAAGCCCATTGCTGACCCTGCTACTGTGATACCGCTGTTTTGCAAAGCTGGAGTCGACACGCATGTAGGGGTGGGGGTTGTAACTCTGGCGATTTGTCCTTCCCAATTAGATGTGACTGTTCTGCTAGCTTTCCCTTCTTTATTCCTTTGATTTAGTTCATTGTGGGAGTTGGCTTGGGGTTTTTTCATTTTGGTTTCTTGTTTTGATCCTGGAAGGTTAGCTGTGCAATTTGGTTTCTTCTGTGCCAACCAACTTGAGTGGCAGAGCTCTTAAAAAAATTAAAAGCTGTATCCCTTCATCCTGTTATGCGTCTTCTCTGTACGCTACTGCTTCCATTTAAGCAAAGTTTACAGAATTGCTCCACCCATTTGGAAATCAGGAAGGGAAGCTCTGAAATGGAGAATAACCTTGTTTCTACTAGTTCCTTCAGTCCGGTCTGAACAACTCTAATTGAAACTGTACTCCAATTTCTATTAAGATGGGTGGGCTCTCTCTGAAATTGGGTTTGTTTCTGATTTCATCCTTTCTCTTGTTTTCTTTCCAAAAAAAGCCCCAAAAAACCAAACCCAAAGCCAAACCATTTTTAAGAGCTCTGAATAAAACTGCTTTGCCGATGGGGAATGGGTGGGGACGACTCTGATTTTCTCTTGTGCCCGGCAGCGAAAGGGTTAATGCCTGCTTTCCTCTTTGGTATCTGTTAGCTGCAGCCCATGTTGTGATCAGTCCATGTCCATGTGCGTTTTGTTCCCAAATTCAATACCAGTTAATTCACAAGCAAAAAGTGAGCCTTAACAATGACAGTTGTTTCCGATCTTCCTCAGGACACCCGACCTGCCTGCAGTTCACCACAAACATGACTGAGGCTGTTAAAACCTATCAGTGGCAGTGCATTGAGTGCAAATCCTGCAGCCTTTGTGGGACCTCTGAGAACGATGTGAGTTCATTTACCTTTTCCTGCACATAAGCATTACTGCAAGCTACTGTCATGCCCACCCTCGAGAAGCATGTGGCAATGGTGTGGGTCATGGCTTTACTGCTGCTTCCATACGTCTCCAAGGAAGAGCCGCTCCTGAGAGTAGAGAGGAACTTCTCCCCAGTGCCCCCATTAAGCTGTCAGTCTCTGCTGAAATTACCATGGGCATCATGTAGGGCCTCTTGAGATGGCAATACTTGTGGTTTGTATGCTTATTCAACAGAGATAAGCTGGAGGCAGTAAACTCACGTTGCAGGGAGCTGCAAGAGAGTAGTATTTTCAATATGATAGTCAGCAGTAAATGTGAATGGGTGATAGCCTGAGAGATGACAGGTGTGTTTCTTCTGTCCCTAATTTTGCTTACTTTCTCGGTATGATTTTTAAATCTTAATTACAAGACTTGGGAAACATGGCAGCGTTTGAACTGGGATGGCTAGGTCTCTCTAGCTAGGTAGTCACCTGATCACCTATTCCAGTGATTTCCAAATTGCGATCCAGAGCCTGCAGCAGGGCAGTGTCCTCTCTGGGGGTTTTCAGTTAAAATCTGATGCTAAAGGTCCTTGGCAGTCTGTGAGAAACCTGGAGAATCGACAGTGGCTGGAGAACTTTCGAGGTGATTAGATGACACCATTCCCTATAGCAGAATAAATTTGAAGCCTGAGATTTTGTTTAGCTTTGGCAGTAAATAAGGAAATCTGAAAACAGGAAGCTCTTCTGTGTTAGGAATCACAGGATACTTCAGAGCAGCTTTTTCCCCCCAAGATATATGAAAGAGCTGCAGACCACATGGTGGGATCATGTAATTTCCATCTGTTTCACAGAGCGTTTACTCAGCTGAGTTTTGGAGAACTACCTAAGTCCACGCTTTTGATAAGAAAGGTTTTCCCTGAAGGGCTGAGATCCAGCATGTGGTGACATTGGAGCCCGGCAAAGCCTGTCCTCGTCTCTCAGTATGCCAGATCCCTGGCCTAACAGCTTTTACTCCTGCATCGTAAGGCCACCTTGGGGAGGAAGTCCTCCACCTCCCAGGGAGATTTTCCAGTTTGAAACTGAACTGCCTTTATGCTGAGACGGGCTCTCTTGTAGCCTCTCAGAAATATGGTGGTTGAGTGTGGATGCACAAATGTGATGCCTCTAGCCTTTTACATCCCCAGCAGTCTCTTGGTCTCTGTGTTCCTAGCTGAGCAGTGCTGGTTACCATGCTTATGTTTTCATCTTGGCAAGAGACTAATTTACACCATTTTCTCTCTTCTCCTCTCTTTCTCTCCCTGTTTCCCTACTGTCTCTGCAACAACCCTGCCTCAGGACCAGCTGCTCTTCTGTGATGACTGTGACCGTGGCTATCACATGTATTGCTTGAATCCACCAGTCTTTGAGCCCCCAGAAGGTAACATATGTTGGAAGTCTGCTTTGACAATCACAAAGTCCTTGTGGAGAAGGGAAGAATTTCAGAAAGGTGGCCTGGGCCATGCAGGGTTAAGGAAGCAGTAGCAAAGCAGAGGCAGGTACCACTGGAAAGAAAGAAAATTAATAGATGTGGAGGTGTAGCGTGATCTGAGCTGCCCTGTTCAACCTTGCCTGGTCTCTACTTCCTCTTCCAGAACATGGCTCTTTTGCAGGTCATGGGTGCCTTTGGATGTCCCAGATGGCACTGAACAGCTCAGTTTAGTCAGCTGAGCTGAGCTCCTGTGAACTGTGACTTTGGACTTCCTAAGAAGTCAACGTCCCAGAGACAAAGCCTCAGACAGAGAGGTTCTCTCTGGAACAGCTGAGAGTCTGTTGTCAGGAGACTGGAGTAAGAGGAACAGCCTTCCTTGTTCTCTGGGCTATCTGTGCCTAGGGAGGGTGAGAGTTTACAGTCTGTATTACGTTTGGTATGTAGTTATGTCCTCTGCAGGGGATTCAATCTGACTATGCTACAACTGGTTGTAGTTTGTCACTTGGTTGTGGAGAAGAGGAACTAGTCCCTTAATGTTATTGATTCTTTGACTAAAATCTGCAGAGAGCAGTAGAATTGGAGGAAACATGCAAGTGTGAATGACTGCAGTTTACATGAGGGGTGAGACAAGAATAATTACAAATCAATCACGCATTCAGGAGCTAAATGCTTATAACTTTGAGAAAGAATAAAATAAATCAGGAGGGGAAATTTTTGAAATGCAGCTAATAATTAGCTAAAGGTTTCTGTTTGACTAGGAAGTGGTATACTGAAAATAGGAAAATATAAAATACCTAGCGGCAATGCACATCCCAGCTGTGTTGTAACTTGTGTAGAAAGCCTACAGCCCTAACACCAAGGGCAGCAGAGCCTGCTTCAGAAAAATACAGGCAATTCCAATGTTAGGAATGTTTGTTATCCTGTTCAAGCTTATCTTGACATAAACTCTGAGTGCCTGGATTTGATGTCATTCCTATAAGAAGGATTTCTCCATTTGCAGGGAGCTGGAGTTGTCATTTGTGCCGGGAGCTGCTCAGAGAGAGAGCATCAGCTTTTGGCTTCCAGGCCTGAGGAGCTCCAGCAGTCAAGAAACATTTTGCTCCCGGTGTTGCCATACCAGCACACAAGTCCCATCCAGCACACAAGTCCCATCCAGAACACAAAGACACAACCCAGATCAAAACGAACGGACACTCAAATACAGGAAGAGGTATCTGTGGTATTCACTGTCACTAAGGTCATACCTCCTGGGCTCTACTACAAGGATCATGTACTTTCCCGATGTCCGGATGAAATCTCTTCACTGCTATGCATGGTTGCTGCTTGCTGTTACGGGCTCACCTGCATTATAGAAGGGGGAAGGTTGTTATATTGACATGGAGAAGTCAATTTTGTGTGGCCTTGTGCTTTCTGTTTAGTCTTCTCTTTAAAGAAGAAGTAGTAAGGTATCTCCCAAGGAATTATTGGTGAGTACTTTGGCTGGGAGCAGCACCAGTTGTTTCTCTTCACAGGCTTGACTGGAAATCTCCTTACTGCAACCACTCTGTATTCATAGGGGGACTCTGAGAGTTGCATTAGTTCAGTACTTCCCAGGTCATGAACAATGTATTGTCACTGAGAGAAGCACTGATCAAAAATTTTTGGGTTGACACTTTCTCCCTTGGATCAAATGCTTTGATTTGGCAGATCTTTAGACATCTGGTTTTCATATCTCTGAAGGAGGAACAGTACCAGTATGTACATGCACAGATGCTTAGAAAAGCCTGGCTATCGTCTTTGGTATTTCAGGATATCCAGGCACACTGTCCCACTGCAATGCCAGCATACAGTCCAGACTCATCATTTTATTTTTATTCAGAAAATTGTGAATGGTTATGTATGTAACTGACTTGCTGTTTAGCTCAGAAAATTGAAAAAACCAAGAACATCACCTTAACTTGATCACAGAAAGTAGAATTGTCAGTTTTCTCAGCAATCTAAAGTAAGCTGCAAAAAGGAACAACTTTGGCTTAGGTCAAATGAAGCACTTCTGATTATTTTTTTTTAATTTCTAAACTAAAATGTTCTGCAACTTAAAGTTGCATTGTATTCTGGGAATTACCTAATCAGGACTTTCAGCATTTCCAGAGTGTTACTGTTTTTTATCAAAGTAATCATCAAGATCTAGCTGAATTTTCAAATATCTTTGCCCCAAATTCTCTATAACTGCATTTTTGGCAACTGTAATAATTTGTCAGAAAACCTTTCCCAGCTCTAAAGAAGGAAATAATTTACTGAGCCTAACATGAAAAGAAAGATTTTCATAATGATTTAAAAATTTAAATAGAAACACTTGTACTTTATTTAAACAAACCTCTACGTGTGAACATTAGGCAAGAGTATCAATTGAAAAAATATTATTACAGTTGAGTCTCTGTGAATGATTTAAGACATCACTAGGAGGACAAGTTAGTACATTGAAGAATTTCTACTAGATACATCTTTAAGGTTAAAAACCTGCAACTCTCTGAATTGCCAAGTAGCCCAAATTGACCATTTTCTAGGGTATGAAGTGTATTACTTCCTATGCATAGATTTAAGTGGGTTTATAATATAAATTTATGAGAGTCCCAAGCAGCATGTGACTCAGGGTGCTTGTACAAGTAGGTAAGGACACTGAAGATTATATTTGGCATATCTATGTGTGTTGAAACTTTCCCACAAAATTAGATGTCCCCAAACATTTGAAAGGACATTGTGAAAGAATATTAGTGAGATAATTTTTCTTCCTTCTCCTGCTAATTACACTTAGTTAGAGTGAGCTACACTGACCTAATGCACTTTCCCTCATTATTTAGATAGGTTCCTCACCTTTTGCATTTTGTTCAGCTTACACAGTAGAAGCAGCTGTGTCAGCTGCGGGATTCTCCCATGTACTGTTGCAGCCTCTTCTCAGTCTGCAGCAGGAGTGTTTTAACCCGTTAGAAAAAGATTTAGAAAGTATTTATCCTAGTCATATTGGACCAAATTTCTCCTGGAGAAGCTGTACTGGCTAGCTGTGAAATTCATTCAATACCTTAGGCTTTCCATGTGACAGCCACTCCAGAAGAACCATGAGTACAAACAAATCAGGTGCGGGGAGGGAAAAGTGGGAGCCCAAGGACCTGTGTTGGGTGCCTGGTACCTGTTCTGACAAAGCTCTAGAAAAAAATGTAAAATGAAGCATCTTCCTCCCAGCCTGGAACTGCCCTGGCCCTGGGGAGCACTCACTGTCCACAGCTCATCTGCATGAGCTTTTGCACCCACCTGATGGTGCAATTGAACCCTGCTGACCTGGCACCTTGGACTATCGCACAGTTCAGGCTGACATAAAGTCCTGTTGCTGCTGTGCCCAGGAGCACAAGCGTGTATTCACCAGAGGCACGGCTGGGCTCTCTCACGGAAAGTGAGTGTTTCGGCAGGAGGGGCTGGAGCTGAGAAGTGTGTGCGCTGGAGGAAAGTTTTATGGCGGTGCTGGCGGTGTGAGAAGCAGAGGTGGGTTAGTGTCGGACTGGTGCTCAGCTGCCAGGCCTGCTGGGCTTAGGGAGCTCTACATATGGCTCTATAGATGGCCATCACCTTCCAGTTTTCTGCTATTGCATTGACCTTGGGAGAGCAGTAGAACAATGTCTGCGTTATCACACGGAGAGGAAAAAGCACATTGTTTTAGCCTGTGTGTTAAGCAGACAGCAGTGGCTCATCATGTAAGTCTCAGGTAGCCCTGTTGGTGGGACTGGCTGGTGCAGAAGGTCAATGCTTTCCACCCCTGTGACAGACATTGCTAAATGAACTGTGCTCTGCACACAAACGTGATTTCCTGTTTTGTGCATTTGATCCATAGCAGCACTGACTGTTTTCTCCTCCCCAAAACATTCTGTGGTGAACAATGTCTTTCATGTTTGGAAATATTCCTCGGTGGCCTTGCTGAAATTTCATTACTGATGAGGTATAACGGAAGGAGAGGTGGCTAGATCTTCAATGGCACGATGTTGTTTGCTGTTTGAGATCAGTGTAACAGGGTACTTACCCATAGTGGTCCGGCAGTGTTTTATCTCTCCAGCTTTGTGCTGTGCTGCTGCATAGCCGAGCAGCAACACTCCAGGTAACTCTGCCAGCAGATGAGATGCAAGCTCCCCCATGCTGAGACCTTCCTCCGGCTACAGTCTCCCTTCTTTACTGGCTTGGTCCAAGATAAGGGGCTAGGGTGGACCTCTCAGTGACTTTTTAGCATGCATTCAGAGCCATATGTCTTGGCGCACTTTACTTTATTGATTTGCTTTATTGATTGAGCCACCAAGCAAATGATGCTGCACCCACTTTGTGCAAATGTGGAGAGGTTGTGGCACAGCCATGGGGGTGAGGAAGAAGAGTTTAGAAATTGGTAACCGATTCCCTGTCACCTGGTAACCCCTTGGGGACAGCCTCCCTGCATGATCACTGGGATGAACAACTTGGGCGACACCGTCCACTGTCAGGCAAATCTTGAGGCTGCTCATAGCAGCAGTCTGGTCTGGACAGTAAACAGCATGAGGACTCTGGCTCGGTCCGCTTCTCTCTCCTGCTACGGCAGGGTATGCGAGTCTGTTGGCAGCCTTGAGGCGATCACACTCAGCCATATTTCAGAACTTTTCTGTGTAGGCAAGACTGGCCATAGTTTAGCACAAATCAGGGCAAAGTACCATGGGAGATGGTAGGTCCTGCATCCCTGGAAGTCTTCAAATCAAGACTGGGCAGCTTCCCAGAAGACGTATTTTAATGAAACGCAATCTTAGACAGGAATGTCTGACTGAAGAAGGCTTATGGTACAGAGGAAGCCAGGCTGGCTGATGTAATTGTTCTTCTTCCTGTCCTCATTAGAAAAACAGATGTTTACTGTCGGAGAGGATGTATTTAATTCCAAGCTGTGTCTGCATAATGGCCTTAAAGTAAGTTAGTTGGACATATCTAATGTTTTTAACCCATCTTGGATAACCTAAAGAAGGTCAGTTTTACAAAATCACCTTTGCTGATGCAGTAAATTGCACATTGCCCCCTTCCTGCCCACAGTGGCGGCTACATTGGTGTTAGCCACTTCGTGCTTTTCCAGGGACCGAACAATTCAGACTGTACTGTGTGAATCCACGGCTTGGTTCTGTATTTCCTGCCATCACATTTGTGTGCTGCGTTGCCCAGTTTTCTGCCCTGTGGTGGGAAGACTAGCTGGGGAGGGGAGCTGCCGCAGCGGCAGCCTTGGAAACCAGAGGGGTGGAGAAATGGTCGTAAACAGGGTGCGTGCAAGTCATACCACCGAGGAAGTGAGCTTGTGTTACTGTCACTGAGCTTCTCCTGTAGCTTGGGAACGGCAGTACCTTTAAAAAACATAAGATGGGTCCCATTCTGCCTCCAAACTGTGCTTCTGTAGATGTGTCTTTGGACTGAGTTTACAGCATTTCTGTACCTTAGGCCAGTTCTTGAGCTAGGAAAGCCAAGTTAAGTGTGTTCTTTTGAAGCAAACATTGCTCTAAATAACTTTCAAATCATTATTTCTCAGCTTTCTTTGAAAGGAGCTTAGTAAATTCTGCCCCAAAGGAAGAGTGTCCCACACCACGCACTGTTGCGGAGCTGTTGCATGTTCTTTACACCTACAGCATGTGTTTTGACAGGGGTCATTTGGAAGGTGAGGAGGGATGGGGGTAGAAAGGAATATTAATTAAGCTTGTCACTGCTGGAGGGATAGTGTGCATTGTGGGCAAGGAGATTCCAGGTAGAGCTGGGCATGATTTTTCTGTGTGGAATAAATTTAAAATGCACTTTTGAGAGAACCACAATTATTCAAATATCCAAGTTCAATCTGGCAAATTATTGAATACAGAAAATATGGGAGGGAGGGGAATATTAGAAGAGTTGAAAATGCTTGTTTTGATCTTTTTGGAATTAATCACTTCATTATTTGAATTTCAAAGTTAATTTAATTTCAAAATAAAAGAATGAAATAGCCTTCCTTTGACATAAAACATTTAACATGGGGCTTAAAAGAATTTCAGGTCTACCTGAATTGAAATTTTCCAAATTTCCTGATTTAGTGTCCTATCCACCACTGTGTGTCTGGTTAGTCCAGTTCCAGCATGTCTATAAATCTCATTAGTGAAAACTTTACAGTACCTACTTAAAAGAAAGTTAACAGCTATGGAGGAATAGGAATTTTTAACATTATGCAACCGGTTCATCTAAAAGGAAAAGAAGATAAATAAAATGGAGAAAAATGTAATCTTGAATGCTAGGAGCACTTTCTTAAAGTGAGACATCTTGGTTGATCTTACTTGTTCATCTGTCTATCTAATCAGTTGGAAATGACAGCTGTTACTCTATAAAACTATATTTCAGAGCAGAAGAGGGAAATGCTTTATGTTTTCCCAATATATAAAAAACTGGACAAAGCAAAAGAGGCTATACTGGGAACAATTTGACACCAGTCTGGAAGGACAGAAAATGTAAATCTTATGGAGGAGGTGATTAGAAGATGGATCGTCTTGACAATTTTGTTATGGAAGGCTGTGAGTTGGACAACAGCAGGTCCTCACCTGAAATTTTAACAGTTGACCAGATCTATTTTTTTGTGAAAATAATTTCTGTGGAGAGGAGCAGGCAGACAGGACAGGAAAGCTCTCTTCTGTAACCAGTTCTGGGCTTGCTACGATCTTAGCATCTCATACTTTTGCATGATACACTACCTGGCAGGACAAGGGAAGTATGCATTAATGTTCTTTAGACATTGGGGCAGGGTGAGCACCACTGCCAGAGCAGGAGCAGGCAGGTGCTGTCCCTGGCCCCCACAAGAAGAGGTGTGTGTAGAAACAACCTGCAGCCAAACAGGTAGAGATGCTCGCACACTCATTTCCAAACTTAGGTCTCAGTTAAGAGCAGCTGACCCAAACTGCAGTCTGTCCAGCAGAGCTGCTGGCTGTGCCAGGCTGCCTGCTGGTGTGGAGAGTCAGAGCTGCTCTGAGGTTATCTGGAAACATGACATTTCACTGCACCTAAGCAGAGTTATAAAGCGGGGGCTTTATTGCCACTTACAACAGGGATTGCAGCACTGCTGTGCGTAGGTACCTGAACTCTGTGTGCCTCAATTCTGGAGAAAATGCAGGAGAACATGCAGGATGGCAATTCTTAGCTGTTTTTGTAAAGCACTTGGAATACACCTGTGTGCAAGCACTGAGTGCTGCCATTTACTACAATGGTGCACACCCAGGCTGTGGCAGAGCAAGCAGAGCCAGCTCTCCCATGCTGTTCCTTACGCCGTTTGCTTCTGCCAGCCATGGGCCTGTGGTGCTGTCCTGGGAGATGACAGCAGGTGACAAGCCAGGAGATGGATGCCAAAGGTCCAAGACCCTGCAGAGGAAACAAAGAGTTTTGGTTACTATGGCTGTGCTTCTCCTCTGGTCAAAAAGGGCAGGAGCTGGGGCTGACAGGCAGCCAAATCCATCTTTAGAGGTGATATAATTACTAACAACGAACTCCAACCCCGTCAGTAGTTCATGGGTTTTCAGGGCAGACACCAAACCCCGTCCGGTTTACGTAAGATGAACTCAGTTTTGCTGGAGGGGAAGGGAGAGGAGGAGGTCTCTGGTCTGAAGGGGACTGCTTTATAAGCACAGCTGCCCAGCCCACTCCCCATCATGTTCCGTGGCAGGGCAGGCCCAGGCAGTCTCCTTCCTACCAGTGCTGGCACCATCGACCGGGGCCAGAGCACCAAGCCCCTGCTCCTGGGGAGCAGCTTTGCAGAGAGGCTGCTGGCACTGTCCCAGCTCTGTGTCCTGCCGTGCCAGCCAGGGTGCAGGGTCTCACCACCTTGCAGACAAGGGCAAGAGTGACCAGCTCTGCCAGGCAGTGTTCCTGGCCCTTGGGGGACAGTGGTTCTCTTGAAGGAGCCAAGCTGCAAGATGGGTGAGCATGACCTGGCTGTCCCGATGGCCAAGCCTTAGCGCAGGGCAGAGGAGTGGTGCGTTACCATCCTGCCTCTCCAGCTGCAGTGCTGGAGTGTTTAGCGAGTCCCACCACCGCTGTGCATCAAGGCACTTAACTGGGTGGGGGGAAAGGTAAATCACAGCAATTACTTCTGGGGCACAGAAGGGTTTTTAGGGTTTATCGTCTTATTGCATAAATGTCAATGAGAATGACAGGCATTTTGCAACTGGGAGATCAAGCCAATAGCTTCTTAATGTTTGGTGTGTGTTTCCACCACATTGGATGAAAATGTAATGTATTATTACAGTATTCACCCATGCATTTAGAATATATTTTGTTGTTATGTTCTGAAGTGAGGAAACTACTATTTCCAGATCAGCTTACCTCCCTTTGCATGCATGAAGTTAACAATAAAACACTTCATACACGAAAATTGCTGATTTTTCAGGTATTGATGTTTTCTTTCAGACTCCAGTCAGTACGGTCATCCATCTGATTCAGTTCATTGTAACAAACTATAGGTTTCACCTCCATAGTAACTCAGGAAATGTTTCCTCTCTCTCCCCTCTTTTCAGAAGCCAAGGACAGAGAAGGGCAGGTTTTATTCCTTTTATTCTGAAAGAGTGGTAAAGGTTGACAAGTCCATTTCCTGTTCACCTCCTTTCCATGTCTTGAATGATTGAATTGGTTGGCTGGGAGAGCGCTCCTTTTTGTAGCAGTCTGGAGTCTTTGCTAGCAGGTCTCACCTGTGCATGAGATTCCACATCCTAGAGTTTTGTCCCCTTAGATAGGACTCTTCCTGCTGTTGCCATGTAAGACTTTGAAACTGCTAATTCTCATCAAGCAGCCATGTGCCTAGTGTCCTGAAAATCAAGATAAGGATTTCCCTTAGATTGCTTGAGATTTTCTGCCTGCAAGGCCAAACCCCCTGCTGCCTATGAACTCTGCTGGAGCACAGATCTGTTTCCAGCCCAGACATCTGCTGCTGCTGGACTCAGGACTGCATTTTGATGTCTGCTGTGCACTGCCAGTGCAAACTTTGCCAGCAACATTAAAAGGGAAGTATCTGCTGAAAATCAAAGGACAAGACATGAACGTTATGCCTAAGGTACTCTTCTTTTGTAGCTCTCTTAGAGGTATAACACGAGAGATGTGCCACTGCATCCTTTTGGGAAGGCTATAGCAAGTGCATGAGGAATTTCCAAGGGTCATCTCCTTTGAGCTTCATTACAGAATATCCTTCATTGTTCATTCTCATTTTTTCTTTCTCTTGCAATACATTCCTGGATTTCAGAGACAGTGTGTACCAAAGCTGATTTGAAGGGTCTAGAGCAATTCAGAAATAGAGAGAGGTCCAAACCGAACCATCAGCTTTTATCTCCCCCTTAGAAGGGTTCAACAAACCCTTGATCATTGCAGGGAATCAGACTCGTGTGCTGACTTAATCCCAACTCAGCATTAAGGTCACACAGTAGTTCATATAGACTCTTTTGTAGTCATAAAATGTTCTTTAAAAATGCAGGAATAAATGTGTCGTCTTTACCTTGACGGCTTTCTATTTTTCGTGCTACAGCAGAGATCAACATTTCTCCTGTTTACTCTGACTTTCTTCCAGCACCACAGCCTGGGTCAGAAGTGATGGCAACAGGCCTGAGAATAATTTATTTCATTGAATTGCAGATGTAAAGAGAGGCTCAAGAGCATTCAAGTAAATTGTCATCTGTGCTAGACAGTCAGATCTCCCAAGAACCAGAAGTTTGTGTACATGTTAAGTTATTGCTTCACCTTTTCTTCATCTGCCATTTCAGATGGCAGATGGCACTGAGCGTGCTGTTGGTGTGTACACCTTTTTTCATTAGAAGTGGTTGCAAAGAAAACCAGCAACTGAATCTGGGGCTGGGGAAGACTGAATTAGGATCTTTGCTGTTGATCCTTTATTTGACTTTGGGACAATATTGTCCCCATTAGTCAAAGGGGAATAGAAGGAGGATAAATCTGTGGCATCTCAGATAAGAAATGTGATGTCATCAACTTTAAGTGCACTTTCAAAATGCATATTTAACAAAATGCACCCAAAATAGTGACGCTTGGTAGAGCCTTACTGTGTGATGCTGTAGTATTGAATTTCAATTAGGAGACTTTAAGTTATATATACAAATATATATGTATAAATATTATTTACTGTAAATATTGCTCACCTATCAGGAATAGATCTAGAGTTCTGTAATAAGTGTTACTCACCTTGAAGGAAAAGAAGGAAGAGGGAGAAAATCTTGTTTTGCAAAGGTGTGTCAGCATTCTAACAAAATAAGGCAAAACATTATCTCTTACAACTTAATCCTATCTGGAGCATGATTTATTGACACATGAAAGAGTACCTGTAGTCTAAAAGACCGGCCAGATTCTCAGTTGCTCTCAATCATCATTCCTCCATTGACTTTAAGCCAAGAGGTTGCCCTGGTGTCTAAAGAGGCCCAGTCTAAGTAGCCTTAGACTTTAGTCTTTATTAAAAGATGTGTGGTGCTTAATATTTCAGCACACCCAGCACATGTAAGAAAATAGGTATTTCTGTCCCAGATGAGTCTGGTCTGTTTACACTTGGTTCTGGTTTAACCTGGTCCTGATGATGCCGTGTCGCAGGCTCCAAAGGAAAGTGAGAAACCTCAGCAAAAGATAATGGTGGAGCAGTCAGCAACGAGGGCAAATTTCACTCTAACTCCATGGCGTATGGGCTTGATTCACCAGTTTTCAGTGTATTGCCTTTTGATTTTCCATAAACAATCCTGTACTGCTATATCAGGTACAGCGGACAGCAGTGCATGATTTCCCTCTTCTGTATCACTTCACTCAGCTCTAACCTCCCCTCTTACCCATTTCTAATCTGTTCTAGTCCTTTTGATCTCGGTGTCTCCTCACTTGGAAACCTTTTCCAGCCCCTATCATTTTCAGCATCTGTCCCTGGAGTCAGTCCTCTTCAGCATCATTTGCTCTGAGACAGGCTGAAGTGAAAGTCTGCATGACCAGGATATTGCATAGGTTTACCGAGCGGTGCTTACACCTTCTAAGCTTTACTTCTCTCCCAATGGTATGTCCTGACAGTGTCTGTGCTTTTTTGCCACCCTGTGAGCAGGCCCATCATCGCCTCTGGGATGCTTTTCCTTTGTGGTTACAGCTTATCTGGAAGGAACCTGTTTTACAGCCAGTGAAGCCACGCAGCCTTGCTGCCGGCACACACTCGCCCTCCTTTCCCCAGTGCTCCAGCTGGGGATGTGGTCAGGCTGCCGGTGCATGAGATCACATCCAGCACGGCTACTCCCTGGAAGCCAAAGTGTTGCTTAGTAACCCACTCATGGAAGTACCAGAAGCATTTTTCAATCTGTCACATTGGCAAAAAACACTGGCTTCTTGATTTAAAGGTATTCTGCTATGCGTAGCAGGGCTGTGCTCCATTACCTTGCATCCAGTGCGATCTAGAAGCGAGGAAACGAACCTCCCATTTAATGGAGGGGCTGGGGTGGGGGGGCGGATGAGACATAGAAAATATTTGCCCAGGATTGCATGTGAAGCCTTTAGCTCCTTCTCCTGGCATCTAGTCCTCATCTTAACTCCCTTCCCGTGGGAGATATTCCCTCCTTATGAAAGTGCACTCCAGGGTACCATAGCAATTGGCCAAACAGGACCCTGCAGCACCTTCATCTATTATGAGACATTACTGCAATAAAACATGGTGTGTCATACAGAAACTGGATGAGGTATTGCAATATTTATGTTGTAAGCCTCAGTGTCATGGACAATTGCTACAGAATAATGTATGTCTTTTTTTAATGCAGCGGAGTCACAGCAGCTTCACAAGAGCACACAGAACACAGACCATCTGGGATTACATGGTTTTCTCAGTTATTTTCAAGTTATTCTGTTACAGAGAGTTAAATGAAAAACATCCTCTCATTTAAAAATAGACGGTAAAGGCTTTTAAGTTACTCCCTTCCCCCTTCAAGAATAAATCAATCTGGGAGTAAAACATCCAAGAACTGCGTTCTGACTTCAGAGGCTTGCTCCTTTATCTGGCACTAGTTTATCCTTAAAAATGACTTCAAAAAGTAATTTGAGGTCTTTCATTGAGGTATCTTATTGAATTTGCCATCAAATCTCCTCAGGCTGGCAGTGAAAGGTATTTTAACCAATGTCCAGCTTAGAGCTCTGGGGTCCAGCTGGGCTCTTCCCATCCTACTTCTTGTCATCAGAGAGAGCAGAGCCATAGTCTGTGTCTGACCAAAGCATCACCCATTTCTGTGGCTTGCCTCTTGTCAGACTGTGTCCTGGAAGCCCTCTGCAAAAAAAAATGAAGGGGTTTTGTGAGGGTCGTGGAATTCAGAGCGGTCTGAATACAAGTTTGTTAGACAAGTGTCCAGACAGGCTCCTTTGGTCTTCAGAGAGTCTCTTACCCAGGACAGTGCTCAGTACTGTGGTGATGAAATCAGCAAAATTTGTTTCTTATACAAAACCCTTTCAGTGCACGGTCAGTGACACACATAACAATTGTGGACTAAAGCTTGACTCAGCATAAAGATGAAAAAAACATTCCACAACATGAGAAGCTCCTGACTTGATTTCTGAGGACTTTCTGAGGAAGTATGTTCCTGTCGTGCTTCCTAGTCTAATAGATTAATTTTGGTATGGGATAGTCTTTCAATTTTATTGTGCGTAGTTGCATTTTTATAGCGCGTACTTGGAGAAATACAGAAAGTGATCAAAAAATGTTCCTGATGACTCGTATGTGGCCATCATAATTGCAATTAATGATCTGCTGTGGGTCCAAGTGCAGAAGTGTCTACGTCACACAGATATTCAGAATGAACTGGCTTTTCTAGCGGGTAGGGAGCATTTTTGGAAGGGGAGCCAAAGACTATGAGGGCCTGATCTACATTTTAATTCTTAGAACTGGCTGTGCCAGCTCAGGACTGATGGAAACCTTGATGCTTTGCTCTGTGGAAAGAGGATTCAGAGAAGCACTAAGTGTACAATGCATCGCTTGTTTTAAAAGTAGCAGGGTATTTATTTCCAGTCTTCTAATACATTAACCTTGAAGTTTGTTCGTAATTAAATAGTCTTGTCTTACCAGTTAGCCATTGAAGCAAAAGGACTGTTGTTACAGAGTGAGCTAGGGAAGAGCAGCTGGACTGGGAAACTACTAGGCAATACTGAGAAAGCACATCGACTCCCTGCATTCACAGGGGAAGAGCACCTCTTTTTTCCACCTTCTGCACATTCTGCATGATAAAATTATTTGAGCTGAGAAGGATTTTAGAGCAACCGAGTTAGCTACAAAGCAGGGCGTATTCTGCTGACATTAATTCTTGCTTAGTTTTTGGGGTTTCTATCTGCTCATATACTCACAGCTGTCTTTTCAGCATTGGGGTTGCTGTAAGTTATCTCTGTCTCACCTAACTGGGATCTGCCTGACCTTATGGAAACAACAAAATATGGGTTGGAAGCTGCCCCACTTTCTGGCTGTGCATACCCCTCCCTATACATGATACTCAACATGTGTATGTTGAGTGACTGTATCATAGTGGCTTTTGTAATGCAGTAACTGTGGTGTCAAGGCAATGTGGTTGGAGAAAACTAGGAATACTTGAAACTTAACATGAGTAGAAAAATCAAAGGCACTGAAAAGACAATACAGATGAAGAATTTTTCTTATTCTGAGCCACCACCATATTCTCTACATTACACCAGCTTCTGTATCCCCTAAAATAGCCTTTTCTCTTCTTTGTAGCAGAAGAGAACTTGACTTTTGTGTCTTTACTCTGAGCTGGAGCTACTGGTGTTCAGTCTTTTCATAATGTGCTGATGTATTTAAAAGCTAACCTTGTCAGTGTTTGCCAACTGACGTAGCTTCCCATGAAAATAATCTAATGCCAGTCAGTGAATAGCCTGGAGGAGTTTTGGGTGCTGTTGACTGAAGTATGCCATTGAAATGTTGGTCTTCAGGGCAATAGAGATAAGGAGGTTTTGTATCCCTGCTTGTGAGAAAAACCTAGCAGTCTCACATGAAACCAATTGTCCTGTTAGTCACATGGTTAAGTACAGAGGCAGCCACAGCAACTGAGTGAGGGAACAAACAAGGGCTCTTGTCTGAAGAATGTCCCAGCTATCATTCACATTTCAGAGGAAAAACCTTTCTGTGACCAATCCTGGGGTGGCAGGTAGGTGGGCTCACGAGGCTGGAGGGATGTGTCACTGTAGTGTGTTTGTCACTGTGTCTTTGATTATTTAAACATGCCAGAATAGGATTAAAAATGCCCATCGTTTCTTTCAAATTCCTTTTCTGCTATGTGCACTACCTTCAGGTTGCCTGTTCCTACCCCCTGTGAGGCCTCAATGGAGTTTACACTATGCTGCTTGGTATTTGTTTACTTTTGGTGGCCACAGATGAAGGTTACAGGTTTGAGAACCAGTACATAATTGTAAGGACAGCTCCTTGTGTTATTTTTTCCCTTTCCCTCCTTTGTAAAGTGTGAACCTTTCTTTTGAACTCTGAAGTGACTGTATCATCACAATGTGTGTATGTAGAGATTTGTTTTGACATGGCTTTTGTGGAGGACCTTTGCTCTTCTTATCTCACGCTCCATTTTATTAAGTGCTCGATAGTTTTGCCAGCCTTTTGTGGGGGAGGAGAGGTGATGGGGTGGGTTCTTATGCCTCAAAACTGGGTATTTTTTTGAGGGGAAATTTGCCCAGCTTTACCTAGAGCAGTGTGAGAATCCAGGGTGCTCCTGACTGTTGTTCAGTCACCTCAGTCTGATTTCTTCCAGTAGAAAGAGATCAGTCTTGAAACCCTCAAAAAAATTATAGTGCTTAATGCTATAAGCCAGCACTGACCAAGAAGGCCCATCAGCTGGTCACGCATGGAAACTTGCATGATGTTTCAGCCCCGTCTGAGGCTGTCTATCTGAGCACAGAGTGAAGCAAACCTTTCACTCCTGACAACTGACATTGCTCCGTGGGTGCTAGTGGAGCTACTGCAGCTTGCACCAGCCAAGGATCAGCCCTTCTGTGTTTTGGTGATTAGGAAACCCATGAGTGAAGTCCTACAGGGGGTTGAGAGAAGTGGGCAGTGTGTGTTGGGAACTTCTCAACATTGCAGGATTTCTTTGGTATTCATACACATTTGCAAGAATGTATTCCAAGCATCTTGTACTGTTATTGGTAACTTGTACTGTAGTTTGTTAGCAGTGTTGACTACCTACGTAGCTAATATTCTGTTGCAACTTAGAAAAAGTGTAAACAATTGCAGAAAACAGGAGTTTAGAACTTGTATGTACTTTTTTTTTTTTTATATTAAAGCACTTCAATTAAAAGTACAAGGAAAAATGTTCCTGTAGCCTTTGTTGTACATCCAAACAGATGTGTGGAAAGGGGAGCGCTCTCTTCCTGAGTCCTTCCCTGTTTGCTTTAGTACTAACAAAAAGAGATAGTCAAACTCTCGGGGAGGACTCTGGATGCTAAAGTTTATTCAGCAACCAGAAGACGTCAGCAACCTAGCCGAATATATATTATAAACTAATGGAGTCCCTGCAACTGAAGCTGAAGCATCTGAGGGATCACTGAGCCATTAGTGTATGGTCATTCATGCAGATGTGAGTAGCTACAAGGGGGGTGGTAAGTGGGGAGGAGTTAATGAATGAGTGCACTGCTTAATATGCCAGATTTCCTTTATTTTTATCACAAAATACCTCAGAGGTCACTGGGAGTCTGCTGATGCAAAAGTGGAGGAAAAGCATCCACAGTCCAGGGCTATTTCAGGAGTACTGGAAAGTTGTGGGTTTGGGTGCCAGAGGAGGGGTACTGGAAAACAGCAGCACATACAGGCAACAAATGGTCCTCACCACACATCCCAGGAATTGCTTTTCTCCCCTCTCCCCAAAATGTGCGTATCCAATCCTTTTCTGGATCACATCACTGTGGGGTTGGTGTGCGTAAACAGACATCTCTAAAGTGGCTTGTGATTTGGTGATCTCAGCCCAGCTCTTAGTAGCCAGATGCCCATAATATGAAAACAACTGTCAAAACTGTCTCTTTTGCTGGCACTGTTTAATCAAAGGGACAATGGGAGAGAATGGCAGTCTTATTTCTACAAAGAGCCCTTCACTGTCAAATTTGCCATACAGTAGACTAGCATTCACCTCTGTGGCACAGACTACAGCCACTCCGGAGAGGAACAAAAGCTCTCAGACAGCACGCAATTAATCCAGCATCTATTAAAACAAGCACGGGTAATTTTGAAGGAACATAACAGATTTCTGCTTTAAATTATTCTAAACGCTATTTTTTTTAACTCTACATGGTACGCACAGCTCAAAGTAGAAAACAGAAGGCTGTGTTTCTGGCAGCTGTTGTCTTCTTGGTAGCTGTTTTACATCCCCAGCGTCTCATAATCTTGAGACAAAAATCAAGTAAAGCACAGCAAAGGAACAACATTAAAATGCTGCTGGCTTTCCTGCTGCCCACAGCCATGATCAGGTGCCCAATGCAGGAGCAAACAATTAGTTCCATGACCAAGGGAACTAATGAAATCTGGTTTCCTATGGATTTATGACAATACATTGCCTTGGTGCCAGAGTTGAGGAGTTAGTCTTGCTGCTATTATCTTGAATCCAGATAAGTACTTTATCAGCTATAGTCTCTGGAATGGCTTAATGAACTTTGAAGTGGTGATACATTTAGAAAAAAAGATATATTGCATGCTACACACAGCAAGAGATGAAATTTAGTGGTGGGAATTTACAAGATAATTTAAAAACACAGATCAAAAGAAATATAGCTTGTTTGCTAAGTCCTAAAAATGGGACTGCTGCTGGTTTTATTTCTGTAATGCCTGTCTACACTTTTTCCAGTGCAACTCTATTGAATAATAGTGTGATTGCCAATGGGGTGGTTCCAATAAAAGACACAAAGTAGTTGCAGCAGTAGAGTATAAAGGTGTAAATAAACAATATATTTTCACAGAGGAGGAAAATTACCCAGAGAACTAAGCTGGACATGTATTTTTAAATCTATTTACAAGTGATTTGGAAAAGAAGATGAAAAGTGAGTTGAGAAGTTTACTGAGAATGAAAAACTGTTCTGGGCAGTCAAAACAAGAGTTGATTGTGAAGAGTTGCAGAAGTTTTTCATGATAACGAGGGACTGGGTAGTAAAATGACAGATGAAATCTCCTGTCAATAAATGCACAGTAATGCTTCTGAGGAAAAAAAACCCACCCTAATTATACATGCATAATGAGGAACTCTAAACCAGCCATCACTGCACAGGAAAATGATCTCAGCGTCATCGCTAATTCTGAGAAAATGACAGGTCAAGGCTGAGCAGGTGTCAAAAAAGCAAGTAAAATGGAATTACTAGGAGGGGAGAAAAAAAAAGGGGAAAACAGAAAATGTCATTATGTCCCTGTGTAAATCTGTGATGTGGTCCTGTGCTGCGTAGTTTGGCAGCTTCTCCATACCCCCACCTTCCCATCCCCACAGCCCAGCACACACTCAAGAAGCCAGCGGGTGAGCCAGCAAGAGGCACAGGGGACAGCCAGAAAGCATTGGCGCTACGGGGCAGCGTCCATGCAAGGAGAGAACAAACGCACTGGGACTCGCTGGCTGTCAAGGGAGGTGGCAAACGAGAGACGGGTTTGGCAGGAACCAGCTGCTGCACTGAACAAGCTGCACCTACAGCCCCAGACGTCCCAAAGCATCTGGCTTCCTGCAGCTGAGTGGACACAGCCCAGGTGTGGGGCGCACAGTGAATTTGCACCTTGCTTCTCGTATGTTAAAGACCCCCGGGCTTCCTTTAGAGGTCATTGTTAGGGAAGGTTATTTCCCCAGCCAGCCTGGTACTTTGGTTCTCACATCTTGTATTAGCAGAGTTTATTTCTGTTCCTGGATATGTTTTCCTGCCGCTTTAGTATGTGCCCACACTGGGGGAGGAAAATCTATTTGACACTTTAACTGTAGTCCTTCTGGGGCAAGTTATGCTGTGCCTGCTTGTTTCATTCAGTACAGTTGATCAAAGGTTATCAAACAGCTTGTGGCTGAAGCGTTCAGCGTTTTTCTGGCACAACTGTAAGAAACAATAAGTCCAAACTCAGCAAACCACAGCTAAACTCAGGGCGTGCAAACCTAACAAGAAGAAAGCAAAGGGTGAACACCCCATCCACTTCTGTGGGACCAGGATTTCATCTCTAGGAGCTGCCTGAGAAGTTACAACGGTGATCGCAAAGACTTCGTGAAGGTGGCCTTTCGCAGTGGTAGAAACCGATTTAAAGGCTTTTTATTATGTGATCCCAAAAGGCCCTAGTGCAACTGTCTGTTTTGATGCCACAATAGCTCACTGCTGTGCAGCCTCTGCTTTAGTGATTTTAATTTTTTTTACGTATGCCCACCTTATTCCCAGGAAATAAGAATCCATAGGAATTGAAAGAGCCTCCTCCCTGAAGCTGCCTGCCTGTGCTGAACAGAGAAAGACCTGTCAGTCTCGAGGAGAAGCTACGAAGAGCAAAAGTACCTCCCCAGCAGCCTGACCTTGGCAAGGAGACAGGGGACTCAACATTCACGACAAGTGGCAGCTCCCTTTAATAAATATTTCACGGCAGAGAACGGCAGACTTGGGGAGAAAATGGAGGGCAGGGTTCAGCCTGTGACGCAAGGTGATGTGACCGGACCTTGTCTAGCAGGGCTGGAGGCCACCTAATTGGCATTCCCACACCATGCTTACGAAGAGCATTCTGTAGTCCTCTGGGAACGCAAAAATAATTAAAAGGCCCCTCAGCACGCAGTGTTGCTAATGGGCTCTTGCCTGCCATGTGATGTTTTTGTGCTCAATTAGAGCTGAGCAACACAGACTGCTAAAAATTCACGTCTCCCTCTGAGAGGCACCTGGGTGGACCAAGCCTCTTCTGCTGCATGATGGCCCTTGTCGTGCATTGCCCTGCAGCGTTTGTGTTAAAGAGCTGAAGACAGAGGCAATGGCTAAGCTTCGTGTGGCAGAGTACGCATCACTCTGTTTACTGTGCTGCAGTCTGGCACCGGGAGGCTGAGCGAGCGAAGCTGGTCGGTTCAGAGCAGTCATCCCAGCACACCCAGGCACCTCCGCGGTGACCTTGAGCTACAGAATGACTGTGCATATGGTGTGAAGCAAAGACCCTGGATCTCTTCCAGGCAAGAGCTCGCTCGCGCATTGCATGTCTGTGTGGACTTATGGCTTCTCCTAGCGCAGTGCTAGGCTTAGTCGGTGCCAGCTGCGGCTGCCTGGCAGAAGAATTCCTCCAATACCCCCCCTTTCTGTGCAGATCCTGTACGAGATGATGCCGAGAGACCTATCAACACCTTCTGCATTTTCTCAGGAGGGATTTGGCCACCTCAAGGCAATTTCTCTCTGCAATCTCAGATTTGCCTTCTGTCCAGGCAACTCTTTTATTTACCAGGTCTGCTGCAGAGGCTGCCTTGCCAGGTCTGTGTGCCTAATGCCTTGTGTCTGATGCTCTCACAAGCCCCAATCCGCTTTGCAAACCATCGGTGCTTCGTTTGGGCCAAAACAACAATTCGTCTCCAAGGTATGGTCGGTTGAGTATTCATGGGCTAAACTTAAGGTAATTAGCATTGTTAATGCTCTCTGTGTGATATTACAGCTGTGGGCCTCATTAAAATGTTCTCCTGGGAGAAGCCAGGCGAAGAGTCAGGTGTCAGCTTTGCTTTATGTGGAAAAGCCTGCCTGTTATTCTGAGAGAATTATTTGTTTAAACATGGGATTTACACATGATGGTGTATTTAATCCCCAGTGCTTCTGACAGCCTGAAAGGTGGGCTGAGCTGCTGGGCAGCATCTGGCATGGCTCAGATGGCCAGCCCCTGGCAGCCTCACTTCCAGGAGGATACCTGGCCAGAGGGAGGGACTCAGCAGTGAGGGTCTCCATCTCTTCTGCCTAGGAAAGCCTCAGGCTTGTGGGCTCCTCCCCGAAGCACAGGCAGGAGGCAGCAGGCAGGGGCTGGCAGGCTGGTCTTCTCCCGCCCTGTCCCACCCCATCAGAAGGCCCTGCCAGGTCCAGCCTGCTGCCTGGCCAGCCCCAGCCCCAGCAGCTGCCCAGAGCAGTGGGAGACTAATGAATGCTTTTAAAAGAAAGGAGAAAGACAAAAGGCCACAGAGGAGATCAAGCTGATCTGAACTGAGGGAAGGTCAGGTGGTGAGAAGAGAAGTAGAGGTTGCATTTCACTCTCTGGGGGAGATTTCCTGTCCTTGCGACCAGGGAGGCTCTGACAGGGAGACAGGACAGGAGAAGGTGGCCGTTCTTCCCACCACGAGCTAACCGCCCCCCGCACAGGTTGCTGTGCAAGCTGCCCTTGCAGCCCGTCCATGCTGTCCTTTGGCATCTGCCTGTGGAGCACCAGCCCCTGCTCCTCGGGGTGGGGACAGCATGGCCCAGGGCCACCTTCCTGTGGCAGCACCAGGAGCAGTGCTGATCATCCCAGCAAGCCTCTGTATTTTATACAAGGAGTGGGAGGGTCGAGCACATTACCACCCTGGCAGGGCAGTTATGTCCCAGTAAGAGGCCTGGAGGAGTCTGTGTGCCTCAGGTACCGGGCACGGCACATTGGTGCCCTGCAGGAGGTTCTGCATGCGCTCTGTGACCTTCCCGAGTCCTTTTCCCCCGGCCTGCCAGCAGCTGGCTGGGCAGTTATTTATGAACAAGAGCTGAGCTTCTGCAGCTGAAGGCGGTGGCTGTGGACAGATGTCAGTGCAACACATGGGCAGGTACCAGCTGTTTGCAGGCCCTGAGCACAGGCGGGCAGGGATGCCCATTAGCAGACACAGCCATGCAGAGGGATGCGTGCTGGCTCCAGACCTGGCCTGCAGTAACTGCAGAGAATTTAAAACATAAATGCTGGTACTGTTTTTTTTTATTATTTTTTTAATTTTATTTTTTTTATTTTTTTTTAAAGTTTCACTCAGTATGCACCCAGTATCACTTACTGGAAAGTCTTTGGAGGAACACAGAGAGTTGTGCTTGTGCCTGGGGAGAATGACCACCTATGTGGCTAGCTTGAGTGCTCAGTCCCAGGCAAAGCCTTGTGTTTTGAGCTGCCACATGTGGCTGTCATCTCGGCTTCAGCTTCTAGGTAAGTTCCTCCAGCAACAGATTTCCCTTGAGGGTTTGGCAGGCTGCTCAAATGGATAATGTCCATGTCTGAAAGCTCTCCCTTCCTTTCCATTTTAGGTAGTTAAATGTCCTTGCTTCCCATGGTTCTTTCTGCCAGTGGGAGCTGTAGGTAGGTGGCTGGAAGAGCAGAGAGATGGAGAGATGTGAGGAGGTATCGGTTCCCGGTGTGAAGGGAAGCTGAAGGCCTGGGCAGGAAGGAGGGGTGGCGACTGGCAAGTAGGAGGAAGCCTGACAGGATAGGAAGTGGAGGAGAGAGAAGATACTGCAGGATGGGAAGATTACCTGACTGCAGGGGGAGGATTTGTACACCATGAGGCTGCTTTGCATCAGTTATGCAAATCACCCGTATGCATTGTGCAATGTTTTTCTGGGTTTTGCTGGTTTGGTAGAGGAAGGCTGGCTGCTCCCCATGCTGCCACTGCAGCCACTATCAAAGGAAACTATGTCTTTCCCACTGCTCTGCTGACACCTTGGGATGAAAGCACCTGAATTCAGATGCAAATAAACAAACCCACCTTGATTTCCCCCTGAGTCTAAAAAAAAACACCTTCCCCCTCCCCTCCCTGCGCCCGCCCCTGGCCCAATCTCTTAAAATGGAAGGGGAAAATGGGCTTCATCGGGTGAAGACCTGTAGTTCAGAATCTTTCTCCACACCCCAGACAGTCCAGAGACACCCTCTAACACATAATTTTCAGGTTGCTGTGACAGGGCAAAGTAAAAGTGAAGATCCCCATCTCTCTGGAAGCAAATGTGGTGATGGGGGTGTTAATGGCCATCTGTCTGTCTTACCAGTGTTATTAACTTCTGTTGCATTTCCTGCCTAGGTTTTAGCCCAGCTTCCAAAGGAAAGAAGGCTAGTGCTGTCATGAAATCATCTGCTTCCAGCTAATGTGTTCTAAACTCCTTGGTCATTTCAGCCAAGTATGATAAAATGATGTAGTTGTTAGGATCTTATAAATTTTGTGAAAATGTGGGGATGAACAGGGGAAGGGGAGGGAGTACAAAACATCTCGTTAGTCCGTTCTGAAGGAAAGGACACAGTGTGACATTACACAATATTGAACACGAGGGAATGAGGAAGAAAGATCATTAATGCCCCAGCTGAATGGAAAATTGCAATGAGAGCCTGCATCTTAAAAAGCATTGGAGAATCCCATGCAAAGCAATAGAAAACCATAGAGAACGATGTGTCATCTCTTTTGCTGCTCATGATTCATCATCTCTTACGCTGTGGTTGAAGGATAAAAATGTCTGCTAGAAATTTCACGGTGGACAGCACCAGGCCAAGAGCACAGAAGGGTAAAAGTAGTTGCCTTGGTCAGCTCTCCTGGTAGACATCTCAGCTGGTTCCTGCTGGAGTACCTCCACTGGGACTGCTATGCTGTTTTACACCTGACGAAAATCCGACCCATCGAATTTTGTGCTGAGGGAAGTGTTTAGTTCTTTCACTAAAAAAGTGGTAACAAAATAAATTCAGCAAAATTATCTGTTATACTGGGCCCTACCTGCTCTTTTAGGAACATTTCACCAGAGCGAAATCCCGTCAACATCCCTGTTGTTCTGGTTCTCTCAGACCTGGGAGGAGCCTGGGGCAGAGGAATGACACGGCGTAAAGTTTAGGAGGATCCAGTTTTTCTCTTGGGCTTCTCCAAATATCCACAATCAGTCTGCACCCGAGTCTTTAGGGTTTCCTGAGGTGGCCTGCATTTTGGCAACAGGACTTGTGAAAGGAGGTGCCCTCCCTCAGGGAGAGTTGCGCGCTATGTTCTGCCCTTGCACCACACAAATAGCTCTTGGAAAAATTTGACTCCTTCTGTAGCCAGGGCGTACAGCCAAGTCAAACTGCAAACTCTGGGTCCACATTTTGGCTGATGCCTGGCCAGGGTGTCCAGAGTAGACCTTTACTTTGCCTCATGCGTTGGAGGCAAGTAGCAGACTTCAGAGGTGGAAGCGCTTGCTGTAAGGAGTGCGCCATGCCTGGACCTTCCTACATCTGGAGCAGAAGCCATGGACAGAAATTCCGTGTCAGAATGGAAATCACGTAAGAAAAACAATTCTGTTTTAAGAGAATTCAAAGCAGGGTTTTGTACAGTGATAGAGGCCGGCCAGAACGGTGCAATATCAACTACTAACATCTTTACTAATAACACTAACTTTGGAGAATCGCTGGGCACAGGGATTTCATCCAATTTAAATGTAGCTCTCCTGTGTTTCCTTTGCTGTGAACTTGCACAGATGAAAGGAAGAATAATAACTATCTCGCAGACAAGCAGTTCCACGTACCAGAGATTAGCAGAGGCACCGGCGAGGCGCGGGGCTCCTGCCGGGTGCTGACATTCCCGCAGCGCTGAGCAGAGCCTGCATTCAAATCATTCCGAGGAGAGACGGCTCTTCTGCAGGGGCAGCACCACGGACGTGGCAGGGACCAGGCAAACGGGTGCTCTTTACTCACAGCTCGCCGAGCGCAGGCGTGTCCACTCCTTATCTGTCCCATGGGCTGCTGTGTGCATCCTTTCCTCATGTCTGGTGCACATGTGTGTTTCCGTGTGCATCTGTGTATCTGTTTCAGGGCTGACATGTTTGCCTGATGATACATATTTAAATAATGTAAATAATTGACATGCAATAAGGAAATGCGCTTTATCAAATGAAGCGAGACCAGGCAAGGCCCAGCATCAATTCATATTCATACGCTGTGCATTTCCTCCCTGTTTAATCTGTGTTTTAAAGGAACCTGTCCCTACTGGGAATTCCACTGCCAGCCCTCACCAGCCTCGTTTTGTGCATAGTATGCCTTCAAAACTAATCCATCCTCAAAGCCAGAGGCTCATGTCAGCTTCATTTTGAGAGTGAGCATTTAATTTCTGCTTGCTCCTGTCCTTTAAAAAAAACCGCAGCGTTTAAGCTAGCAAAGGGGGAAAGAGCAAGGAGGGAGCAGAGAAACAGCAACCTGACTCTCCATCACAGCTAAAGCCAGCATTCTATTATGAAGATGGATTTCTCCTTGCCCTCTCTCTACCCTGCACTGATATTAGGACTCTGTGTAAGGCTCCCAAGGTCCATTTCTCCTGAGTTTAAATTCAATGCCCCTGCACTTCTTTCTCCCGCCTTTACAAGTTTCTTCTCCCCTCTGCTTATTTTGTACTGACAGCATAAAGTTTTGAATGACCGAACAGGGGCTTAAATTTGTTGTGCCCGGTGATCCTGATGGCAAGTGCCGGGCGAACAGTACAAATCTTCCCTAAATCCAGCTTGGCTTTGATCCAGCTGTGTGTGTACCCTTTTCAGTCTCTGTGCCTCAAAACGTTTGTGCTGTTCCTTCTTTGTTTTTGGGAATATGTGGAGCGATGCCTTTATTAATTGTGCACCATAGCCTGTGAACAAATTAGCATGTGTGCACAAAGGTGCTTTCCTGGCCACCCGATCTGTACAGCTATGCTTAATTGGTGTGAGCGTGGCCAGGGAGAAGCCGTTAAGCAGGCACTGCATTTAGCTTCGCTCTTTCTTCCCCTCTCACTCAGGAATTAATCTACATTATTTTTGAATCGGAGTCTCCAGGCATCTTGTTTAATTTATGCTGCAACTTTCTTATTGTCTCTGGAAATGCAATTGGAAAGAACAAATCCATGCAGAGGATCTTTAGGAGAGGGCAAAGGAAGCTGCCAACGGTGATTATGCAGTGAGACAATCAGCATGAAGAGTGGCTAGTGCCTCTGAACAAACAAGTTATCGGTAAAAAATGGCAGCTTTGATCAATTTGTGTTTTCATTTGCCTCCATGCGAGGCTGTAACCCTTTAACTTCAAGTCCAGCCATTAAACTCAGGCTGCTCTTCCTTGAAATAGGACTAGGCAGAAAAAACTCTTTCCCCCTCCACCTCCCTGTTTCAGGCATTTAGGATTAGCACAGCATCTCCGAGCTTATGCCTGGTGTTTCTTCACCTTCTGAGCCTGGGCTTTTTGTCTTTGGCCTGTACTGCTTTCCTGTGCTTTGTCCTGTTTTCACTCACATACAGACCATGAAGAACCTGCAGGTCTTCAGTGCTTTTTGGGAGTGGAAAGGCCATGAATGATCTGCTGGTCAGGGAATACGCCTCGAGGAAACTGTCTGGAGCAAGACCCGAGCTCTTCAAAACACCGTGAGGGACTGTTTTTGTGCACTATGCCTTGGGTATTCGCAAAGCTGCAATCTGGAAGGAGAGCTTCTGCCTCCATGCCAGGAATGTCCCCCTGGCATTTGCCTTCAGGGTTTGTGCCTCCTGTGGGGGGCAAGAAGCCTGCAGCCACCCCTCAGCCAGGGTGTTCCCCAGCATGTCCCCAGCTGGAAATCCTGCCCTGGCACCACCACCTCCCTCGCAGGGGGGGCAGCTGGCCGGAGCACAGCACCCTTCTTTCCTGGCAGCACTGCTGTTACAGATTCAATGGCCCAGCAGCATTCGGTGGTCTGTAGGGCTGCAGGAAAAAGGAGAAATTAGCATGCATGTCCCTGTGCCTCTTGGGCCCACAGCATCCAGGTCTCATAACTCTCTTTCTCTGCGCTGTCCTGATGCCTCTATTGTTTCTCATCAGCTCTCATTATGTTGATTTAACGTCTTCTGCCTTCCTGGGGCAGAAATAGCACTCGTCCTTCCCCTGCATCTTCAAGACAACACTGTGCAGCTGTGGAGAGTCCTTGAGAGTGCATTAGTGGCAGCTCTGACCCACAACCATCTCTTACTTATCTGCTCCAGACAAGAAATTGAATTCCCCAGTCCTACAGACCGTAATGAAAAGATGAATGGCATACCAGGGTCTTTACTTGGGTGAAGTAGAGCTGCCATGCTCTCTGCAGAGACACTGATTCATCTCTCCCTTGGTGCTCCCACTCAGGTATGTTGATGACAATTAGGAGAGTTGGTTTTGGTACTGTCCGAACAGTGCCGGTTGTCTGTTTGGACCATGTGTAAATAAGCAAAACCTCCACAGGGCACAAAATCCCTGGGAGGTGCAAGACTTGGCTTCTCCATGCTGCCTGCTTTTCTGTTGTTGAGTGTGTGCAAGGCAGGGTGTACTGCCCAGGCACTCAACGGAAAGAGAAACTGAGGCACACTCTGGAGTGCCTCAAGACATGGTGCAAGAACGGCAGGTTTAGTTTGTGCTGAAATGATGCGAACATGTGACTGTTCCAAGGCCATACACTATAACGGAGGATTCATTCAACACAAAGCTTTGGCTCACTTGAAATGAATGACTTGTGTAGAGGAATTGTAGAGGAATGAAGGCAGGTTAATTAACATTGATAATATACAGCTGTGGGCTGGCCTCAGGGATGGAGGGTTGGCTGATGTGGGTAACGTGCAGCTGTGGCTGGTTCCTGCTAGAGTAGTTAAATAGCTCTAAGGGGTATGGGAGAGAATGACTGTATGAAGAGGAGAACCAGATGAAGAGCACCCTGGGGGTAGGAGAGATAAGGAGACTCGGGGAGAAGAAGAGGGCCCAGATGAGGAGAGGCTGGCTGCAAGAGGAGCCTGGAGAAAGAAAGAATCTGGATGCAGCAGAAGCAAGAAGCAGGGTGGAGTGGCCTGAAGAGGATGCAGAAACAGCACGGACAGTAGGTGAACTGTTGAACCCTTGTGGGGGATTGGTGGCTGTGCCGGGGCAAGGCGCAGGAACTATTTATTAAAGTTAACTTGGCATGGGATGGTAAAAGCCTTGTTGCAGCCAGCTAATCTGGACAGTGTTGTGACAAATTTATATCTTTTACAACTGGTGCCTTGTGTGAGGCTTGAACTCAGGACCTTCAGATTATGAACCTGAGTGTAATGAGCGGTGACAGTGGTGATGGCTGTGCCGGGGGACATCTGAAGTTTTGAGCAGTGACAGTGGTGCCCAGCGTAGCGGAGGCAGGTGGGGGATAAGCTGCGATCCAGATCACGTTGAGGCAGGCAGGGATAGCCTGCGATATGGATCAGACACCAGGAGATGTGAGCCGTTGGGGATAAAGAGAAGGAAGCCTGACCACCGTAACTCAAATAGCAACAGAGTTGCTGGAAAACACTGTCCCCAAAGTCACTCAAAGATATTGCTGGACTCAACAGCTCAACACCTCCCATAGAGCTGTTCAAAAGGCAACAACAAGCTCATCTGAAATGTGGCCTGAGGCTTGCTTGGAAGCTAGCTCCAGGCTGAGATGTCTGCCTTGCCCACCAACACCCTGGGCCAGTGCTGACTGCAGCCTGCCTCCCTCTGAGCTGACTTGCTTGTAGGGCAGCCCCAGGCTCCCGGCAAACCCAGGACCCCTGTGAAACTTTCATCAGTCCTAGACAGCCTGCAGCTGAGCCCAAGATTAGCTTTGTGTCTTGCATGAACTGAAAAGCCAAATATATTTTCCTTGGTTTCACCACACTCCCTGTTCTTAGTCTCTGTCTCTCATATGCAATGTCACTGCTGCTTGTTTTCCCCTAGGGACAAGTCAGACAGTGGCATCTTGTCCTGCGATTTCTGAACCCACCAGTGTCCAGGCATTTTTTACAGAGGTGGTCATAGCTCCTCTGGTTTGCAGTTTTGTGCCCAGCTGCCCTTTCCTTCTCCTGATACAGGGCACCCTGAGCCATTAGGGATGATTTTGTGTTGGTATTTGGAAACTGATGGGGAATCCAGTGCAGCATCTGGAAGCTGTCTGATTCTGGGCTTTCCAGAAACGGGACCCACTGGAGAAATCTGTGAGTGCAGAAGGTTGGGCAGCTGGGTGCTCCAGTCCCAGACAAGAGCCACCCTGGTTCCCTGCTGGAAGCTCTTCCTCATCCTTCCCCTTTGGGTTTCTGCCTGCTTGAGGAGGCAGGTGAATCATAATCTTGAGGAACTGGCACAGGCACAGAGCTAGGGGAGACCAAGGGCAAGCAGACAATGATGGGAGGTGTGATGGAAGGTGTCATGGGAGTAGATCAAAGACAGGAGGATAGAGAAAAGAGGTAGGAAAACTCGGACTTAACCTTCTGCTGCAGTTTCCAGGGAAGACAACCATATTCTCAGCAATGAAAAGGTTAATTCTCTTGAGACCCTCTCCCCCTCCTTCCCAAAGCCTATCTCAGAAATAATCAAAGTATTTAATGAATATTGCACTAGTCCAAATAAGTACAATCATCTTCCAGGAGTATTTACATGCAGGGCTATAATTAGCAGCCTCCTTGGCACCAGCCCATATGAGTTGACAGGTCACAGTTTCCATTACATACTACATTTTTCCATATCACTGCTCAGTCATGAGTGACTATGAAACAAGTTAACCAGACTCAGCGTAGATGAGGGACTGAATGAGCCATGGTGATGACCAGAAGAGGAGCAAGTGATTTTTCTTGTCAGGAACTTGCTGAGAATCGTCAACACCTCAGTTAAATGACTACCTCCTAAACTACATGTTTTTAAGGTATGGTTTTCAAGTAATCTGGGAAGTCGGATTTCAGGATTTTTGTATTTCCTAGTGACCATGAAACACTTCTTCCCTGACAGAACTTCTTTCTCCTACTGAGGTGGAGGGTAGTGTTTTGTCCATCCTACTGGAAGATGTCTCTTGTTCCAACAGAGGCGATGGTGAAGGTGAGATGACACTTAAACCCCAAAATGTTTTTGAACACCTCTTCCTCCTGGACCTTGCTGTTAGCTGCTCGGACATGACAGGACATGTAAGGAAGCAGAAGCTTTAGAACAGAAATGAACTTCTGCCTGTGGAGGAAAATTATTCGATTATGATCAGAACCTCAGAAGGCTGTGTCCTTGAGCATTGTCTTCCCCTGCTGCATTTGCTGAGATTTTCCAGTTGTGTCCCATACATTGCAGCCATGCCCTGCACATTCCAGTCAATGGCCAAGCTATGCTGATGCTGCAAGAAGCAAAAGTAGAAATGAACTCTTACGCAACTTAAATACAAACATTCCCCTTGGCCTGACCCCATAAAATAAAGCTTAATTAACTTAAATAAATGACCCAAAATAACTTAAACTTAATTAAATTCTGCAACTATAGTCAAGACCAGCTTCACAATGTTAGCTTTTTCCCTCCAGAAAGACACAACCAGCATTACAGTGAAACTGGCTTAAGATTTTATTTATCTTTTGAACAACCTATTGCTTTTTTTTTTTTGGGGGGGGGGGGTAATACTTCTTGCTCTTTTCCCTTATTTTAAGAAACTGTTGCTATAGATAATAGATATGCATTCAAAGAAGTAACAGCGTTTATGGAAATGCCTCATTATAAGCTGAAAAGCAGTACAGGTCATTAGAATAAATAAAGTTAAAATTTTTAGTTAGCAAGTGAGATAAATGGACATTTTCCTATGGAAAGGGATTTTTATTCTGTCAGAAACTGTTAATTCATCTAAACTTAAATATTCTACAGAAAGATGACAATACACTTGATAACAAACTCTTGTTGAAACAAGCCAGCAAACAAACAAACAAAAAACCTGATTAAAAAAACCCAAACATTTTGTCTTGAGATGTTAAATTTTGATAATTTTTTATGTCACACTTTAAATGGCTTTCTATTAATTATTTTAATGTCAAATTGAATTGTATAATAAAAAGCAAAGATAGGTAAAATGAAATTGTTTCATTCTAAATCCAACATTTGGATCAAAATGAAAGTCAATTTTTTCCGAACTCAATTCAGAATTACTGGGCATTTCTGATTTATTGCATTCTGCAGCAGAAGAATGTTTAAACCATGAAAGTCCCACCCTCAAGTGAAAAAAGTAATTTGCTACATAGTTCTTGGGAGCAATGATAGCACCTAAAAGATTCCTTGGGAAAGCATGAGATCTTTGCTTTGTCCCTGGAGGCACCCAACTGGCATTTGACAGATTTGTGATGCTGGAGTAAAAGGTACAGGAAATCTGCTGAGGGCTGTGAGGTTTGATGCTGGAAAAGCATGAAGTATAGAAGCAGGCTGCTTTATTATTGTTGTTGTTATTGTTTTACTCAAAGTTATTCATAAATGTTCAAAATAGATACATACATCTAGAGAAGGTATCTGTGAGCAAATTCTCCCCTTTTCTCTGAGGATGTCAGCATCCTTATTTTGTCACTCAGATATGCACATTGCCTATTTGCAAGAGCAGCTGGGTTGGGCAGAGGCCCAGTGAGATGGGTACCCACACCAAAGAGAGTCCTCCAGTCTCCCTGGTGCTTTTTGACTGTCTTGCTGGAGACTCAGCCCTACATAATGTGCAAGAGTTTTGCAGAAAAGATTACTCTTGGTTTGGTACTATCTTGACTCCTCATTTAACTGGGTTTCTGCTTGGATGTGAGCTCCAAAGGCACCTTTTCTGTATTGCTCCTCACTGGCCCGCACAGGAGACCCACGTGGTGGTTTGGGTGGAATGCAGAAGCAGTGTTTGAAGGGGGGGACAGAAAGGAAGGATGGAGCGTGTAGGGTGCTTGCAATTTTCCACTTGATGCCCTGCCGGGCTGCCATGAGGAGACAGGAACATTAGTGCTGACCCCCGCCTACAGGTGCTCTTGCAGCTGCAGCTGGGCAAGGATGCTAACAAGGAGAAGCGCCTCCTTAGGCAAAAGAAAGCCAATTAAAAACTAGCTGCTGTGACAGGTAAGGAAATATAAACTAGACATTTTTACAGTGCAGTTTCCTTGCTGAAGCTCTTGGCTGGGCCTCCCCAGTGCCTCATACATGGCTGCCGCTGGTCCCCATGCATGTGGCAGCAGCGGACTGCCCTTCAC
Source organism: Falco biarmicus (assembly GCF_023638135.1). Classification (NCBI taxonomy): domain Eukaryota; kingdom Metazoa; phylum Chordata; class Aves; order Falconiformes; family Falconidae; genus Falco; species Falco biarmicus. The sequence goes on along the minus strand of NC_079294.1, from coordinate 22,870,146 downwards.
ACCTCAGAGCGTGCCAGGCTTTATTATGTGCTCGCATGTCTCCCTCAAAATTGGCACCATCTGGACCACCACCTGAATGTCATTTCTTCCTGCACAGCTTCTCACGTGATTTGCCAGCTTGTGTTTGTGATTTGGAGGAGGGGGTGTGAAAGGTGGTGAGATCTGGCACAGTTTTTTTACATAAGCAGTGCTGCTGACAGAACTTTTCTTTAAGATTTAATTGATCCCTGCACCTCTTTGGAAACCTGTTCTGCTTATTCAGAGGAGCTCCCTAAATCTGCATCCCTCAGCCTCCAATCAGGAGTAAGCGGACTGCTGCAGTACCTCTAAGAGAATAAACAAATTGACCAGACTAAGGACAACCTCAGAAATAATGAGCAGCTTTTTGTTTGCCCTGCTTCTACAGGGAAAGGAGAGCATGCCACAGGGCTTGGAGAGGCCAGTCTCTGCTGGGTGCCTGGTGGTTCAGGTGGCACAGGCACCCACACAGCTGTCACTAACAACCTGCTCCAGGATGCTCAGGTGAAATAAATACTCCATCATCTGCAGTGCAGTTAAAGTTCTGTTTATACAAAAGCAGCTATGATCACAATCTTTTTCAGAATTGCTGTAGTCTAGGGCACAGACTCCTAAATCAAATTTTGATTTAATGAATCTGACAAATCCAGGCTGTTGGCCTGTTACTGCAGAATACATTCTTGTACCTGTACTGCCTTTGCTACCAGCCAGTTGCTCTATGAATGGCACATAAAAGTTAAGCAAAGGCCACCATTCATATAAGCTCTACTCGGATAGCACCTACAGGCATGGACTAGCTGTACAGGTGACGGTTATGACCTGCTTCTCTTTCTGGGATGAACAATAACAAGTACATTGAACCACAGGGAGTGAAATCCTTTGCATGCAGCAGTAAAAAAAGGGGCAGACCATACAACATTTAATAATGAAGCTTTTTAAATACTGTAGTTTTAGTAATGTTAAATATAAATCTTCTTAGAGGGAAGCTTGGAAAGGCAAGTTCAGTGCCTGCTGCCTTCACAGAGACCTGGAGAAAATTAGTTGGCTGCATTGCAACCAAAAAATTACAAAATTTTTAGTTAAAATCTCTTTGACATCATGCTGCCTCCCAGTGTACATCAACTAAACAAGGGGTTTAAATGTTTTAGGGTATGCAAATGCACAGTCTTGTCACTGCATGTGCTGTCACTAGCAAGCTAACCTAAGAGTCATACTGTAGAGGAATGACGGCAGGTTAATTAACATTGATAATATACAGCTGTGGGCTGGCTTCAGGGGTGGAGGGTTGGCTGATGGGGATAACATGCAGCTGTGGCTGGTTCCTGCTAAGTAGTTAAATAGCACTAAGGGGTATGGGAGAGAATGACTGTATGAAGAGGAGAACCAGATGAAGAGCACCCTGGGGGTAGGAGAGATAAGGAGACTCGGGGAGAAGAAGAGGGCCCAGATGAGGAGAGGCTGGCTGCAAGAGGAGCCTGGAGAAAGAAAGAATCTGGATGCAGCAGAAGCAAGAAGCAGGGTGGAGTGGCCTGAAGAGGATGCAGAAACAGCACGGACAGTAGGTGAACTGTTGAACCCTTGTGGGGGATTGGTGGCTGTGCCGGGGCAAGGCGCAGGAACTATTTATTGAAGTTAACCTGGCATGGGATGGTGAAAGCCTTGTTGCAGCTGACTAGTTTGGTTAGTGCTGCCACATCATACCTCTGCCTGCCTTCCCTGGTACGAAAGGTTGTGAGATTGCTATTGTTATGGAAGCCCTGCAAACACACATATATTTTATAGAAACCTGCAAGCACTGAATCTCAAGGATAAGGGGGTCTAGCTATTGCCTTGCCAATGAAGCTGATGGAGAGGCAGGAGCCACGGAGAGCGGCACCATCTCCAGGTAGGGACTAGTCACCCAGTCCCCACGTGACACCTTCACTGGTATTAAGAGCATGATTTGCCATTTTGCTTCTACCTAACAGTCAATATGTTAAAAAGCAACAGTGGCCAGTGTTGGCTCCCACTTAAGGAAGGAGAAATTGGGTGCCTTGCTGGGGAGGACTCATGAAAGGACCTATAGGGGCCGTGTGCATACTCTGTAGAGATACTTCCCATTCATATTCTCACTGCAATGTGTAACTGCAGCAAGTCCTCTTTCACGCCCAGGTTAAAAGAAACATCAGGAAGACACGTTGCCTCTGCTGCTAAGGAAATTCTTCGCCATTCTCCATCCACCATTAATTCTGTCATTTTATCTGCTGCGTAACTTCTTTTTTATGTGAGTGTACCATGCTGCTGCCTCCCCAGCTGCTCAGGTCTGGCTTGAGAGATAGGGGTCTGCTTATATACTGTTTGGTTCTGGGGAACTGATCGCTCTAGGTCTACTGGCTCTGCTCCTCTCATTTTTCCACAGTGAGGCTGTACCATCAGCTGTATCGTCTGCATCCTCCATATTTATGAACAAGCCAGCTCCACTTTACAACAGCCATGTAGCCTGGTGGCCTTCTACTGCAGTCTCTGTGAAAGCTCTCCTAGTTTATAGCCAGTATGCATATTTTAGAGACCAAGACAAAGCACATATCAAAGAATGTATCCACTCCTAATTTTGGGGAGGAGAAAGGGGTATGCTAGGCTGTTCACAGCTGGCAATAGGTAAGTAGGGTAGGTCTGTACTAACCAAAGGATTTGCCATGTCCTTCTGGGAACCAAGCAGGTCTAGGTTAGCCAGCAGAAGTTCTGCCAGGGAAGGGCCATAGGTCTCAGCCTTTTATTTGAAACTTAACTTCATTGCAATGTCAAGAGCTCAGCTGCTGGTTCAGCACAACTCTAATTAAAACTGTATCTTGCATCTCTTTAATGAATGGTGTAACAAATCGGAGTAGGCACTGATTGCATACCAAAAGTTAGTTGGTTTTGGTTGCTTCTGTAAAACATGAGCAGTACTTGCACATAGCTTCAAAATAGCTCTTAGCCTTACAAGTGGCTGAAGACACACATACACAGTGTTAACTCCAGAGAAACTTAAGAAAAAAACATGTTTTTGATCAAATTGCTGGGAGAAGAGGTCCTTTTCCTTCCTTAGTGCATTTCCTGAGTTTGACTAGAGGATGGGTGGATGGAATAAGCAAAATAAATTACTGAAATCCCTGACACATTGCTTGTTTTTGACAGAAAGAACAGGGTTTTTTTGGAAGTAATCGGACAGATATTCCATGAAGTCCAGGGGGCCAACAATTGCTCTTTTCCTCCTAAAAACTGAGTCTTGGAGTGGTGCCAACTCTCAGAAATAAAGTGCTAGCCAGCGGCAAGAAAATGCAGTTTGATTTATTTTATACCTTTAAAGTGAGTGGTAGGCCTTTTCTATGTACATTAAACCCAGCAGCCCTTTAATTATGGATTGGTTATTTCTAGTAGCCTTAAGATACAATTATTATCTGTCCGAATGAAAAACCACCTGGGTGGCAAGGCTGAAATACAGGCTTGCTGGTTTTGCCTAAACAAGGAGACTCTAACAACTTTTATGGAAACATTGGCTACATAAATACTATAGACACCTATCCTGTAGCTGGATACAACCCCATACATCCCCTGTGTCCAGAACACAGAGAATGACGCTGACTACATTTTTTTCAGAAAAAAGAAAACAAAAAACCAAACAAACCAGAATTATTTAGGTTTGACTGTGTCCACACCCCTTTTCTTTCCAGGAATGTTCTGAATTAGAACTTGACTTGGAGGAATGTTTATGGAAACAGTCAAATTAAAATAAATATCAGAGAAAGGTTGAGCAAACCCCACTGTAACAGTTGTAGCCATATTTTTGGGTGGCAGAGAAAATACCAGGTGACCTGCATGTCCAAACAAAACTAAATAAACCTTGAATTTCAACTATCCAATGCCAGCAGCAATCGCTTTGCGAATGAGCTATAGATCAAGAATTTCTCCAGGAATAACTCTCTGGCAAGTAAATATTTGGCAAGTATATTCAAATAGTGAATAAATCTTGGAGATACCGCAATCTACTTGCGGGCAATTTGTTAACACAAAAAGAGATGAAATTCGTCAAAGACGTCTTTGCCCAGGAATGACAGGCTCGTAGGCTAATAGAAATTAATTTTCTGTCTCTAATATTGGGCACTATTTCTGCCTGGTATCACAGACCCTGACATTTCTTTGGCATGCGATGCTGAGAACAGCCAGTTGCAATTTGTGTTTGCTTTTAAATTTACAGTTTAGCCAAGGGGGTAGAGAAATGCTTCCTGTTGGGAGCAAATCCACCCCTCTGCCTGGCCCACACAGAGCCTGCACGGTGCTTTGAAGTTCCCTGTAAAATCTTGCAAGTGGTGCATGGCCCCACCTGGCCCTGGAGGGATATGTGTCACCTGATATGTGACCTCTCAGGATGTGGCTGGAGCAGGGACAGATTGCCTTGCCTTTGAGATTAACACCTTGTGCTCTACCTGTGTTTTCAGGTTATGTAGCTGTAATGAGCCTAGTATGCATGATGGTATCCCCCGTCCACGACAGTCATAAATTGCATCCCTGATACAAGTGCTATCTTAAAGAAATGATCCTGTATTCCAGACCATTATTTAAGCATGCTGGAGAGGCAGGAGGTGATGGCCAAGATTCATACATGCAAGAGCTCGGCAGCCTCAGGGGAGTGGGGATGGTGGGAGGGCAGCAGGCCAGGAAGATCAAAGGACTTTCTGAGTCACCAGCTCATCAACTGGGTCCTTCCCTTCAAGGACAGGGAAAGAGGGAGAGGGAAGGGGGCTCACCGAGACTTCTTTCTTAACCTCCTCTCCCATGAGGATCTTCCAGCACCCTAAGTGGAGTGCCTACTTCTGTCCTGCCACGATGAAGCCTGTTGAACCAAGTCAAAATCTGCTCCGTCTGCCATAATCATTGCTAGCAGAGAACCCACTGCAGCCAGTGCTCCCGAGGTCTTCCAGGGAAAGGAATACATTGGGTCATTGCAAGTGCACTCCCACACAAATACTCAGCTGGATGAGTCACCAGGAGCAGGCTGGTAATCTCAGCAATGTCTCCTCTCATGCCTGGCTGCAGTGCTAGTACAGTGCTGTGGGGAGTACACATTATCTCCAGATAAGAGCACCTGCAGGGTATACTATAGGAAAAAACACTTTTGCCTTATTTTATGGGGAACTTGTGCATAGAAAGTCCTACCTGACTTCAGAAGTATCTGCTTGTATGTACTTGTATGTACTGACCAAGCATGATGGTACAGTCATATAAAGCTTTAGAGAAAGTGGCTGCTGGATGGTTGTATTGCATGCAAACGAAAAAAGTCCTATGGATATTATGCAAGCCTGTTCTGTGGAAAAACAATTCCAGGAGTGATCTAGGTGGTTTTAACACATTTTATTGGAACTGTTTTCAAAAAGACCTTCACTTACTGCAGCCGGGTGCATTAGTTTCCGTAAGGACAAATGTACAGGGTTTTGAGAATGTCATGCGTGTCAATAATAAAATTATTTTCTGATCCTACAGATATTACAGTTTTAAAGCCTTTGATGATCTCCTCTTCCTGGACTGGGAACAGCTGCTGATTCCTCTTGCAGTGTTGGGCATGACCCCTTTCTGATGGGGGTCAGCTCCCCTTTTCAGCTACTGTGACAGAATTGAAAATGTGTCCAACAGGAAAGCTGGAGAGGGTTTGGCATTGACTCCATCTCCCCTTGGCACTCTTGCTAGGGTAAATTTGCAACTGAAATTCCAAATTTGGCAAGAAAAGGAGGAACCATTTTCCTGGCAGCCCTCCATAGGTACTCAGGAGAGTAGATGGGGGGTGGTAGCCACAGAACAGATGGCAGTGTGGGATGAAGGTAGATAAAGTGGTCAAAGATGTGCAATAAATAGATTTAACAAATATGTTACACCACAACATGTGTGACACATGCATGTAGTTTGCTACAAAGAGCACGATGCCAGGGTGATACCTCACTTACACAAATGACTGGGTAATTGTGCCGTATGGATGAGCACAGCCCTTCTGTCTTCATATTATTATGTTTTTCCTGAGTGATCTTTTAAAGAAAAAGGCAGCAAAGTTGATAGCAATCTTTGAGAGACTGGCATATGAGAAGAGCCTCAGCCGTTACAGTCTGAGGTGGGGAGAAGACTGAAAAGAGACATGATAGTCCCAAACATCTACACTGGGTCATAGTGGAGAGTGGATGTTGATGCAAAGTGTAATGAAGTCAAGGCAATGCAAAAAAATACATTAATGGAAATGCTTGGGGGGAAAAATCTGCGGTGCTGAACATCTTTGCTGTTTGTGGCCTACAGATGGCTCTCACCGTTTTTAAACTTACTCAGAGATGGCTTTTTATGTTGTATATCAGACATTTAATTTTTTTCCTTGCAGTAAAGATGCTTCAACTATGGAAAAATGTGTTCCTGGGGGCATCTGCTAGGGTCCCGTCCCTGGAGATTTCAGAGGCGTGCTAGATAAAGCAACTTTGGTGAATATTCAGTAGGGAAAATCCTGCTGATTACAGGCAGCAATGCTAGATGAGCTGCCAGGTCTTTTATTATCTATGACTCCACGACTATTGGTAGTGAAGGGAGTTCTTGCACAAAAGCCTTTACTGGCTTTATGCCAAGGCTGCTTCCAGGAAGGGGGAATCCATCATGTCAGAGATGAATGCAAACACAGAGCTTTCTTTTGCCCTCTCTCTCCTTTTGGACTGTCCTTTCATCTGACAGAGACTGTGGTGCTCTGTGTATACTTTGCAACTTTATTTGCTTAAGATTCCCCAGAAACAAAAAGACACTGAGGGGAGGGATCACCTTAATATAGTAACTTGACTGTTTTCTGGGAACTGCTTGCTTGGTTAGAAGAGAAAGTCAGGGAGGGAAGGCCAAGCCTCATGGGAGGCAGCAATGCCCCGACAGCCAGGCAGGGAGCCAAGAGAAGGACGCTGATCCAGGTCCTGTCACCTGCAGCCAGGGCACATCATTCCTGTGACCCTTTAGAGACCTCAGATCCCTTCCCTGGCAGATGTTCATACCCAAACCACCGTTACAGTGATGCAAAATTGCCACCATATTTATCAGGTCAATAATACCCGAGGTGAGAAAGGCCACACAACCAATTTCACCTCCTATTTGGTGCAGGTAGCTCTAGCACTGCTCTTGCCATTGCTCCCACATTTCAGAAGCCTGTGGTTTGCTGTGCTGCGTTCCATAAGTCTCTGACAACTCTCTGATTAAAGGATGGCAGACGGCAGTTAAGCTCTGCCTGGCTTTGGCTGTGAGGGCAGTTTTGCAAAGAGGGAGGCAGGGTGCAGCAGGAGTTTGGCCTCGCAGTGGAGCATCTCTGCATCCAGAGGCAGGTCATCGCAGGGGGACAGGCATTTTGGGCAGTGTAGCTACCTACCCAAAATGTGTCGCATGCAGAAGCTCAGGAGTTTGGCTGCAGGATAAGGGTTGCAATTTGCAGGTGGCCCACAGCAGATGATCCAGCACACTGGGCACAGAAAGATGGGTTGGTTTTTTTCCCCATGTGTTGGATGTGCATGTATATGAGCTGGGCTGGCTGAGGTTCCTGGCAAGACAAGCCTTTTCTAGACCATAGAAAGCTCTAGTTAGCTTGAATTGGCCAGACCATGCCCAAAATCTGTCTGTGCCCCAGTGTGGAGGATCTAACATCTGGTATCAGCCATCAACTAAGGGAAGGAATTGAGGCCTTCCCTGCTGCTGTCTGTATAAACAAATACACAGCTGCACTGACAGACACACATATAGAAAATGGTGTCAGAGATTCCAGCTGTCCCAGAGGTGACAGAACAGCCAAGCAGTCCTGAACACAGTGTGCAGGCAAATGTTGCGGACTTGCTTTTGCCAAGGTACTGCCACTGCCTGAGCTCAGGATGTGCTCACAGGCCAAATTGTGCTGTGGGGCTGAGGTTCAAAGAGGGGTCAGTCCAAACCCACATATGCATCTCCCTCCCCCTGTTTTTGTAATTGCAGAGCAGAGAGAGACCTCAGCAGCCTTGCACGTGGCAGCCCTTGAGGAGCATTTCTTTTAGTGAAGCAGCTGATTCTTCAGCCAGTTTAAGCAGGGAAATGCCAGTTTGACAACTCCTTCATGAGGGCACAGACCGGCCTCTCTAAGAGGGGGTCAGAGAAAAGAAGAGTGAAGAGTCACAAGGGGGAAGGCAGCTGAGAACCTCAGGTGCCAAAGCAATGGGACGTGGGGAAGATCTGCTGCAATGGCAGTGCAGCGTGCCGGCAGCGTGGCACATGGAGGAGCACCAGCGCTCTGATGGGCAGAGTTGCAGGGTGGCTTGAAGGCAGATATACCTTCATCAACCGGACCCTCTACTTAGCACGCATGAAACTCCATCTTTAATATCCTGGGAATCAGGCTGGGAGAGTTGCCATGTGCAGGATAGGTTTAACTGATGTGTTTGCTTCTCCGGCTTGTACTGTTCCCTTGCTTCAAGACCAGCATAGTTTGCGGGTCCTGCAGAGACAAACGGCACAGAAAGCAGAGATGCTCTGAAGGGCGAAAGCTCGTAGCTCCCTTCAGGCCCGCAGCCCCTGTGGCTGGGTGCAGTGGGGGGCCGCAGGCAGGGCTGGGGAGGGCACAGCCCTCGGGGGGCTCGCTGGGGTTGTGCCTTGTCACTCCGCGGCTTCACTTGCACAGTGCACGGGCTGCTCGGCCGCGAAGCCGCCCCGGCTCCGGGATCTCTCAAACCCGAGAGCGCGGTCAGCCAGCGCCCGCTCCCCTGCGGGCAGCTCTCCCCGCCCGCCACCGGCCGCGCCCCGGCTGGGCGGGGGGAGCGGAGCCCCTCGCAGGGCGCTGGTGCCGGGGAGGGGACGAGGGTCGCAGGAGAGCGGGCAGCTGGCAGCGGCACGGACGTGGGCCGAGGGGAACCAGGTGGCTTCAGCGCCCCCCGGCACTCGGCAGAGCTTTGGCGCTCGCGGCGCGGCCTTTGTTTCCCGCACTCGCAGAAGCGGGCAGGTGCCTGCGGGAGGGTTGAAGCCCCCGCGGAGGCGGGGGGGGGGGGGCGGTGCAGGCTGCCCCCACGGCCCGGCCGCCCCCCGCAGGGGCGCAGCTGCCCCCGGCCGCGGCCAGCTGCCCCCCCGGCCCTGCCCCAGGCCAGAAATAGCAGCGGTGACACTGCCCCGCCGTGCCGGGCAGGCGGGCGGCGGGGGAGGGGACACTTCTTGCCACCCCCCGCTGCCCTGGCTGTGTCACCGCTGGGAATGATGCTTCGTGTCTGGGATTCACAGATCCCACCTGCCCCCGGGAGCTCACCTCCACCCTCCTTATGGTCCTTGTGCAACAGCCACCACGGCCCCTCGCCCCCCGCCACAGGACTGGGACTCCCCTCCAGCTGTCCCCCAGGCCTTGCCCTCTGCCAGCATTGGGATATGGCCCCAGCGAGCAACGGTGAGCCTCTGGTGCTGGGCAAGTCCCCACAGACAGAACTTGCTGCCCAGGTCTGGCTGCCTTCAACCACACCACGGAGGTAGGAGGCCCTTCAGATTTTTTCCCTTGCAGAGGAAAATCCCATGAGCCTCATTTTTCTGTGGTTGGCCCCAAATGACCTCCAAAGAGCAGAGCGTGGCATTTCAGAGTCCCAGATGCTTTAGTGGAAATGTGTCGTATAAAGCATCATTTGAATTTTTTAGCTGGTGTGCCTTAAGCCACGTGGCATCAGGCTCACGCTGAATTATGACAAGTATCAGACACCCACGGTGCTGGGCTATGAAGCTATGCAGCACGCGGGAATAACCTGCATGTGGATGGACGTGAGAAACCTTGACAACGCTCCAAAAGGGAACAATCACTCCTGTTTTGGAGGATTTCCTAGTCCACCCATAGAAGGTACTGCTCAGGGCTGGCTGTCACCGACTATTTATGGGAGGATGCATGGTTTAAGCCCCCAAAGATGACAGAGAGAAGCTCAGTTTAGTACCTCTGCTGACAAGCACTATTCAGGGATCAATGCCATTGCCCACAAGAGTTGTCCTCTGCCACACAAGATGTTTCAGGTATCTTCCGGGTCCCCAGTGTCATTGCTGTCAGCCTTGTGTGGATGACCTGGGCACTTCTGACCATCTGAAGCAGCATTAGACTCCTTCATGTGCAACTCATTTGAGCCCTAAGCCTGCAAGTTGTTTCCTAAACTCTGCCCACTAACATCCACCCTCTGCATGGGGTGAATCCGCAGCTTCCTATTGCAAATGTGAGAGGGCAACCACACTGACACTTGTGGCAAGAGCCATAAATTCACATTAAAAGGATTCAAGTAATAGCATTGCTGCGTAAAGACAGCCTTTGAAAAACTTGTTTCCAAATGCTTAGCAGCAGGATTAGAAGGTTGCTGGCTCTTAGCTGCAAGCTTTGCAGATGCTAGGGACTGGCAAAGCAAAATCTGTATCACATGAAAAAGTTGATCAGGTCTGACTCTCTCCTGCCGTGAGATTGCTTTTCTCACTACAAAGCATTTCTCCTCACCAGTAAGTTCAAAGTACGTATGGGCATGAAGATAGTGTATTGTTCACCCGCTCACTGTTCTGCTGAGCAGCCGCCTCGCTTGTTCTCCGTCTCAGGTTATAAACAGTGTTGAGAAGCTGCAAAATTGCTCGCAGCTTAAACGACAAAATCATGATAACCTAGCCTATCTTACCCTACTGTGAGCTCTACTTTAATAATCCTGCTTAATCATTAAACCACAATAAGAGCAAGCCAAGGAGTTTAAGGCAAGAGCCAAGCCAAGGCTATCAGAGCATTGCTCAAAACTTGAACTGAGCACAGTCGGCTCCAGACAGAGGAAGCCACATAAAGGGACAGCAAAGCTGTTGTGCAAAGGGTCAGAAAGATGCGGCAGAAAATTCCTATCTGTTGGGACTAGCTGAAGGAGCCAGAGCCAGCTGTGAGCTGCTCCTGCTTGTCAGGAGTCTGCAGCGGTGCCCTATTTAATCCTTTTCCCAGGAGACCATCTTGTTATCTAGCACACACACTCCATTCAAGCCTTGCTGTTGACATAGATGCTTTGACTAAACCCTTATGCCCAATGATTATTGAGTATAACAGTGGTTGCTGGTTATTTTCCAGAATGCTTTACCCTCCACTGAAGGGTACAAAGACAGCAAATGGACACACCTATTCTTTGCTGATCATGCTGCATATTGTATTATGGCAAACTGATTGTTTTCTAGGGACATTTCAAACACAGCTGAGGTTAAATTAAAATAAAATACAGAAAAGCAGGAAAGGAGATAATATAAAACTATAAAACCTGAGAAGACACACTGCTTCCGTCACTCAGCTGGAGACACTGAGAACAGGGTTAGGCCAAGCCTTGCCCATGGATGCATCCAGGACCTGCACTGATTCCAGCAGGATTATTCACGTGTGCATGCATGCATGACAGACAGAACAGATTTGGTACTTATTGCTTTGACTTTTCCAGGATGCTAAATTTATTTGTGCATTTCAGGAAACAAACCAGTACAGTCAGATGTTCTGTACCTGGGTTCCCCTTCCCCCACCCCAAAACAGAAATAATTGGAGGCTAAAAGGATCACCCATGCCAGAAGATGAGAGAGCCAAATCCTTTCCAAGTCAAAGGACTCACTGAAATCAACGGGGTTTCACCTGAGTAAGGACTAACTGAAGAACTTCACCACAGTCTGTGACAATTTGGCTGAAGAGACAATGAGTCAATTTTGTATTTTCAGCCCAAAATATTAGACTAGAAGGTGGAACTCTCTTGTCTCAGCTTCCTTGAAGGGAGGGGGCAATAGGATTGGTATCGCTGAGATCATTCCAGAATTTGGGTCACCATGCAGAAAACTGACTTGTATTTTGCGGTCCAAAATGGGGCATATTTTGTCTTCATTGTCTCGCTACCACCTCTTGTAGGATTTGACTGCAGCATGGAAGCATCCTGATATAACTTTACAGTTCACCGTGGTGTTGTTACTGTAGTAACTTATTACTAGGACACCTTGTGCTATCTTTATTGCTGCAGTACCTGGTACAAATGTACCACCGTTTGTCCTCACACACCATTATTACTGCCTTATTCCCCAAACTAATTTACTGCAGCATCCTGTTGTGTCTTATTGCTGCATTATCAAAATGCTACTTTACTGCAGCGGCCTGTGTTACCTTATTGCTACATTTATCCTGGTATTATTATGTCAGCTTACTGCCACTTTTTATGGCTGCCCTGCTACCATTTTATTACAGTACTCTATGGGATCTTAGTGTTGAATTATACTGAGAGTACATTAATCCATTTGCTTTAGCCTAACTCTGTCTGCACAGGCTTGTTGAACCTTCCTAGTGCTTGTCCTGGTGCCATTTCGCCACAATAGCCACAAATGTTCTGGATACTCTATTATCCAAATAACAGTGTACAGCCATATTTCACAGCCATAGCCCTGTAAGTATGGGAAGCTTTGTAGCTAGCTTGCACAGCATGGACATTGTAAAAGGTTTCCAGACTACCTTTCCTTGAAACAATGCGATTTAGAACATAAATAGAGGTGGAAAGCTGATTTCCTAACTCATCTTCAGCATGATGAGGTAGTTGGAAGACATGGGATGCTTATAAAGCAGTGCATTACCGCTTGCAACACTCCGTGGGATACTGTGAGTGTACAAGAGCAGCATCACTTGGAATAAGCAATGTTGTTAAAAAGCAATAAATCGAGGATGCAGTTCACGTGGAAGTAGTTACATGTTAGTATCATCATATGTGAAGTAAAAGACATGTGAAAAGCAGTTCATATGTGTTCCCAGGAGGAGGTCTTGTCTACTCTCATGTCTGTTTTAGAGAAATTTAGTCAGGAAATGAGGAGCAGAGATTTCTTCTCTCCAGAGAATATGAAGCTCTGTCCGCTCAGCTAGCCATTACTGAGCAGATTAGCTTGCACGAGTGTGCATTTAAATGGCAAGCTGTTCAGCATCCAGGCCCCCTGATGTACGCCCATATGCATGCTCCCTGTGCCTGCAAAAATTCCCTCCGTGCACTCAACTGTTCCAACATAGCATATTCCCCACAGGCAAAACACTGCGGCAGCCAACACAGCCGTCCAGCAGGAACAGAGCAGGGAGACAGAGCAGGGTGCCTCGCTCACAGGGCAGCAGCACATCTCCAAGTTAAAGTCTGGCATTGCCGCTCCCTGCGCAGACCATCACCCAAATTCCACCTGTCCCGTGCACCTGCCAGCATCCTCCAGTCCTGCCATGTTGTGCCCCCAAGCTGGAGGACAGTGGAGAGTACCTCCATGGAGCTACCCCACCCTTCACCCAGGAGAAGACCTGTCCAGTATCAGGAACTCACCGCAAAGCAGATACCCCTGGTAACACTTGGCCATCTCTGCTACTTGCTACACATCAGCTCTGTGCTTTATGCGCACATCCTGCTCAGGAATGCTCTGCAGACCAGTTCAGGGGTTCACAGGACAAACCTGCTATAGGAATAGGAAGTACCTTCGCCTAGAGTCTGGGCAGCACTGGCAGTAGATTAGCTTGGGGTGTGAGCAGCTTTTGGTTTACAGAGCTCCGGTGACACATGGTGATGGTGGGGTTGACACAGATAAAAACACATCAACATGGCTCTGAGAAGAGCCAGCCTTTGCATTTTCCTAGGGACGACGTAAAGGGACACATGAATGTGGATGAATAGATAACCAGGCCTGTTACCTGAAGAGCCTCTGTTACCCGAGGGGACCCTTTGGCTGCGTGTGCAACAGAAAATGGGTCCTGCAAGGACAGCTAAGTGACAGTTTGGAGGAGACCAAATGTTCCTTTCAGAGGCAGGACACAGGACACCACATGAATGTACAGGCACATCCATGACAGTTCTTCAGTCTTGGAACTCACTTGTGTGTCACGTATGTGTAGGATAAATCTGAAGACCTCAGACAGCAGGCTGTTTACGGGAATAGGCATGTGTAAAGAACAAATATCATACTCAATATTCTACTGTAAATTCATGCAGGTGTAGACGGTCCTATAGACCTCAGGTAAAATCAATAATAGGAGTTTTCTGGGCGGGGGGGGGCGGGGAACGGAAAGAGGTATCAAGATGAGAAATGTCATGGGTAAAGAGGGAAGGTCCTTTTTTCTGACAGAAACTATCCTGGCCTGATTTTGTGCACACATAGGCCTTAGATATTAGAATAATACTTGCCTCAGAAGTTAATATTGTCGATAGCCAGCTGTCTACTTAGCTAGATGGTTTTGCCTAGGTAGGAATGCAGACTTGTAGCCATATAGCAATTTCTACCACCTGCACAAAAAGCCAGTTTGCCTTGGCATGAGTGAAGAAGACCAAGAAATGTCTATTTTCACATACGCTTCAGATCTGAAGTGCCTGTAAAATACAGGAGGTTTTGTGGCACTGAGTCAATTGAGTCTTGAAATTTTCATATACAGTATGTGAATGCAGTCCATTTTCCTATCTGCAGCTAGTATACATGGGGGTTTTAATTAAATCAGTTCAGTTCTGTCCTCACCATAACCTCCATACTCCCAACAGTTTGCAACAAGCTAATGGGTCACCTCTTGCAGTTGTATTCACGGGCTGTAGGTCAGATGAGTTTTAGTGGAAGCTCATTTCCTCCAGTGGTACAATTTCACGCTTACAATGCTGCTTCTCAGCAGAGTCAGTTATCTGAGCTGGGCGTGCTGCTGTTTAGGAAAGGTTACCTGGCACCACCCAGCACCTTGCCCTTTCACATCCTGCTCCTGGCGGTCCCATCTCCATCAATTCCCTCCTCACCGCAGGCTGAATTTTGACACCTGCCCATACCAGAGTTGCCTTTCCCTGTATACATGTGAGCAGATTTTGGCCCTCTACAATTGCAGTTGGAGTCCGATTCTATCTACTTGAAGTAAAGCTTGAACGTCCATCATTGAGTAAATACGCAAACCCTTAAATAAATAGAAAATCAAATACAATATAAACCAACTCACTTTTAAATACCACGTGCGTGTGTGTCTCTGTGTGTGTTTCTGTGTGCATTACACATCTAAAACATGACTTTTTGAGCATCAGGCAGAGTCTGATCACATTTGCACTATGCGCACATGCAGAGCGAGTCCGCCGACATCAGAGGATTTGCACCAGGATCAGAGTCTGACTCCATGGGGCAGATCCTCAGGTGATGAAAACCACTCAACTCTCCTGACTTCAGCTGAGGATCTGGCCATCATCTCTGGGTAAGATACATGCTATTGGAACGACAGTGAATGATGAACTTAAATAGTGCCTTTTTTTTCTTTTTCTTTTTGGCTTTAAAGGAGGAGAGGCATAGAAAAGAAAAACAAAGTTAAAGTCAATGAATCTGCAGGAGAAATGCATGGGATTTTGTGAGAAGGAGAAGTAGCTTCCAGCAGATATTTTATTGGATCCAGATGGCCACAAGAAAGGGAGCAAGTGAGATTGCAGCGCCGTCTATTAGAGCCATGTTTGTGCCAGGGAGAGAAGAGATGAAGGAAGAACACCGATCTCTCTCAGCTCTTCTTTCTCCAAGTTGCGGTTGAGTCCGTTCCCTTAAATAACAAGCCAGCAAGCCTTTTGTGTATGGTGAAGTGCGTTCCTCCAAACCCCGGTCGGAAACAAAGCACCTGCAGAGCTCGGCGTCCTTACAAAGCTGTGCAGGCAGGGAAGTGTCGATGTAAACTGTGAGGAGAGGCGCTCACCTGCACGTGGCTTCCCGCTTGTGCTCACTCCAGCTCGCTCCCTCGCAGGGACCCGCTGTCCCCAAAATGCCCCGTCCCCGGCAGCGGTCCCAGTTGTCTCTCCCACGGGGCGGTGGGCTGCAGCTGTCAGGAGGATTGCATCAGGCCTGTGAGGCGCTTGCTCGCCAGAGACTTTCCCTGGAGGGAGGGACAGACAGAGAGACAGAAGAGACCCGGAGGCATGAGTGATGCTGTGGGATGCTTTGGCTGCTAGTGAGGGGCAAGGGTCTTCCCCAGAGCGGGGAGCGCACCTGCCTCCCCCAGCCCTGCCGACTGGCGATGGGGGGCTTGCTCATCCCCAGCATCGCGGGTGCCTGTGGTTTTGCCCCAGGCAGGTGGTTTGGCAAGGAGGGGTTGTGGCTAGTGATGTCCAGGTGGCTGTCGCTCAAGGCTGTGCCCCAGGACACTGCCTCATGAAGATGTTGCCTTTCTGCAGTTACATGGGAACTGGTGAAAGCAACGCTCTGTCTTATGCTTGCTGTGACTTGTTGTGCCCAGTGTCATCCTGCCGGTGCCAGGCCATGGCTTCCATGCAGAGAGCTACCCCAGGGCTGCAAAACCAAGGCCACAGTGAGAGCTGGGATGGCCCTCCCACAGCCTGTCAACCGGTGCTGCTGGACAGCGGCCATCAGAAACAGATCTCGACAAAAATGATTTCAGAAACAGCTTAGCCTGCCCCTGCCCTGCTGCCACCCTGCTTTGCCCACTCCTCCGTCTCTTGTCTCATTGTTCCATTCCTGCCCAGCCTCCCTGCCTTCCCTGTGTTCCCCCCCGAGCCACCGCTCAGGTGCATGGCCGTGGCAGCCTTGCTCATGTGCTGCCGGCATCCATGTGAGCTTCCCCACTGACTGGTGGGACCAAGGACCAGGGAGAAGGTCACCTGCATGTCTGAATCCCCTCGCTGGCTGAGGACATACAGCCCCTGCTTCCAGGACCAAGGGAGGACCTACAGCTGGTCTTCATTTGCAGGCAGTAGGAAAGGTATATCCCCGTAGGGGATACTGATGGCGTTGCAATTACTGATGTAACAGTGAAAAATTGCTTCAGGAATTGCACCAGTTGCTGTGTTTCTTTGCTGAGTTTTCCTCTTGAAAAACGATGTTTTTCTTAAAAGAAGAAAAAGTCTTGTTTGAAATAAACATCCAGGGAATACCAGAGAGCCATGGAATACCTAGCAGCTCTTAAACAACCTCCTCTACGTTACTATATATAGCCAAGATTTCCTTTGCAATAGAAGGTTCTAATAATTGCTGTTTGAAAGAAAGAGCAAGACAGATTATACAGTGAAAGAAAGTATGTGCAAAATGTAGGAAAATTTGAAATGTAAAATTTAGCAGGTCATTTGAAATACGCCTTGTTTAACAGTTTAACACTAAGAAAAAAGAACCCCCACACCCCTCCACCCCCACCTCCCCTCTTTGATTTCTAATCTATTCCCATTTAGGGCTGTTCCAGGAGGATGTAACAGTTCTGTGCAGAAGCCTCATTTCGTTACTCAAATGTGTGCCTTTTACTTTTTGCTTGGCTTGGCTGCATAAACATGCATGGCCTAATCTGGCTGCTCCCTGTACATGACCAGCTGGCTGCTGGTAACACTGTCGTCACTCAGGCTGTCCTGCCCAGGACAGAACAGCTACAGTCACAGCTCTGTGGCTCCTCCGTCTCTGCAGCACAGCTTGCATCCAGGGCATGGCTCAGGAAGGACCAGCTCCCTCTCAAGCTCAGCAGACATACCAGCACCACTGACATTTAAGGCATGTGTGCTTTCCTTCACTATAAATCAAATTATTGATAATTACTATTATTATTTTTAAATGCACTTCTGGGAAGCTCAGCCCAGGGCTACCCCAGGAGGTAGCCAAGACTTCTGCAGAACAACATGGCAGTGCTTGGGGGGCTACAACTATGGCTGTCATTTTGCTGCCGTTAAGGAATACCTGAGAAAGAGTGCTAGGGAATTCTCAATTTCTGAATCCCATTTATAGGAAGAAGACAGTAAAGATGTGGATGTTAATTTCTGCAAGAATAACATGGCTGGTTTTTGAAAAAAAAAAAATAAAAATTAGTTTCCACCTATATTTGGACACTTCCTTAGAAAAACCCCAACAAATAAGCCTTGGGTTTGTATAATGACTATACAGTCAGACTCTAACTAATCTGCTGCAGGCAGTTCCTCTTGTTATCTTCTCAGAGGCAGGCAGCCTGGGGGTATGCCAGCTCCCTGTGCCAGGGTCCAGCGGTGTTGAGGAGCAAACACTGTTCCACATTCAGCCCCACAAATGTGTTCAAAGCGGGAAGGGGGAAATTCCAAGGCCAGGCTGGGCCAAGGGGAGGGGGCAGCTGACAGAAAGGCTGCCCTGGAGGAGGTGGTGAGTCAGAAATGGAGCTGATGGCCAAGGTTTGCACAGAGCAAAAGTTTGCTCATGGGTTTTCCAGTGGCAACTGCTTCCCGTCTGCGGGCAAAGGTGGTGAGCTCCATTGGCAGCTCCCCATCTAGCAGGAAAGCTGTTAGCCCAGGAACCCAGATCCAGCCGCTGGTTCTGCAGCTAACTTCCCACCTGCAGGCTGGGATGAGTCCCCAGCGTGGGGCCCGGCTGTCCGGGAGGATAACTGTGTCAGGGAGGTGTGAGGTGCCAAACAGCCTCACGTGCAGGGACATGCGAACAGATGGGTGCGAGAATATCTGTTTTAAGACCGCAAGAAGTAGGCAGCGATGTTTTCTGCTTGGCTGTTGTGTCCAACATTGTGATAAGACAGATGGTGAAAGGATCCCTGGAATCACATAGAAGGATTAATGTGGTGAAATTTCTGGCTACAAGCAAGACCACTGGGCTGTAACTGTAACATTCATCTTTGGTACTGATGGGGTCCCCAGCCAGGCATACTGGTGTAGGGGATTTTGTTTCAATCCAATGCAGAGATAAACGTCAGCCTCACAGCATGGGTCTGAGTCATATGAATATCCGTGGGCTGGAGGGTGGGTGGGATGCAAGTATTCAGTTTGGGATTCTCTCATCTTAGACATCCTCATTAAAATAAAAATGAAGAGGATCAGGAAAAATCTGCATTTCATCAGGTAAACTGGTATCTGTTTCCTGTTACTAAAATGAACAAGGGAGCAAAACATTGTGTCACAGGTGGAAATGCTGGATGGGATCCACTTTGCTGGGGTAAATCAATGTGACTTAGTTGCTTTCACAGAACTGCTGCCAGTTTACACTAGTTGAGGGGCTGGTCCATGGCATTTGTTTCAGGTTTAGCCCTCCAGGGCTTCTTAGGCTTGAAATCCAGCAGGAGACACAAAAGTTTTGTGCTAGCTGACTGACAAAAGCCAAAGCGTAGCACACACAATAGCTCCTTCAGGATGGTGCAGCAGCTCGCTCCCCAGCCAGCCGATGCTCTCCCCCAGGACCCCAACCGGTCCATCCAAACCCACCCGACCCTGCTCGCTGGGAGGGCATCCATGGCCAAACAGCCCAGGATGGCATCAGTGTGCCTTAACATCATCGCTTTCCTGTGCCTGCAAAAGGGGCATCCGGGTGACCAGGCAAAGGTGGCCTGGGTCCACCCCAGGACAGCAGAGGTGGGACGCACCCCTGTATTTTTTGCAGTCCTGCGACCTTTCCCTGAGGCTCGTGTGGCATGAGTGCCTCAGTCAGTCAGGTGAAAGGCTGCTCTGAGAAGCTGGAGGTGGCTAAATCAATTCGTAGTTGGGTGCAATGCATGCCAAAAGAGTTTAGGCTCAGGAGGTCATGTTGGGCCTCATCTGCCACTCAGCTGGGATTCTCTTGGGGAGATCTCCAATGAAGTGAGGAAGTTTTGGATTATTACAATGTGAAAGTTTGGCACAAGTACACCTAGTTTCTTTAAAAACGTTCAATCAAAATAAATGTTTTTTTCCTTCCACATCTTTGTTTAGCACGAAACCAGTGGCTGCCTGTACATTTCTACCTCTCCTTTCCCCATTAAAAGAAAATGTCAACAACTCCTGCCTTATTTCCAGGAGAAATTTCATCTAAGCTGTGCTGGCAAGGGACTTGGAAAGCATATGATTTCAGGCTCAGAACACTACAGTGCTCCTTTTATGCTGTCGTGTGCATATGCTGAATAATAAGGCAAGATTAGAGTCGATGTAAGGAGTAAACTTTTTACATGGGGTCTAAGGCTTATAAAGAAATCCCCAGTCCTCCAGTTGCAAAATATTTGTCACTACTGATTATAGAGTTACGACAATTAAAAACCCAGACTGTTGTCGCTCAAACAGCATAGCAAAAGCAGTATGTTGTAGGGCAGATTTTGTGTGTCTTGTTGGATGCAGGCAGGCTTTCTTTTCTCTCATTCCCTGCAAGCAGCTGGGCTGTAACACAGCTTTAACGCAAACATCACATGCAGTGTCACCACGTCTTGGTAAAGGTAACATCCAGTTCTCTCTGTGCAGCTGAATGAATGATTTTTTTATTTTTTTTTACCCCTGAACACTGGCATGACAGGTGCCTCAGTTTTTACAGCCTGACTTTGGAGTAACCTAAGGAAAAAGTAAAAAAACCAAACCTGACTTTGGAGTAACCTAAGGAAAATGTCAGAGGATTCTTGGCAAACTTTATGAAACTGCCCCCCAGAATCTGACTTCCAAGTATGCGGCCCATCCTATTGCTTGGCTCCAATGCCAGGCAGAGGACCAGACCTCGGCACTCGTGGACCATCAGGGCTCTCACTAAGGCCCAGTGAAGTGAAGATTAACCTGCAGGTCACAGGAGATGCTTAGCGTCTTTGATGGCTGAGCCTTTGCTGAGCAGCTACTAAACTAAACTGTAAAATGCAATTAGCAATTATTTTAATGAAGCAGAATCCAGCAATTTAACATACGCAAGAACCCAAATAAGAGGAGGGAAAAAAAAAAAAAAAGTCTTGAATTTGACACAAAAAGGAGACAGCACTCCTTTCAAACCTCCTGTATGAGGCATCGGAGTTTCCATCTTGC
The DNA here is from genome assembly GCF_023638135.1 of Falco biarmicus. Classification (NCBI taxonomy): domain Eukaryota; kingdom Metazoa; phylum Chordata; class Aves; order Falconiformes; family Falconidae; genus Falco; species Falco biarmicus. The sequence goes on along the minus strand of NC_079294.1, from coordinate 22,849,420 downwards.
TCTTTGCTTTTATCTACTAAACCCAGCACTTTGCACAGCTGGGAGAGAAGGCAAAGGCTGTGAACTATTTTTTTTTAATACTTTTAGAAAGAAAGTTTATTTTTGTCGAGTACCTGTGATTTCATACATGTTAACATGCTCTGCCCAGCACAGAGTAGTTTCTGTATCTAGCATGCAGATACATCAACCACCACTAACATGCAGGAGCCAGCACTTCCATGCACACCGTCAGCAACGTACCTGAACACCCAGGCAGGATTTATCCCGTAGGGAGCTTTGTGGATGCACCAATGGAGGGAGAGGAAGCGTGTGGGGAGCTTCTGATATGGCAGCATAGGCTCCCCTTTTTGCCGTGTCAATACAGACCAATGTGCTTTCATGCTGACTGTTCACATCCACACTCTCCACCCACCAGCTTAGGACTTTGCCTGCTATAGCTGACTCCACTTCTTGCTCTCTGCCCCTCTTTTGTGCTCAGGGTTGTCCTCTACCCAGCCTGCTGCCCAATCTGCTCCAGCCAGAAGCATCACATTCCTGGAGAAGTCATCTCCAGGGGAGCGGTGTTAACCCATCCTTTTGTAAGACCCCCAGCAGAGGACTGGGGCTGGTTTGCATCTCCACTGGAGATGAACAAACCCTACCTCCATCAGCTTGAATCTGAGGTTTTTCACGTGGTGACAGGCACTGCTCAGACCTCCTACCTTTTAGCTAACATACTACAAGAACATTGTGCCACCAAACTTCACTTCTAAGAAGGAGATTGCCATGGCCCTAGCACTGCCAGCACTGTTTGGTTTTCAATGTTATATTACACTGCAGATCTCGTGTAGAGGATTGAAGTTGGGTTAATTATCATTGATAACATACAGCTGTGGGCTGGCTTCAGGGGCGGTGGGTTGGCTGATGTAGATAAGGTGCAGCTGTGGCTGGTTCTGGTAAGGGCTTGGGCTGCCAGTGAAGAGGGAGCAGCCGAGGAAGAGAGAGGAGGAAGAAGCAGAAAGAAGAGAGGGAGCGAGCATGCCCTGGATGAGGCAAGATGAGGAGAAGGCAGCAGAGGGACTGGCATGAAGAGTGTGTTGGTGTGAGATGGTAAAAGACCTTGTTGCAGCTGGCTAGTTTGGAGAGTGCTGTGACAATTGGTGCCCTGTGTGAGGCCCTTTGGATTATGAGACTGAGTGTAACGAGCGGCAACAGCGGTGATGGCTGTCCTGGGGGATGTTTGAAGTTTTGAACAGTGACGGTGGTGCCCAACATAGCGGAGACAGGCGGGGATAGACTGTGATCCAGATCACATTGAGATAGGTGGGAAGAGCCTGGGGATCTGGATCAGACACTGATAAAGGTGAGCTGTTGGGATCAAGGAGAAGGAAGCCTGACTGCCATGGAGTTAAGAGACTGAGGGTAATGGGTGACAGCAGCAGAGTACCTGGCCAGATGTGGCAGCAGCCCACAGCTGTGGTGGGTCCAGAGCGGGTCTGGCCAGACAGCGGTGATGGCTGTGCCTGGGGAAGGTGTGGGAGCAGCGCGGTGCCGTGGGCAGCTCCCACCGTTGCTGCTGCTGCTCGGCCTGGTGGTATTCTTGCTGGTGTTTGTGTGCTCATTGAAGGTGTCTCCACTTGTAGAAGAAACGGGTGACCACAAGGATGTTGAGAAGCTTGTTGGGGCACAAAGTAATGTGTTAGTGCTGTATTCTTGATCTGCTGCTGTTGAAAGCTTGTTCAGGTTAGTCTCTGGTGTGACCCAAGAGGTGAAAGGATGAGGTAGTATAAGTTAATCAGAACCCCACTCTGAAGAAAACAAAATCCTAGATGTCAGGAAAGCAGATGAGAAGAAAGGTGATCAGCCCTCAGAAGCTGAAAAGCCCAAGATAAAATGGCAGAAGGGATATGCGTATGAGTTCAGGGACAAATTGTCTGGACTGTATGAGAAGTTTATTTGTGAAAAAGTTGTGATGATTGTTAAATACATAAGGCATGAAATGTTAAGAAGAAAAAAAGAGTTCAGGGACAAGTTGTCCGGAATGTATGAAAAGTTTATTTGTAAAAAGTTTGTGATGATTCGTAAAAACATGAGGTATGAATTATTAAAAAGAAAAGAGGGGGAATTGTAGAGCAGGGGTCCCCAAACTTTTTAAGCAGGGGGCCGGCGCGCGGATGAAGTGGCAGGCAGCCATCTGCAGCTGCTTGGTTTTGCCCCCAACCCCCTGTGGGGGGGTCTGTAAATACTGGGGGCTGGACTGAGGACCCTGGGGGGCCGTATCCAGCCCACGGGTAGAGGAATGAAGCTGGGTTAATTATCATTGATAACATACAGCTGTGGGCTGGCTTCAGGGGCGGTGGGTTGGCTGATGTAGATAAGGTGCAGCTGTGGCTGGTTCTGGTAAGGGCTTGGGCGGCCAGTGAAGAGGGAGCAGCTGAGGAAGAGAGAGGAGGAAGAAGCAGAAAGAAGAGAGGGAGCAAGCATGCCCTGGATGAGGCGAGACAAGGAGAAGGCAGCAGAGGGACTGGCATGAAGAGTGTGTTGGTATGAGGTGGCAAAAGACCTTGTTGCAGCTTGATGGTTTGGAGAGTGCTGTGACAATCCTGGGGAAATTTTATTTTTATGTCATTTAAAAAATATTCCTTTTATTAGATTTTTTCATTAAAAGTTACATTGCAAACATAAGATAGTAACATAAATTAACAAAGTTAAATATGAAACAGTTAAGAACATAAACAATACAGGAAAATAACTTAGTTCAACACAAAATAAACACAGACACATAAACTATGAACATATATAACATAAATTAGCACACAAAATATGGTGGGCGATACCACCAATTGCACACTGACACAGACTGAAAATAGGAGCTGCAAAGTGGCTGTAGAGGGTAAGCAGGGGAGTGGCTGCTTGTGATGTGCAGGATGCTCACCCATTCTCACCAGCGTGGTTTTACAAGTTGCCCCCAAACTCTCGCAGAGCGGGCCCTACTCCTCTTGTAAGGCTTGAATGACAAGTTTCCTGAGCTTCTTGCCATTCCTGCTGATAGCAGTGAAGCTGAGCAACCATGGGTTAGGTTCTTACAGTTGATACTGCTTTTTTCCTTTTCCAGCTTATATCGCTACAGGAACAGTTCAGAGCTGCAGTCCAATTAAAATTGCTATCATCCATAGCCACTTTACTTTGTGTGGCTTTTCTATGCTTCCTAGGAGAGGCACTGCACTTTGCTTTGAGAAATACCAGTGCACCACTGCATATGGCACAAACCAGGAACTGACGCATGCCCCAGACTCACCCACTCCTAGAACAGCTTCATAATGGTTGGAGCTCTCCTCTACCATCCCACCAGCACCACAAGGAAGATCCTCTTCTGTTCTGGAGCACTCCGGGCTCCTTGTATTGAAGAATGTGTTCAAGCTAATTTTGGCATTAGCTGAAGCAGCCTACGGACTGCTTAAACTTACCACAGTGAAGGAGGGCACTTCACCACAGACCTGCCAGGATCAATGCAGCCAGCATATGATGGTGTAGTAGAACGTTTTTCCAAGCCACCCCAGAAAATGCCCTTACTGCATGTTGCTGGTCTGCCCCTCGTGCAGGGTGCAGTTCTATTATTCCCTTTGTGTGCAATGGACTCAGTTTGTTTAACTGTCTTCAGTGGGACTGGGAACCAGGTAAGTAAGTAAGTATCTTGCACAGTCAGAGGAAAACAGAAACACCAGCAAAATATGAAACCCCTTTGGAGTATCAGAATAAGCTTGGCTGAAATCACAGCAGGGACTAAGCCCCCCTCGCTGTCAAACCCCTTGCTAAGGTCCTGGTTCAGTATCTGCAGCTAGCATCTAGACCTCTCTGTAGTGGGAAGGTGCCAACTTTCATCTTCCAGAGTTTGTGTGTGGCTGGAATAAAAGACAGTAAATGAACACTATGCCCTGAACTCTGCATAATACCTTTCATCCAGAAGGATCCCAAAGCACTTCAGAAACCATACACACAGGGATCGCTCACTCACTGATGGAAGGTAGTGAGCTCAGGGGCGAAAGGCAGCTGCCGTTCTGCACCACCAGCACTACGCAGCAGTATTTTTAAGGAAGGGAAGTGAGGAATAACTTATCCACTAGAAGTGATGAATACTTACGCTTTAAAGGAGCCCCTGTACAGAGAACAGACTACACAGCACACATGTAATAACATGCAATCCACTGCTTATCAAACCAGGTAAGGTACTATGCCGATACCAGGAACAGATGCAATTCAAGCGTGCCACGACCAGCCGATGGTGCACTGTGCAGGCCATGCACCCAGTAATCCCAGGGCTAGGTACTGACACTGACCAGTTACCGCACATAAGAGAACAATCAGATGACAGGTTGCAAATGCCAACTGGATCCCTTCATGCTCCAGGTACATTCTGATGCTTTCCATCACCTATGTAATGCAAGTACCTTTTCCCAGTAAAAGCCCGTATTTGTTAATGGCTGGAGTAGTGGAGCAAGCACATTTTCTTTTAAAGTAAAATATCTTCCGAAGATAAAAATAACCCTTTTCCCAGAAGTCTTTACTTGCTGCCAAATCTAAGAAACTTTGGCATCCATTCCTATATCTTTCCCTACTCCTATCCCCTATCCTTCTAGCTGTCTGTTCTGATACTCACTTCACCAGCACCTCGGTCCATCACCTTTTTATACTTCCCAGTTTTTCAACCACTATTGTCTCCCTATAATGGCTTAAACCTTTGTGTTTATTATATTGCAGGTTGTGAATACTTTCCATGCCCTCAAATGCTGTTACCTATTTATGCAAGCTGGTAGAGCTGGGAAAGTGAAAAAGTGGGAAAGCTGGTAAGTATATGATAGTTCTATGAGATTATCAAGGAACCAGTTAAAATGAGAGCCCTGATGATCTCCAGCAGTAATTCTTTCTCCAGCCTTATGCCTTCTTCACTGTGTTCATGGTTAGTGTTTGTAATACATCACAGTGACACAAAGCTGTGCAAAATATCACACAGTTCACCTGAGAAAGGTAAGATCCCATCAACACATTTCATGTGTGTGACGCCATACTCGTGAATTAAGAATAGGACCAGGACAGTTCACATGTGACTTGAACTCTGATCCAACAGCAGGCAAACTGAGAAGACAAAAACCAGCATGAGGCAGTAGCAGTGGCCAAGGGATGAAGCTGAAGATGAGGAAGATGGGAAAGCAGCAGCAGGGAAGAACAAGGGTAACACCACAGAGCTGGAAAACTGCTGAGAGCATCTAGGAAGGGACAGCCAGGCAGGCAGGGTAGACACTGAAGCTTTCATGGCTGCATAACGCAAATGAACAGATACACATGGAACTGAAACTAAGTATGGGACTGGATTTCTCTGGGTGCTGGAGTGAGATGCACTCAAAGTTCTAAGCCAAGGATAGTTTAATACAAAATAGCCAAAAGACACCAGAAAACGAAAGCTGAGGAAATACTACAATGAAAATGCCAGTTTGCACCACTGCAAGGAGGAGGAGGAGGGCATTTTAGGCTCCAGACAGAAAGCATCCTGGCCACTGAGCATGACAACTATATCAAAATACACCATCTCCAGTCCTATTCTTGCTCCTGAAAAAGCCATCTTTGCATGAGAAACCAAGGTGGGAGACCAGCTCTGTAGTGATTAAGGATGCAATGTGGGACCCCATACAAGGCTTCTGGATGAGAACACAAAATCACCCCACTGCTGCTAACGCAAGGACTACAGCAACTCTTGCTTACCAGCACCTGCCTTCTGCCTACTGCAGCTGTCTCCTACGGTTAATGAAGCTGGGCCAGTTTGCCGATCAGTTATTCATCTATGCCTGGGAACTGAGACAATCTTCAGTCTTCAATGACTTGCAGTCCTGTACAAAATGTTCCATCCATAACATCCAGGGCTCTAAAGAAATCTCACCTGACCACCACATCACCCACCAGTCCTTCTGTTTGAAAACAGCAGGTCCAGTGGGGCATCTCCCCTGGCTGGCTCATTCAACTTTCTCACACAGCTGGTGTCTTCCACACACTCCAGGAACCTCCTAGATCGTTTCCTCTCCGCTGTGTTGTATTTCCAGCAGACATCTGCAGGTTGAAATCTCCTATGAGAACAAGGGCTGCTGCCCCGAGCAGAGACCTATTATCATTCCTCCCTGTCACTTCGGCCCCCTCCATCTGCCTGGTGGCGAGCAGGCAGGGGAGCCTCCGCTTTTTGTGATGTGTCCATGGGGTGCATTTGTCTCAGTGAAGGTAGAGAATGGCTCCAGCGGTCTGTCTCCCTCTCACACTCCCCGATACTCCTTAACCTTTTTACTTCTTCTTTCAGCTCTGCCACCAGGCTGAGAGATCATCCACCTGGTTGCACCTCACACAGGTGTTACCTCTGCTGCCCTCCAGTAGCAGTCTCACTACATACTCGCATTTCCTTTAGGACTTAAGAGAAGGGCTCCTTTTCCCATTAGTATTACACTCTTTACAGACTGTAGTGATGAAAGACAAAGTACAGCCCCACAGCTTCACGCCTCTGCATACACTGTGCTGTGCCACTATGGCTTGAGGGAGGCAGGGAGAACGCAGGGAAAGGGATTTTCCACAGATTCCTATGTCCAGCCAAAAGTCCAGCATTTGCACCTTCACCCCCCCAGTCCTGTGCAGCACCCTCCGGCTGGGGCTGTTGGTTTTGCCTCAGGCTGCCATGTGCTGCCATCGCTTGGGCTGAGTTTCACAAGGGGCCCTCCCAGGTTGTGCAGCTCTCCTCTCTGATCTCAGGCAGCCAGAGACACACAAGAGCTTCTTTATCTTCTTCAGCTGAAGAGATTTTTCAGTCCGGGAATGTAATGAGTAAGTGTCATGTCAGTCGGTTGAGACAGAAGTTGTAAAAATTCTGAATAAACAATGTATCACTGGTCTGCCCGCTCTCTTGTTCTTTAAAGCATGAAGACTGAGAACTCTGAACCTCTCAAAAGCTGTACGTGCGTGTGCGCCTTTTGCTCTTAAAAAAAAGTCAGCTGGGAATAAAATGCAGAGATCTTCTCAGCATTGGGTCACCACCTCGATATTGAGTCAGAAACTTTAACACCAGCTTTCTTACAGGGGAAATTCCTTCCTTGGAATATAGCAAGTTTAGGAAAGTTGGAATTCAAGTCCAAGTATCATGGCCCAGGCTTATCCAAGTTACCTGCTGAGGCTGTATCCATAGGTTTAATCCCTGTTATTGCTAGAGTACCATTGCTGCTTTTAGAGAGAATACTCAAGATGCTGCAAGCTGCAACAAAGCAACCCCCTCCTCTTTCCCCCTTTATTAAGTGTAAATGGCCATCAGCACAAGTTAGGCAGAGACTTGGTGGCTTCCTTAGCAAGACAAAAGCAGCAGTGGTTCCCCTAACTGTACTCATTAAAATATATTTTCCTTCTACTCTTGGCCCTGAAGGATCATCTCAGCTTACGAGAACTAAGCTTCTGTCTATCTGATTATTAAATCATTTCTAAAGCAGATGGGAAACTACACTGGTTTAAACAGCTAGGCTGAGACTGCATGGCTAAAAATAGTATAGCAGACTCCTTTTAATTAGCAAGATGATCAAATATGACAGAAGAGAGAGATGTGGATATATGGATTTGTGTGCATGTGTGTCTTTAAGTTATTACTTCAGTACCTGGTATTATTTATAACATATATGATACATGATGTCTGATTTTTATGATGTCATTTATCTTCACCTGGGAGAGGAGACAGGCTAACTCTGCTTTCATAATGTCAATCTTTGCTCTACTCAAAAGGAAAACTATAGTGAGATAAACCTGCCACCATGTGCACTGCCATCATTTTTAAAATTAGGTGGATTAGTAAGTGCTCAGATGCAGTGGACTGTCAGATCTGCAACTCCCTGTGATTGACCCTTTCCCAGGACTCTCATGGAGAGCATGGAAGAGCCCGCCTAGCTTTACACTTGCGATTTCATGGCACAGGAGCCTGGCATAGGGCTGATGGGGTCAGGGACTGTTGTCTATCCTACCACTGTGCTGCCCACATATTTTTGAGGACTCTTCAAAACCGATCAGGGGAGAAAATAAATCTGTTGCCCCCCTGCTCGCAATGTGTGCCTTGCAGCAATCTGGTCTATCATGTGGACATGGCCCTTTGCTGTTCACCAGATGACTGATGACCGTGATGCTTGGTCCTGGGACCACACAGCCGCTGGCCAGGCTGTGGTGGTGGGCTGTCATGGAATGCATGCTGATGCTGCAGCTGTAGACTTCAGGCAGGTAAGCTGAGGAGACTGAGGATGTCTGGCATGTTGGGTGCTGGCTCAGACAGATGTCCCCTTGATCCAAGGGGAACCCAGACAGGGAGGCACTGCAAACTATGCCCTTCACTACAGGAGGACCTGAGCAGCGGTGGACACAACTCCCTTCTTGGCCATTGCACAAAGGTATTGTGCCAATACTTTGAAAGGACCTGAAAGTAAAAGGTAAACCATCACCACAGTGTCCTGCTTAATGTGGACCAGATAGCGCCTGGCTTCCAGAGCGATTTGGTGCAAAACCACGGTGCGTTCATCAATTGTGAGCTGCCTTCTCCTGGTCAAAAGTACCAAGCCAAGGAAGATGAGACAGGGGGTCTTGTAGGAATTGAAGAGTAGTAAAAAAAAAAACAACCCAAAATCTGCAAAATCCTGTTCTTTCTTATTCCTCATTGATTGCCCTGAAGGTGACAAGCCTCTGGCTGGCCACCAGGGCTCCACAGTGCCTTTCTAAAGGATGTTAAATGGTCTGGGGTTAATCTGTGACTGACATGAGCAGGAGCCCTGTGGGTAAGGTGACTTCCACTTGCTCCAAGTCTGCACTGCCAAAGCCAAGCTGTATACTTTTCCACCCAGTTCAGGAGAGCAATTCAGAAGCACTGAAAGATTTTTCTGGAGAGGGGTTTAACCCAGGTAAGAGACAAAATGCCTGCAACATAGTTTGCAGTTTGTCAGCAAAGCTTTACTGTTTCTTTTTCTGAAGTGTTTCATTTTCCCCGTCTTTCTCAAACAAGAGATGGTGAGATTCAAGCAACTAGAACAGGCAAACCTAGAGGGTCCGATTTTTTCACTAAAGTGAAGACTCACTGGTCTGGCTACAAAGCGGTCTTCTCTGGTATGGAAAGCACCCCTGTAAGTACAGCATCAGGAGCAAGGAAGGGGTCATGAACCTCCACACCTCCATGCTCCTGCTCTGGCTCTATGCCACATACACTGTTAGTGGAACCAAGTTCCCCAAATTTGAGTACAGCAATGCAAAAGGAAACCATAGCATCATTAGATGTTTGTTTTCTTTATGATGCTTATCACAGCTGAAAGTTACAGCCAATTTAATCAATAGTAACTGCTTTATTTGAAGAAACAATGAGCTAAAAATTATCCAGGGGAGGTTCCCAATAGGCCTGAAGTGCCAGAGTACAATAGGAAACAATAGCTGATTGATACTGGGAGAGAATTTGCTCCATATTTTAAATCACATTTTAGATATTCTTATGACCTTACTAACAATCATGGTGATGCAGAAAGAACAAACACAGCCAGGCCACTTTATTCCCCACTGTGTCTTTGAGCTATTCCTTGGCTAATTATTTTCCTGATGTTTTTGCTAAATGACTTATGTCTTCAGTCAACTTGTGTTCTTGAAGTCCACATTTATATCTTGAAATTCAAGTGCAATTTACCTTAGAATTTTCATTTTTATCCAAAACCAAAGTTCTGGAGTTCCGTCCCAAGTTCTGCATTACCTTTCCACTTCCCATAACTCTGGCTGGGCTTCCCAGTGAGTGTGGAGGCTGTGGGGCACATCTGGCTGGGCAGCACCCGCCAGGCTGGCTCAGACCCCCAGAGCTGCCCCAGCAGGCAGCACATCTGCCAAAGTGCCCCGCACCATGAGGTGTGTGGCCTGGAGCACATGCTGCAGTGGTAAGGCCAAGCCTTCAAGGACCTCAACTCAGTAATTTCCCAAAATGCTGGGTCACATGCCACAGCCAAATCTGAAAATTTCCCCAGCGCCTACTGCATCCTCCCAGCGCCAAACAGAGCAGCGCAGTCTGGAGGTGGCCCTGGTCTGCTGACAGTTTATAGTCCAGGCTTCCAGCCTGGAAGCCACGACTTCATCTCAGCAACGGCTCCTAAGGCAAATAAACTTCTAGCCATGGTTGTTTTGGATGTTCCTCTTACAGCCATTACTGGAAACGTGACCTCATATCATTTGCTTTACAAAACAGGCTTAGGGCTCTGCCATGAAGAGAGCAGAGCACTGGGGCTCTGTTCCAGCCAAACCTTAAGCATATGCTTAACTTCAGCATGCTTGTGCAGGGTCAGCTTGAGTAAGTGATCCTGTAATGAGCAATCACTAAAGCACAGTGGAGGTCTGGGAATGAGGGCTGCTATATTGCTCCACTCTTACACAGTCGGGGAACTGCAGTGCCTTTTGGAGAACTGGAGCATGCAGAATTAACTTCATCTTAATTTAGTCCCCTGAGTATGCCGTAAAGTTACTACCACTTTGGTAATGCTGTCTTCTGAGGACATTATGATGTGTCAACATAGCGACTGTTTTCTCATCTGATGGTAGTGACAAAATGCCATAATGCAAAGTATAAAAAATCCAGACCCTTTCTAGTTCTGGTAGCTACCATGCCATCAGAGGATGACATTTTATATCTGCATTATGAAAAATGAAAGAAAATGTTTACAGTACACTAGCCATTAAGACAAGAATGAACTGAAGTGCTGACCAATCTACAACAATTTTCTTTACAGGTACTTCCATTATAATTCTACCATTCCCAACTAAGCTTGTCAAGTTACTCTTCAAATCAATTGCAGGAGAAAAATCCGCCCTTGTCTGTGTTACTATAAACCCAGCCAATCTAGTAAAGTGAGAGTTACTCTTCTATGTATTTGGCAAATCTGCGACCAGAATTTACCACTTGGTGTAAATATTTCTGCATAGTTTGTTTTTTTTAAAAAAAAATCTTGCCTATTCCTTTTTCTGGCAGAATCTTAGAAAGTAGTAAATATGCAGATGGGCACAGTGATATATTTTGTATCAACATATTTTAAATGTGTGCATATGCATTAGCTATATAAATACATTCCCCAGGAAGTCTGCCAGTGGATATACTGCAAAGCTCTGCATGGTACATTTGGGTTTGCTTGTGCAGCAGCATGGCAGCATCAGAAAGAACCCCTCTAGGTTTATTTGCTCTACAACAGCTCACACTTACCTGCACGGTTCCCCCTTTTCTATCTGTATGTACAAATGTTTTATCTTTATATGCCATGTGTACATAAATAATGTGTATATAAATATACATACATACACACACAAATGCAAGCATATGTACTGTATATACACATAGTCCAATGCCTTAATTATAAAGCTGTTATAAAGCCATAACAAGGTCTTTGAACTTTCTATGAAATATTGTTCCATACAGTGGTTTCTATGGGAATAAACCACTTGACGACCCCCTGCTGTCCCAGTATCACCTTATAACTAATGATGGGCAATACATGAAGACCACAGCAGTATGCCAAAACCGTATGACATACCAAGTCAAAGTGTACTTGATACTGAGCAACACAAGAGTAATTCCCCACTGACCCAGTTGCTGCATCCTCAGCTCCAGCCCTCTGTTTGCTCTGGGTTACCGCATGCACACAGTCTGTCCCACCCTGTGCTGCCTAGTATGCCTGCTCCTCCACCTGCCTTGCAGCACCTGTCCCTGGTCCCGTCCCCTCCCCCTGCTCTCCCCTTTCTCTAGAAAATCTGCTGCACACGCAGATCCCTAAAAGCAAGTGGGAGGAGTGGGTCTTGCCCAGGCTCTGGGGTCCTGCCCTGGGGGCTGGAAAGAAGCAGCCCTGGCCAGTGCCCAACACTGCCCTGTGCTGCAGCATCCCTTCACAGCCAGATCAGCTTCCCCCACCTGGAAGGACTGGCTGGAGGCTGAAGACAGGTGAAGGACAAGAAAGCAGAGGACATCTGTCTGCTATCCTTGAGATCCCAGCACCCCCTTTATCTAAAAGGTTAAACAGTGTTGTGTTACTTGCTGTTACTGTGCTCCTTTTCTGGTATCAGTGTCATGAACAAGTCAAAGAATATCGCCCATCCCTATTTACATAAGCACTGGCAGACAGGGGTACAGAGGAGGAGGCTGCAGTGCTGTGGGTGGATATGTATGTGTATATACATACGGTATCGTTAACCATGCACTACATAACCATATGGATACTGTTGCAATGGTGCTATGAGAACCATGCTCTTGTACTCCATTGCGCAAGGAAAAGCCACAACAAATACTGTAGTAGGAACACAACAAAAAGACAACCTTGTGTTTAAATCTAGACAAAAATCCATTTGCTTTTGCAGTGATGATAAGCTAGAATGAGCATTACGGAATTCTGCTTCCTGACCCATCCCCCACCCCGGCTTCTTTAAAGCTACTATTTAGATGAGCTACAGTATTAAAAAGAGAAGCTGCGAAGATGCTATTGCAAAAATAAAGGATGAAATAAAAAGTCAAGCATCCACATTTCTCCCAACTAAAAATGAAGTTCTGAGGAAAGGGAGGAGGGAAAAGAAAAGGAACTTACCATGCTGCGAGTGAACTTTTCTAGAGAAGTTCTACGACCTTGCCCATTCTCTGGCTTAACGCAGAAAAAAGTGGGGAGAAAAACATACAGAAAAAAACCCCTTCAGCTTAAATGCAGTTTTCCAAACCAGCAGCAAAATATAAGGAAGCAGCAAGGGGGGAAAGTTGTAAAAAAATGTAAGAAGCAGAAATCAATGTTTGCAACAGCAAACATAAGAAACCAAAACCCCTTAAAGAATGAGATGCCACTACTTTTACTCTTGGACAATGTCACCTTTTCTCCTGTGAGTTTTTTGAATGGTTCAAACAGGTCTGTGCATTGCTGTTTCTCACAGCTATTGGTATTGATTTCTTGTTCATTGGATTTTCCTTCTGTGGCTGTTTTGAGCTGGGACATCTGATTCTGGTTAACACCTGCCAAACAGCTGATTGGAGGCTCCCATTGCTTGCTTAGAGAGATGAAAAAGACCACAGTAACTTTTACAATATTAAAAAGCATTGTGTGAGCGAGTACAGCGCTGGAGGAAAACCACCACAGAACTCATTGCCAGGGAACCTGCACTACTCTATCTATCCAGAGAGTAGAAGCACATTTCCACTAAGTTTGGCTACATCAAAACACAAGACAGCATACGTATGTCTGTTGAAGGCTATGGAAAGATACAGGCAGATCTGGGGCACAGACACTTTTGTATCTGGAATATCGGACTATTCATATGCAAGAAGACATTCAACTTCACCGCGAGAAGACAAGTGTGTGCATCACGGCTTTACGTATCCCTGAGAAGGGTGCTCACTGCAGCGCTTCGTTTGGCACAAGGGAGATCTAATTGTCACTAACAAGGAAGAACTAAATAGTTTATTGGCATGTTTGCTTGAACATCTAATAGAAAAAAACCTGTTATAGGGAAGAGGAAAAACTCAGTAATATGAAACAAAGCTCACTGCAGTCTGTGGGTACTGCTGATTTTCAGGAGAGAAACTTATTTTAATGGGGTAAGCCAGTGAAATGGAGGTGATAAGTAAAACTGCAGTGAAGTGGATAAGGAGATACATACAAGGGAAAGCCACAGTAATGATGGTGCACGACAATGCACTGGGAACAAGCATTGCACTGGAGGTGCTCAGCAGAGGCGCCTGCCTGCCATATCTTCCACAGATTCAGCTGCAGTAACAACCCCCAGGACAAAGCACCAGTGCAAAAACCAGACAGAGAAGATGTAAGGAAGCCAAAAGCATATCTGATACATTGGTTGAGAACTGTGTAGGTGAGTCTAGGCAAAGGCTTTTGATTCTTCTGCATGCTCATCACAGCTGCCAGAGCTCTCTGATGTCTACAAGGTTGTTTGAAGCATCCCAGGCAGAGATGGGGCTGATTCTCCTTGCTGTGTTGCCAGAGATGAGGCCAAAACATAAGGCCCTTTTAAGACAAGCAATATTCTTCGTCCAGAAGAGTAAAGCAATCTCCCCACTTACAACCATTTGAGGAAGCCACATCATCAGCCCTGATGTCCCAAAAGTGGTATCAAAAGTGAAAGCTAGAGGCACATTGGTTTAGCCAACACTGAGGATGGAGCCAAGGCCTCAGCGTGTACCAAGCAACAAAGCAGGCTTCCCGGCTGGTCGGGAGGCGAGAACATACCCACTCCAATGCTCCCCAAAGGAGTATTTACTCATGGGTTAGTTGCCTCTCCCTGTATGTGAGAGTAAAGGGAAAAGAAATGTCAGCCTCACTCTTCTGCTGAGTGTAACAGCAGTGTAAGTGGTCAGAGCATCACAGATCCCCTCCTTGAAGGAGCCTCGGAGGCACCCCCACACCCCAAGGTAGCAGAGGTGACAGAAGGAGGCTGAAGCCCTGCCATCTTGGTTGAACGCATCATGGCCAGTGGCACTGAGGGCAGCAGTGCACAGCTGGGCATTGGGTCTCCATGCTGGTCTCCTGCAGCAGCAGCAATACCTACTGGCAGCCAAATTAAAGGCACAATTCCACCCACGAGAAGAAATACCTAGACAAAAGACAGTGTTCTGCAAGGCTCCCTAGGGGAGCAAGGCACTTGGAGTCTGCAGCATCGCAGCGCTGCGGGCTGGAAAATCAGCATCTGGCCCAACTGCATTTTCAAGTTTGGTGTGCACTCAAGGAAAATGAGAGTGAGCAGCTGAAAACAGGCCACACTGTGGCCCTGCACTGGCCATCAAAATTCAGTGTCTGGTTTTGCTACCAGCAAGGTGATGCTGCTTCCTACCCAGCAGTAAGGCAGGATGGTGGTCTCTAAAGATGATGAGCACTTTGTTGGCGTGCCGAGAGCTCTGGTTACACAGGGAGCCACACACAAGGCTGTTCCCCTACAATGGCTGAAGACATGTGTGGGGAAGCAAGCAGGAGAGCACCGACGGTGTCTCACAGAAGTGCCCTGCAAGCACAGGCTGCAGCAACCCTGCACATTTGGCAGGGGGACAGCAGGCTGGTACCAGCTGGTTGTGTGGAAAGCTCATCACCATAGCATCCAGCTCTGAGTCAAAGCATGACATTTTCTAGTAAAATAAAAAGCAGCTGAGGCAGGCTGGCTGTGGAGTGATGAGCCGGCTTGAGCAGTTTTAATGCCAGTGGGCGTGGGTGTTGGCTGCTCGGCTCCTGCTCCTCCTGCCTGCTTGCCTACAGACCGTGTGGCTGGCAGCCTGCTGCAGAAGCAACCACCTGCCTGCATCCCTCCAGCGTGGCGCGGAGGTGTGGGGGCTGCCTTGCACAGCAGAGGAAGGAAATTTTAAAATAAGAAAGTGGGGGGAAAAAAAGAAGAAACTGAGTCAGACCCTTCTCAGTCCTGTGAACAGTCCCAGGGCCCTGTGCAGGGACTGTCTGAGAAGGCTGTGGACCCCAGAGCCATGCCTGCTGCAGCATCACAGCAGCATCTGCACAAACACACTGAGCGCAAAGGGCAAAGCCAGAGAAACACATGTGCATGCCAGGTCAGGCAGTCCTCCTATGTGTAAAAAAGGGCATCTTTGCCAGTAAATACATGAACAAACCCTACCAGCTAATGTCAAAGGACATGTGCATTTGGATAAAGTATGAAACAACTACCCCCAGTGGAGATTAAAACCTCTCAGCCCGGGTAGGTGCAAAAAAATAGATCTCGCCACTTAGGAGTCATTCACTAATTATTGACTCTCTCCTCCAAATCTTTCTTATTTTCATGATTAATTATTTAGCCAGCCATCCAAATTTTAAGCTCCTTTGTGTAGATTCTGCTGGCCTAGAGCAGTGTGAGTAGAATAAACTTATGAAAACCAGCTGACACTGATTATTAATAATAATTATGAGGAAATTGCTCAGCATCTTTACAATGTTCAAGCCAAGTCCTGCCACTGAAGCAAACCGGTTATGTGTGCCCTGGTGGGACTGAGACAGGGACAGAATCTGCAGGAGGAATCTTCCTGGGCAATATAAAGCAGTTAGAACAGAAGGTCTGGATAAAAGCAATGCTGCAAAAGGTGCATGCTGAAAATGAAGTCTGTCCCTCGTGGCATGAAGCTCCTAGCCATTGCCTTGCTGACACTTTCTGCCAGGGATCTGAAAGAAATAGGAAAATACATCCAAAAGTTTGGTCTTCTAACTGCAGGCCTGAAAAAATCTCTCCCTCTCTCCTTCTCCTCATCCCAGGATTCATTTTGTTGGCTACTGAATCTTTTTTCGGTATGAGACTTTGGGGCTTGGGGTGGGGTTTTTTGAACTTTAACTTGGTGAAAAACATGTGTTCCAGAGGGAATAGTGTCAGAGGAAAACAAAGGATGATCACTTCCCAGACCCTGGCTCGGGAAAAGTCCAAGAGCACATCCCAGGCTTCTCAGGCAGTCACGTACACCTGTCCAAAGTGAGAAAGCAAAGGGCATGCAGAGTGCTACCACATGGCTGTAAGAGTATTTTGCATCTGATTTGTGTCCTTTTGCACAGGACCACAGAGACTCACCCTTCTCTGAACCAGCTGGAGAGGAAAACGATGCTTTAAACCAAGCAAATACGAATCTGCTCTTCGCCTGGTGTGATGGGACTCACTCCTGTGGCTTTGCAGCCTGTCTGCACTGCAGCTGTGGCTGCCTTTCTGGGATGCTTCCCTGCCTGAAGGCAGGGCTGGACGGTGCGAAGCCACCCTGTGCCAGGCTGACATGAATGCTGGCGCCATGACAGCTCGGCTGCCACTTCAGCTAACATGGAGATGCCCACCAACGTCATCGTTTCACCTTGATGGGGAGTAATGGAAAGTGCGTTGAGGTCTTTCCTGTTTCTTTCTCTCCCTTCTCCTCAAAAATAACTAGCAGAGCACATGTCTGGCTGCTGCTTCACCGTTAACAAAGCTCCTGTGCACCCCCACCCCTTTCCATGGCGCACTAACTAATCTATGCTGCTCTTTCTCCAGGGAATAAACCCCTGCTCTGCAGCTAAGTCACCCAGCCCAACTGCCTTCTTGCCTCAAGCAAGGAGGTTTGTCATGGCACTCATTCTAACATGAGGGTCACTGCCACCTAAGAACCTCCAGCCACCGTTTTGGCTACCGTGGAAGAGGGCTGGGGGTGGGCAGTGGTGATTACCTGCCAGAATGTGTCTATCAGCAGAAACAGAAGCAGGTTGACACTTGACTGCACAGCACAAGTACGGTGTGTTGCACAGATAGACAAATAAAATACAGTGAGCTGGGTGGGGATCTCAGCACCATCCAGCCCTTCACTGCTGAGCTGCCCGCTTTCAGCAGCCCTGTAACTTCTACCTGCTGCAGGGGGAAAGCTGGGCATGGAGGCACAGAGCTCAGATCGGGCTGGGTGTGCAGCCATTCCTCCTGAGGACAGGGCTCTGCCCTCATCCCTCCTCTTCTCCAGCCTGGCAGGGGAGGAGGACTTTGTGAGAGGCAGGGAGCTACACCCAGCTTTCTCCCTCTGCAGCTCACTGCTTCCAATCACACCCTTGCTGGAGGCCAACCTCATGTTCCCTGCTGAGCACCATGAATCTGCAGGATTGAGGCCAATATGACTGCGGTTATTTGTAATAATGACACTGGGAAGAACTGAGAAAAAAAATCTAAAATGGATTAACAAAGTATGTATGCCTGGTCTGTATGCAGCCTATGTTCAACTGTCTTGCATCAGTTAGTGGTGTGAACAATATGTTCCTTTTATCCTCCCTGGTCCCCCACATAATTCTGTCATTGCATCTCCGTCCTGACCCATAACTTCTCCCTCCCCTCCATTACTGCACTCCCAGAGCAGGGAGGGGAAGCTCCCACATCTGTGGTTATTGTATGGTGTGGAAAAAATGTAACTCTCCAAACTTACAATATCTTACAAATCTCAAAAATGTCAAGCGTGTTTTGAGGCACTAATCAAGCCTTGCCACCTCTCCACTGTTATATAATAGCAGGTCACTATTATTATTCACATTCAACAGAGAAGAGGATACGAGACAGGCAAAGCTGAACCTTCTTTTCCCCTAGGTCACACAGGAAAGTGGGGGAACCAGGGGAAGCACATGGATCTTGTGGCTCCCAGTCTTGTACTCTAGCCACACAGTCAACCCTTCCCTTTTTCCTGCCCTCTCAGCTTGCCACAGCACAGTGCTGGACGGCAAAAGATCCCAAATGACGTAAACTTATCCACAAAATATTCATGTGTGAATGTGAAGCCATTGAAACGTTAATGTACTTTGTGCAAGCAACTCTTTTAGCTCAAGTCCATTGTGCTGTGCTTCTGACAGAACTTATTTTCAGTAATAAAAGTAAGGCTACGTCATATTGGTGTGGTATACCAGCCACATTAGGATAATGTCTTTGGGGGCAAGACATACTTATGCCTCAGACATAGGTACTCATCAAATCTTAAAACAACTGCAGTGAATTTCTACTCACATCGGTGAATCCAGGACTTGTATGCAGGCTCTAAACCAAATCCTCCATCCACGTAGCTCTGATATGCCACTGGTTTTCTCTTTTCCTTCTCTCTGCTTTCCAGCTATTTAGAGGAATTTTAAAGGGATGCCTCTCAAAGCTGCACCAAAGGTACTAAAGGTTTACCATGTAGCTTGGTGTACAGAAACTTCATGTTCTTTCTGTCAGCATCTCTGTACCTACATTGTTTCTGAAATATTCACTTGCCCGACACAACGCAACATGATTGCAAAGAGCTTTACAGATTCTGGAGAAACATCAACTCCACTCCCACATCGTGTGAAGCTGGTGAACAACACATCTGCACAGATCTACTCCTGACTTTTTTGTGCCTTGCTATGCTCACTTGTGCACCCACAGCTCTTTCTGAAAGAAACTTGATTCTTACTTTCAGGGCTGTGTTAACATGACACCAAAACCCGCTCTTCCAGCATTTGCAGGGGGATGAGGATGTCATGCTGACACATCCAGGGCTTGATCTGACAGCAAACAAGGACTGCAAAAAGAAAAAAACCACCTCTGGTTTGAATAGGCTCAGCTGGGAGGAGAAAACTCTCCCGCTTTTAAGCACATAGACCCTCAGGTGTTCAGTGAAGACTTGGGGGCAGATGGAACCATAAGCTGATAGGGATAGGAAGGTGGCACAGCATTTTATGCTTTATATGATCAGAAGACTTTGCCTTTTACCTCTTTCTTTCCCCACAGCCTCATAACTCCAAGTCAGATCTAACCTTTCCAAATCTAAGCAGCACTGGTTTATGTTGTCTAAAACCAGACGTTTTGAAATGTAAGGCTGACTGCTGCCCCTCCATTACCTTCCCCTAATCCACCTGCCAGTAGTCCCGGGCACAGCAGACAGAGGGGTTTGTCTCCTTTTGTCACCATATGTGTGCTCTTAGGGCACACAGTAACAATAAGGACAAAAATACTAGTGGGATTTCATTGTATTGTGCCGATGCAATGTAATTTGGCAACACACAGAGAATGCAGCAGAAAAACAGCAGGGAAGATGGTGATGGGAAACCACACGCTCAGGCTGCAGGAGTCAGGAGTCAGTTTATGCACAGCCCTGGAAGCCAAATGTAAGTGGGACACTTACACGTGTACATGCATGCACATGCACACAGACACATAGACCTATGGGAATAAGTCAGAAGGTGCAGCAAGCAGCTCAACACAGCCACAAATGCACAGATCAGTAGCTTACCTCCCAGCCCCCTCAGAAAGAAGGGACGCTTGGACAGGAGCCGCTGTTAACTTTACGTAAGCACTCCTTCGCTACCCTGAACTGGGGGTTCCTGGCAGGAACATGGTGCTGGCAGAGCACATGCAGGTACTAAAAAGGCTAAGAGCTCAAACCCAGTTCTCCTGTGAGATAATGTGGCTGGAATTCTTGATTACTGCATAGGTTGCAATTATTTCTTGTCTCCAAGGAAAAGGAAATATCTCTGGGGAGCCAAAAGCAAGGGAAAGGGAGAAAAAGAGCATGGGAATCACTGCAGGGAGAGTTCCATAGGTAAGGCATCCAGAGGGAAGATCACATGGTGAGGCCAGGGAGGTAAAAACCGGAATGGGTGAAACTTGCACCAGTAATGAATAGATTGATGAGTTCTGTTTCTCATACCAGACACCATATTTGTCATAAGGAAGAGGCAATACAATTTTAATTGCCTGCACTGAGTTTTGAAGACAGCTGTGCAAGTAATTTTTCCATATTATTTTTACCTTGAGTCACCATGTTTTCCCCAAAACTCAGGCTGAGGCTGTGCATACAGATGCCATACCATGTGCCCCCAGTGAAGAAAACAGAAGTGCTCATTCCTTTCTTAAATAAAGGGGGGGAAAGGAAATAATATTTTAATTTTCACACTAGCAGCAAGCAGCAGGCGAGAATCAAGAGGTGCTAAGCGATGCAAGCATGTCCTTTCCAACAGATACCTTCTTCTTCGCCAGCAATAAGTCCTGGTAAGCATTGGAACGGAGGAAGCGCGCATAGCTGTCACTCTTCATCAGCTTGTAAATGTGCTCCTGTGGGATGGGAGGAAATGAGAGACAGAGAATTGTTATCAAACCTCATTTAGACATCACAGGGATTTAAAACACAGTGAATTAGAAGGAAGAGTGACTGATCAAAGTTCTAATTAAGTCTGCTATTATTGATTATCTGTATTGTGGTAGTGTACAAGAGGTCCATCCTGGGGCAGGACCCTGCTGTGCCTGGGGCTGTGTGAACACAAACCAAAGAGGTGGCCCTCACCCCAAAGGCTGGCACACATTATTCAGTAATCAGTGTTACCCTGTAAAGATTCTGAAGTTCCCAGATTATAAGCGGGTGTCTAGCCAGGCTGAAACTACTGGGATGTCTCAAGAAGGAAAAAATAAACAGCAGAAATTGTCCCACAGATTAGGTTCCATTTTACTACTCGCAGATACTTGAGCTATCACCCAGCACTCCCACGCTGTTCATGGAATGGAACACATACTTGGACAGGTTTCATCTCCACTTATAACACATACTTAAAGCAAGCCAACCTGTTAACATCCTGAAAAAGCCTCTGCCTCTGGTGACTATGCAGGAAGGTTTGTGACTAGCTCTGATGTGGATGGCTACACTGCATGTATAAAGTCATGCCAGATGAGTCCCTCCTATAGGGTCTTTTTTTCTCCTAGCAAGTCTGTTACCAGTTTGTTCTGAGAGCACTTACTACGTTCATCTTCGAACTTAAAAAGTGGTGTTTCATTGCAGCAGAACTTAATGCCTACCACTTTCCAGCTTCCTTGCTTAGTTTGACTTTCCTGCTGAGAATCCCTGAACAGAGTCAGCTCTTATTCTAATTATCCCTGGATTTGTAATAGATATTATCCCAAACACCAAGAAAATCAAATCAAAACACTTTGACCAAATAAAGACTGAGAACACACTAAAGGGACTTAAGAGAAAAACAGGCATCCTGGACATTTCTCTTAGACTTTGTCCAAGGAAGCACTTTTATAGAGTTAATGAGAAATTTTATCTATACTGATTTATACAACGTGAAATACTCTTTCCTGCCCTAAAGCCATTGCACATGAAACTTCAGACGAGCCAAACCAGACTGAAGTCGCATAGCTTATTTCACAGTGTTAACAAGCCAAGCAGAATTCCCTTATCTTCACCATCACGGGTAATTAGTGATGACCTGTCTATATGCAGAAGAACTGCTTAATTCAGCTTTCTTGCACTATTCGGTGTAGTCCTAAGAGGGGCATAACTGCCACTGGTTTTCCTACCACACAGCATAAATGTATCCTTTGAGCTACAGCCTGGTGTAGAACAATTTTTACTGATCAATTTCCATACTTGCTTTTAAACCTGACCAATCCTTATTTGTGTAGCACTACCTATCTGAAGGATAGCACAAGATTTTGCAATAGAAATGCTCATATAAAGCCATTTAGCAACTGTCACCCTTCCTTGCTGCAGAAAAAAAACAAGGGAGGGCACAGCTTCATACTCTCACCTACAGCACTGCCATGAGATTTTACTTTCAGCTGTGGGACATTTGTTCTGTTTATTCAGGACAGAAGGAGCCAAGTACGCACTAAGACAAGAAAAGGGAAAACAATGGCACATCATGGATATGGCCATGAAAAAGTTTCTGTTTCCTTGGTGTGAGTAAGGATTTTCAACATCAGCTTTCTCTCAAGTACTTCAGCTAGAGAAACTTGGGATTCAGTTGATTTAAACCCAAGCACATTGCAACCAGTTCACCTGTACTGTTACCTCTTAAGGTTTCTCAAGGAGACTCCATGTCCTCCTAATGAGTTCTTCGTAATTACCTGGGGAAAAAAACCCCCACCCAACTATATACCTAAAAGTCCTTTTCCTTCTTCTTCCAGGACCATGAGGAGATTGATGAGTAAGTGGGACAACCAGTCTGTAGCCCATCAACAGTAAAGGTCTCCAGAGCACCCCTCCTCTTGTTGGTCCTCCCTCGCAGCACCCAGTACAGCAGGGTGCTGGTGGGAGGGGGTGCTGAGGTGGGCAGGAAGGTGCTGTGGGGCTGAGGTAAGGTGGTGGGTGACGGGTATTTTGATTAACATTTTGATAGACATATGTTTCTTTTTTTTTTTACTGTCTCTGGACTCCAAATGGTTTCTTTACCTGTGGTCAGACAACTGGGTATGCTCTGAAAAACAATAACATTTTGGGGAAATAACATTAATTGCCGTGCAGACAGATGACATGAACTGTTTGTAGGCAAAGGAGAACACACCAGGCTGGCCACACAATCCATTGGCATGCCAGCCACAGCTATCATTCTTGCTTGTGTCAAGACGACTTCATGTTTTTGACCTTAAAACAGTATAAACTCAATATCTGCCTGTGGGAAGGAGGAAAAATTACTTCGATCCTGAGATTAAATAAACCACAAGCCGACTTCTTAACTGAAGCCTTTCCCTGAAAAACAGGGCTATTGCACACCCACAGCCCACCTGCCACTGCGGTTAGCTGATTGGTATGAAGCACTTTCTCTGCTTTTCATATCTTGGAATCACTGAACAGCAACACCACTACCTTTCAGCTGTTCACCAAAGATATAATCAGAGAATAACTATTCCTAGGCTTTGAATGCTAATGAAGAAAGAAGGCTGGGCATAGGGGAAGGGAGGGACATGCATAGCTTCAGGAGCACCCCTTACTGCTTAATTGCAAGAATTCAAAGGGCTTGCTTTGAAGAAGCTCTGGACTGGAGGCACGAATGATACATTGATCATTTATTTTACAGCACTGCATTTCTGAAGCACCTACTGGAAGTCTGAGCCAGTTGCTCAGGTCAGCAAAGACTGCCTTCCAATTTGCAACAGTACAGGACAGCTCACATTGCTGTAGCCAAAATCCCCGCTGAGACTGCACCATGAAGGTTCCTGCTAAAATTGTGGCTGCAGTATGTGTTCAGCCCAGTTACACAACAAATCTAGCCGCAGGGCAGGAAATGCCAGTGGCTAGGACATTTGTTTTGATCTTTAGCCTACTCTGTTCTTCACCACCAAGCTATTTTCTGCTATACTTTCTAGAATCTGCAGCTTTCTAGGGAGAACTTACAGCTAGCGTTTAGCAGCAACTCATTTCATAAATACATACAAACCTTCTAGAAGTCTAGCAATTGAGCCCATTCTTCTGCAGAAGCCTGAGCAATGAGCAGCATATCAACAGAGGTATGTGCAAAGATTTAACTGTTCTGTGCACCTTGTGTGAATTGTTTTGTCCCCCTCTATAACAGATTTTTAACTCAGTTTGGATCACTGTAACCCATTGGTCTCTCACTTCTTATTCTCCCCAGCGGCTGCTTTTGTTCCTCCTATCACATGGTGGACAGCAAGCACAACCTCACAAAAGACTGAAATCTCCAGCTGCAGCCAGCATCTCTAGTGATGCACTTTATACACATGACCACTCCCTGACATACCTGACACTGCTGGCAAGAAATTGGAGCCTTCCCATCCTTATGCTGAAAGAACTCTGCATTTTGTAAAGTTGTTTATTACAGGGTAACAAGCTCCTTATTAATGGCTACCTGAATACACAAAGCAAATGCACTACCTGTGTAATTTTTAACAATGCAGCTGCAGCTCTGGACATCACAGCCTCTTGCACTGTCTGGCCAGAATTATCACTGCGACATTTCTTTGCAAGTACCATGGGAAGTTCCTATGCCACATCTGCACAACAGCAGGAGAAACATTTCATCTAGCCAATGCGGCATCTCCCAGCCATTTCTGGGTATCACTTCCCAGGTAAGGCTCAGACTCCCAGCTCCCTGCTCTAGCCTTAAGACAGCAATCCTTTAGAGAGTTACATTGCAAAACCAAAAAATTTAAAGCAATCGCCTAGCAAAATTGCCCAAGTGATCTATTAAACCATTAAACAAGGTAGCATTCTGCTTCTAAAGCCAGATTTCTAAAGCAGGAAAAAAAAAAAAAAGTCTTTCAAAATTTGGCCAGCGGTTGAAAGGCATCACGCACCCCACTGGTCTCCCCTGCAGCCTTGCCAGCTATCTCTGAGCACCAAGCTGCCATCTCAGGCCACTGTGGTGGCAGCTGGGAATGGAGACAGTGACTTGACATGTGCGAGCAAGCCCAGGTGAACTGGCTTTTTGAGCTGACTGGTCACTTAGTCCCTCACACAGTGTGCTGTTGATGAGTGCTGGCTGTACTGATGCTCCCCTGCGAGGATGGATGCACATTTGGAAATGTCAGTCTATCATGGAGAGTGACAAAATAACCTGCTTTTGTAATTATAGTGGGTTTCATCTCCAGGAAGCAAACAATTCCCTTACAAGACTCTTGCAAGCAAAGTAGGTTTGCTGTCAAACATCCCCAGAACTGTTGTTCCCCAGATCCTCAACCAAGGCAACAGAGGCAATGGGGTCTGCATGCATCTCTTCTTGAGAAAAAGGCAGGCCCCCTTTTGTGTTTTGTGCACCTGAATCACATCTCCTCCATGGTGGGAAGAACTACGCAGTGGTCCTGAGGGCTATCCAGCTTCATTGTGCGTCTCTCTACCACCTAGACTTGTGTCATGACAGCTATGCTTCAGACAGCATAACCATTCCACTTATCATCACCATTGCATGATATAAAGGAGAACAGTAAATTTTAAAGGGGAAAATCTTGTCACTTCTGTGAATTAGAAAACAATCGAGCCAGCCAGGTAAATCACAAAAAAATCATTTTCTACAGTCACACAAAACCGAGAGGAAATCCCGCCCCTGACAACTGACAGCTTAAGTGCAGGGAAATAAACCCTGATAAGGTTCAGTGTCTCTTGGCTGTTTTCCTTCCAGAAGCTCTATCTTTGGAAAGAGATGAAGGACAAGCTCTGTAAATTTTCTTGACAAGAGGGGAAAGGGGGAGGAAAAGAAAAAAGGAAGTTTGCAATCCAGATTGGACTGTGGGAGGTGGTTAAGATAGCAGAAACTGTCTCAGAGCTGCACCTGCTTCAAATCAATGTGCTGCAATGTGATCTCAGGTCTCTCTCTCTGCCCTTGCAGTCAAAGCACAGTGACCCTGAGGAGGGCACAGGTGGCAGCCAAGAAGGACCTTGGGAACACTTGAGAAATACGTGGGGAAAAACCTGAATGATAAAAAAATGATGACACCTGACTTGCACAAAACACCCTGGTAGATCTCAGGAATTGTGTTCTCTGTTGAGAATATTTCTTTTTAGCAGAAAATCTCGGTTCTTTCCTCTGAATTGTGTATATGAGACAAGAGGAACATTGGTAGTTAAACATCCATTTCTAATCCTACTTGTATCTTACCCACTGTGACATATTGTGCCAGGCTTGAAACTTTGGGGGGGCTGTGAGGGCCAAGCACAACGTTATGACCTTTGAACACCAGAAAGACCTTAACTTTTAACTTGCTGACAGCAAATTTTCCCTGTTTGTGCCTAAACACAGCCGTAAGCTTTAGATGACAAGGGGAAATAGGGGGGAAATGCAAATTCTTCGCTTGTTTCAAGAACAAGTTTTCCATTTCCATTTTCCATTTCCATTCCCCATTCTGGGGAGCTTACACTATGGCTAGATAGCTGTTGAGATCCACTTGAGCCCCAAGAATCCACTCTGCCCTTCATAAATTGGTCAGAAACCTCCTTGCTGTAGCTATCCCACTTACACCTTTTGGGTTGTTTTGGAGCACCTCTTCACCCGTCACCAACACCTGGTATTAGACTAGTCAGAGCTGATCTGGAGACCCCTTTGCATTGCAAATGTGTGAACACCAGCAGCCACCCCTCTGGCCAACTACAAGGGAGATTTGCAGAACGTCAAATGAATCCATTAGAGAAAAAGCCCACAAGCAATGTAAAGCAGTAGATTAAACAACTAAATAAATAACAGCAAACTGCAATGAATGTTAATGTTTGTTCTACCTGTACGCTGGGCACTGGGGGGGAATTTACTGCAGATTTGCACATGACAGAGCAGTGCCTCAGTGAATGCCTTGTGGCCTTTTCTGGAAGGATGGTAGCAGATGTCAGCTGAGGACCTGCCCAGGGTTTGCTTTTGGAAAAGCTGTCTCTATAGAACAAAGAGGATGTGGGAAGGAATGATCAGGGAGATGCTTTTCTGAGCACACAGTGTGCAATTGCTGCACCTTCCAATTAGACTTGGCAGCAGACTAATGCCTTTCTGTCAGCACCTCTACTCTGCACAGACATCTGCGGCAGAGGAGCTGAGGTCAACCCCTGTGCCAGCATGCACACATACTGCAGTCAGTAAAACCTACCTGCTACCCAGGGGCTGCTGGAGACATATTCTATTCACTCTGTCACACTCCTCCCAGCCCACCCTCCAGAATCCTGCCTGACCAGCAGGACCCCCTACCACACCACCACCAGGATCTTCCTAAAAGCCATGGGAAGGAAAGAGACCTACTCCTCCTCAGCAGTTACTTGTGCCAACTGAATGCAACAGTTTTTAGGAGCAATTATGATCAACTGCCATTCAGTCTAACTGATGATGCTGAAATGCACTTTAGAGAAAGCAGGAAAAAATGCTGCATCAGCTCTGGAAGCTGAAGTAGTTGGTAGCAGGCACGGTCGAGATGAGGCAAGCAGTGAAAAAGCTGCAGAAAAGACCTTCACACTTGCCCTGACTGAACCTGATGGGAAAACACCGAGGGGGGTAGGGGTGGGGGCAGGGAAACACAGGGATTTTATTCTAATTCCCCTTAATGTCTCCACATCCCCACTAAGAATGCCTCTGGATCTGCTTATTCCGGTCCCTGCATTTAAGATTTTACTCTTCTCCAAAATGTTGTACTGCCTGCTTTGAGCTGACTGCATACATTAACCCGGGAGAACCCTCTTCCCAAAGCCTTACTGGTACATGACAGTACTCCTGTCTGGCAGGATGAGGGATAAACGGTTGCCCCAGCTGCTTCAGGACTGCTAGGCTTTCCTTGATTTATAGTTTAGAAAAGAAATGTTTCAGGTTGGTTAATGGCACATAAGGGTCTTGGCCTGAGCATGAATTGCTCTGGAAAATCTGAGCAATATCTTTTTGGGTGACACAACAATTTACACCCACAGTTTAACTGGTGCTTTTTCTTCACGCTCAACCAAGTTGTTTTTGCTACAAAGGAAAAAAAAAAGAATAATTATACGGTAATATAGACTAACCTCTCTGCTAAACTAAAAAAAAAACAACTTAAAACCTCTTTTCAGGCCACAAATGAAATTACACCGAGCTGAAGGCACAGGAACGTAAGAAAGCTTTAGCAGGAGGGATAACTGTAAGCAATGAGAACTCGTTTTGAGTAATACACAGAAATCCTTTGTTTAGCCCTGTAGATACATAGCTGGAAACACAATGTAAATCTTTTGTGGGAAAGTGCATTGATAAAAGTAACACATAAATTTAGCTTTGGCTTCTCTGTAAATTGATGAGACAACTAGTTTGCTTCATACTTTCAAATACAGAAATGGGAAGGCAGACCTGCCAGGGGGCCCACGGCAGGTGGAGTGTGGAGGACTACAGAGGTGAAGGGTTGTGGAGCGGTGTGCTGTTAAGGGGTCAGCCTGGTACTGCAGGAGGATTTAGTCCTAAATATAGCAAGGGCTATCCTGGGAGACAAGAGTGGGCTGCCGGGAGTCTAACGCCATATGAGCAGCTTTAGGTTTTGAGAACAACGATCATGGCTAAGAGGCTGATTCTTTCAATATGGGCCAAATCCTGGCTACTGGCAAAAAGCCAAAGTGAACAGGTTTTTCCTGGGAGGAGGGGACAACCTCATGTAGCATTTGGGAGACTGGCATCTTTTTTCCAAACAATACAATATCTAGGAGTTGCAGCAATGAAGATGGGGGTTTTCACTCTGATAGATGTTGTGGTATAGCTATGATATTTAACTACTTAAATTTTTGGTCAACACCCTGACACTTGCAGGGCTCTCCGCAGCTTCTTCTTTCTGTTTTCTCTGGAGACAATCCTGCCAAAAACCTGAGTTGTACCATGGAGAGGAACACGCAGAATCCCTACACAGCAGAAAGGAAATTCTGTTGTACTGGGGCAGTCTGCATCCCATAGGACAAAGCATATAGCTTCTGAGTAAATGTGGCTATGCTGAGATAGGGACCACCAGCCCTGCTTTGATGTCTATCTACAGAATATGTGCTGGATACATAAATAGCCTTCCATGCTTCATCAGCATTTTGGCTGTAAGGTATGTGCTGCTGTATCACCTTGGATTGCCTTTAAGTGATTGAGCTCAAGCTCTTGGAGTCCATGCTACAAATGCTTATTGTAATCTTACAACTGTTTGCCAACGAACCCCATCATGACAGCACACAACATTCCTAACTGCTGTGGGCTGAGAAGGGGAGATGCGAAATGTAGCATTGATAAATCTCCCCAGGGGTTTTTTTATTTTTATTTTTCAAATAAGAAGGGTGAATACTTGAAGAGATAACAAACCCCTAGGAAAAGTAAAGACCACAGTGTTCCTGCAGCACATGGGTTTGGTAGGTGTGGAACTGAGTCATCTGCAAGAACATTTACCCATCGTCCATGAGGAGTGGACTCCTGGAGTCCTGGTTTCTTGAGTAGAAAGGGATGCACTTGCAAGCACTTTCACTCCCTACTTGGGAGAAACAGAACAGTGTCAGCTGCTTCCTGACCTTCACAGAAAGAGGAAATACTCTTGCTCTGGATTTGAAATGAAGTTGTTTCTTGCATTCAGGAAGCACAGCGCACACCACTAGCACAAGAGTCCCAGAGTCTGAGTGATAAATTCAATTTTCAAGAAAGCTAGAGGTTTTTCCATGTAATCCATTTAAAGGTATTTTTTGGAGTTAGGAAATGTCTGGCACATGAGGCACTGTTATTGCTTATGCATGTAGTTCTAGCCAGCTTGGCAGGATCAACACCCTGAATAACAGACTATTGTCCTGTGGGAATACGCTGACTGTTCTTGTCACCCCATTCCCATGATCTTTCCTTTGGAGAGATCTGCTGTCTTCTGTCACTGTGTATGCAAGGAGAGAGCTCACTCATTATGTTTTCCTAGCCCTTTCTCTGCCTGTGTCTAATTGAGGGGTATTAGCTTAGACAGTAGTTTGATCCCTGATGCCTTCAGAGACAGAAAGCCAACAGCAAGACAAAGGCTGGATGTTACATGTTATAACATACAACATGACTACTAAACCACAAATTAAAATGAAAGGCAAAGGATAAAAGAAGTACTTTCTGATGTGTGATGCGTATGTACATTTAAAAAAAAAAATCCCAGGAAAGTAATAACACTGAGTATCTGCTCCTGTGTAGACCTCTGCTTCAAGTCTTTTGTTTCCAGCTTCGGGCAGCATCAGGCATGCCAGCATGAACCTCCACCATCACTTTCCTATTTTTGCTCCAGACATCGAAGCTCTTCTGGGTTTATTTGTTGGGGGGTCTTGGTTTTAGGTTCTGCTTGGTTGTAGGTTTTTTTAAATCCACACAGGAAGGAGCCTGAATTTTCGTTTGTGTGTTTAAGAAACACACAGCAACAGTGAGGTTTTGCGTGAAGGCTGTTTCCACAGTCACTGTAACCCACATATAAGCAAGGCAACCAGAGTGCAGTGTAAGGAAGGATTTCTTCCTCCAGTTCGACAGAATCAGAGCCGAAGGAGGAGAAGAGAATAAAGATCAAGTCCTTGTGCAGTCCCTAAACCTACACAGGAAAGTCCAGGCTGTCCAAAGCCTCCAGGAGGCCTGGGTACCATCCACGTATACATATGGATGCAGCACTGCAGTGCTTTCAGTTCCCTGTAGCATAAGTGCCAGGTCTCTGAGCAGCACTGGCTCACGTGGACTTGAGTTCCCCTCAAGGCAGAGTGCCCCATGTCCCCCTGCTGACTGCCTGAGCTGCTCTGGTGTTACCTTGATTCTCCATCCTTAGTCACTATCCTTTATAGATATGCACGTAACGGGGGTGACTGGGTGAAACTTTAAGAAAATAGGAACAACGTTTCTTCAAGTTCTTACAAAGATGATACAGATGCACAATGAATGATTATTTTTACATTTTCCTTCTATGCCGTGATTTTGCTCAAGGCCTACAAAAGGAGTTCTGTATGCCCACTGAACAGGCACCAGGCATACACTCCTCTACATGCTTGTTTTCACATCCTGTGCACGCTTGAAAAGACAAAGTCAGTGGAAAAGCAATCACCTTCATTTTCCCTTCTTAGTAGAAAATGACATTCCACTTCCAAGAGATCCTTGCTTACACTTGGAGGTTGTTTTTGAATTCAACAGGATCCTGTCAAGTTCTGCCAGTGCTCCCAGCTTCCTGATGGAATCAGAATGCAAACTGAGGACTGATCACTGATGATGAATCCTGCAAGGGGTCATATCTCTATCACAGTCCAGAACAAATTGAACCAACACCTGGGGCAGCTGAGAGCATGAACTGGGCCCAAATCTTAAATTTCGGACTAAATTTAAGGAAGATTTTTTTTTTTTATGATAAGGGTGGTGAAACACTGGAACAGGCTGCCCAGAGAGGTGGTAGACGCCCCATCCCTGGAAACATTCAAGATCAGGTTGGATGGGACTCAAAGCAACCCAATCTAGTTGAAGATGTCCCTGTTCATTGCAGGGGGTTTAGACTAGATGACTTTTAAAGGTCCCTTCCAACACAAATTATTTTATGATTTTATGATACAAATGTGGGCCAAGTACATTTCTGGTTTGAGCAGCCTGGAGTTTGGCATTATGGTCTAAATCTGCTCTGGAATTAGCCAAGGATCTGCACTGTACAGTTAAAATCCCTAACTGAGCCCGGATTAGAACTGAATTTCCCCGAATCATCTTCACAGAAACAATAGCCTATTAGTTCAGGTAAAGGAATGTCAATCTAAACCTCTATTTATTAAAGAAGAAAAATAAACAAAGCAAACAGGAAACTAATTCCAAAGACAACTACATGGCTTACCTTACTCTAGTATGCCTGGCTCTGAAGCCTACCAGTAAACATCCCTACAAGCAAACATTTCTATCAGGAGATACAACACATTCTTGTGATACCAGTTCCCAATGCCAAGGGACTGAGGAAGGGATTAAAGACTTTTAGGAGGCACAAAGACATTTCAGGGGAGGCAAGGAGTTGTTTGAAAGTGGTGGAGGAGGGGGGGAATGTTTAAAAACTAATAACGTGTTGTACAGATAAGTCATAATCGTCACACTCACAGCTCTGGGTTCCCATGTTAAAGACAAATTACTTTGGCTGTCAGCAGCTTCATTAGCCAAAAGAGGCCGTTCAGATGGACCCAAACCTATTTACTTTTCAGAGCTGGCTGTGCCTGCTTCATATTGCAGGGCTCTGCACTGGTTGTTCAGTGATGCTGATAACTCCTGTGGGAGCTTACATCCTGCTAAGTAGTTCACTGTTTAATTGAACTGACCTTTCCCGATGGTGCCCCTTGTATTAAAAGCTGCTTTACTCCCCAGTGAAAATGGTTTGATAATCACAATATTTTACTCAGTGGACAGTTGTTTAAAAGCAGAAAATAATCAGCTAAATTGGTAGGCTCGCCTCTGGAGAGGCCCAGCACTAAAATGACAAAAGGTGCTGCAGATCAAGATAGCTGGCAAAGCTGAAGATCAGGACAGAGCCAGGAGCAGGGGCTGTGCTGCTTGAGGACGGGGGATGTCGGCAAACTCGATGGCTGGGGGAGGTGAGTGCCGGCTGAGCTGGCACAGTACGCTTTGCTCAGGCTGAGGCGAGGCGGCACAGCTAGAACGGGGCACGGGGTGGGCAAGGGCACACACAGGAGGCACGGCAAGAGAAGGCGGCTCTGTGCAAGCTGAGCAGCGCAGGACTGCAGAGTGCAGCAGCAGAGAGGGACACCCAACAGGGCACATATCTTAGATTGAGGTGGGGATAGCAAAACACTTGCTTCTGTAACACAGGAGAGATCTGTCCGAAACCATAAATGCACACCAAATTCAGGTTAGTA
This sequence comes from Falco biarmicus, assembly GCF_023638135.1. Taxonomy (NCBI): domain Eukaryota; kingdom Metazoa; phylum Chordata; class Aves; order Falconiformes; family Falconidae; genus Falco; species Falco biarmicus. The sequence continues at coordinate 22,816,887 of NC_079294.1, read as the reverse complement.
TTAGGAGCCCTTTGAGGATGTTTGGAGCTGAGATTTTCAATTCACTTGTCTTAAATAGAGGAACCACTTGCCTTCAGAGTGTGAATGGTCTTGGGACAAAGAGGTCTTAAGTGAGAGGCATGTTTGTCGGGAGCCCCCTTTTCTCCCTGTTTTCTTCTAGGCTAGTTATCTTACCAGATGGTTGTGCAGCATCTGGGAGAGCTCTTTGGGGCTGGGAGCCAAGGTTGTGCAAAGCACATCCTTGTAGACTGTTAAGCACCTGATAACAGACAATGTTTTGCTTTCAACTTCTAGTTATGTTGACTAGCCCGAAGTATACTGTGCTCTGCTATACCTTCCCCTTCCCAAGTACAGCAATGTGTTCATTCCCAGTGCTTTTTATACTGAATTGGCATTTTACAGGTCTCCCAGGTCATCACAAGGGCTAGAGTGCCACATGACCTTCTATTTCTCTACTGCAGGAGTAGTAATTTCATTTTCTCAGTTCAGCCAACCCTTTTCTTTCCTCTTGGTGTCTCAGAGCTGCAGACACTCAAAGAATGCGCTGTTCAGTAAACTAAATTTTTTCTTGTTCTTTATTCCCAAGGACATTTCAATTGTTTTCCTCTTTGTGCTAAAGCTACACAGGACAGGATAACAGTCATATTTTCCCTCCCACAGTGGGGTGTTTTGACTTGTGTCTGCTTGAGACTCTAGGAATGCAGGATGTGTGGGAATCTCATGGGCTGCTGGTGCCAGGGTGCCGAGATAAGGCAGCTGGACTCTGACCTGCTGCAGATTAATGGACAACAGAGCCCCTGAGGTGGCAGGGCTGACCTGGGGGAGATGCCAGCACAAAACCTGGGAGATTCAGAGCATGCTGTGGGGACCTACATTTGTTCCCATCAAGTGGATGTGCAAACAAAAATGTCCCCTCTCCAGGATGAGCCAGTAAAAGCCACATTGCCCCAGCTCCACTAGGGCACCACACCCTTCAGCAGTGGCCTGTTCTCCTCTGCTTTTGTTAGACAGCCTTCTTAGTTATCTGGTCAAGCAGTCAGAAACAGCTTGCTTGGCTGTTGACAGCTACCAGAAGCCCACTGCACAAGAAGGTAACTGGGTTCACTTTCCATATTATCCCATCCTCTCTTGGCACAGATTCAGTCTCCAAGAGCGACCAAATCTCCAAGAGAGACCACAGCTAGGCCTGAGGGTCTACCTTTACCTCATACTTTTGTGTTCATGAAGCAAAACAGATGAATTGAGGACAACCATCAGCATAAAAATCCTCTGAAATAAAATTAACCCAAGGAAATAAAATTGCAGTCTAACTGCAAGAGCTCCAGCTTGATTTCATCAACTCCCTTTTGAATGGCAATTACATTGTGAACTGATCAGTTCAAGCCTAAATCCTCCATGTCTTCTTCTGATTAAATACTCATTGTCTAAACATCCATCTTACTCTCAGTACTTCTACTTATCAATTTAATCAATTCCCTCATTATTCACCTATCCGCTTTAGCCTGCATTTTAGCATCATATTTTTTTTCAGGTGATGCAAATTTACAGAAGTTCACTCTAACTGCAAAGCAAAAAAATACGTCTTAGACAGAATGTCTTCATACTCCTGCGTTTCTCAGCTTTAAAAAGAACATTTAAGTTGCCTGATATTCACAGGGGATTGCCTTGAAACTCTGCGAACATTCCTTCTATGCTAGCCCCAAGGAGCAAGACTGCATTCAGGAAAATACAGTATTTGATGCTGGTTTGAAAAATTCATTGCCTAACCTTGTATAAGTGGTCCACAACATCTCCCCTGAGATGGAAGTATTTTGTTAGTGGAGTATTTTGAAGAATTGCCTTTGAACGCCAATTTAAAGAAAATACAGGAACAGGGATTCTTTTCATTTGCTGTTGGTTTTACTACATGCTTTTGATAAAAATGATTATGAGGAGGATATCTTCTAATTGCATCCCTGATAATATTTGCCAAATGATCCCTTCTTCCTTTTTCTTTTTTAGCCTTTATAAAATTATATTTTCACTTTCTCAGAAGGTTAGGCAGCTTTATCCTAGCTTGTAGCACTTTTTCTCAAATTATCTGTTTTCCTAAAGGCATTTTCTGTGCACAGTTTATCTGTAAAATTTCCCTGATAAATCTGAGGCCCTTAGGAGGGAAGGATTAAGCTCACTGCATTGCCTACTGTCCTATCATTATTCTAAGGTAGTGTCTGGTGGACAAGTCTCGAGCTGCGCTGGAGGGAGCTGCTGCATTTGGGGTTTTGGGGGGGGGGGGGGGATATAATTAGCTGTAAATAGATAAATGATAAAAAAGGTGTATTAACCACGATTTTGTTATGATAACAGCCATACTGTAAATAAGCCAGACTGGTGACAGGGACTACAGAGAGCCAAACTGAACTTTATAGCACTCTTTCATCTCTGCTTTCCCTGAGACATGGCTCCAGCTCCCTGCACCTTGCAGACTTGTAAATTTTGGAACAATTTGTTCCCAGAGGAGCATTAGCCTGTTATAACCGATAGATTCAAAGAAAATATCATTTACCCAGCTTGAATAGATATCCTCAAAGTCACTCCAAACTGTATGTCTCCTTTTTCTTACAAGTGAGTAATGACAATGTGATAGCAGAATATCACAGAAACTGAGTTTTATTAGCCATAGTTCCAAAAAATCAAGAACCAACCTGTGCATCTTCATATGTATATCTCCCTGGGTCTTTGACATTTTGGCTTGTTTTCTCATAGCTGTGGGAATCCAGGTTGATAGCACTTTGGGCCCCAGGAGCTAGAAACTCTTGCCAGATTTCTTCCACTCTGGTGGTTACATCCTGTAGAGGTTGTTTCTTAAGATCTTGGACAGCCAACCAAAACCTATACTAGGCAAAAATTAAGAGGAGAAAAGAGAAAAAGAGAGAAATGTAGGTAAGACGTGATGGATAAGCCTGGGCACAGTCCCAAAATACAGATGTAGAGCCTATCCTCGCATTTAGCTTAATTCACTGAAGACTCTCCATTTAGCATGATTTCAGAGTAAGGAGCAATATACTTTACACCAAATCCTTACACTGTGGCTAAGATTAGAACAGTGACAAGATACAGTGTCTTCCAGGACAAAATCCTGTTGGCGGTGAGGGTGGGTAGAGGAGCCAGCAGCCCAGTGACTCCTGCGCTGTTGCTGACCCTCGCTTCCTTACCAGATGCAGGCAGTGCCTAACCACCCCAGAAACACCTGAAATTATTGTACTCAAATGAAGCCGCTAAACCATATAGCCTGGTCCCCTACCTGCAATAGAGGGAAACAGCCAATTTGGGAAAAAAACACATCTGCAGTGCCAGTGCATGCAAGGCCAGGCTAAGTCCTTCTTGCCTGTCCCTGCTCCTCCCCTACCAGAAGGGAGCCTAACGCCACAGCCCTGACTCACCCAAAACACTCAACCATACCCCATCATACGGCTTTCCCCACTTCCTGGCAGGCTGTGAGTAAAATGGACTGGGGTGTGCTCAGACACTACATTAGTATCTGTGGAGTCACATACTGGTGGTGACATTTGGTTTTATAAACTGAAATAGTGTATTTGGGGTTGGTGGAGGGGGGTGTGTGCTTTGTCCTTTTCCATATTTGAGGTGTTAAGTGTGCCTGACGTCCTGCCTTGTTATTTGAACCACAAGTGACACCCCCACTTATCACACGCATGCAGAGAGTAAAGGCTAGCACTCACAGTGCAACAACCTGATGCCACATGTGGCTTGCTTTGCTTCGAAAACATTTTATCATTCAATTTCAGATGCGATGGGAATATACGAATGCAGAAGAGGCATGGAGAGAAAAGATGCTAATCATTCCAGAGTAGCTGGGACACTTCAGACAAACACTTGGCTAGAGAGAACATTTTCTGCTGGCTTATCTTCTGCCCCTGGAGCCGGGGAGGTGGGCTGGGAAAGCACACTCGTGAGAGAACCAGGCGCACTGTGAAGTGACAGCTTGCCAGAACAGGAGTGCCATCCATTTTAATAACCATTTGGCTCAATCTGAAAACCAACCAACCAGACCAATCTGACACTAACAAGAACAAGCTCTTTTTACTGCAAGCCATTGTGAATTCATGCCCAAGGCTGGATGTCCTCTTCAAGGCAAAGGGGAGTTTTGTCTTGGTAAAAATTTCAAAGCTATTCAATATGGCTTGTATCTGAAAATCAAGGAACATCAAAGAGGGGTACCAAGCCCTGCAGCCTCAACTCCAAGGCAAATTCCCTGCCATGAGAAATCATCCCGAAGCCAATACATAAGCAGGGCTTCCTGCAGGATTTATACAGCATTTACAAGAGAGAAGCAGGTATTTCTGCCCAAGAAAGGAGCAAAGAGATGATGGCTGCCCTGGAATTCGTGCTCAATTATGAAGTGCAAACGCACTCCCTGAGTCATCCCGCAATGGCTGAAGCGCCAGCCCAGCCCCAAGTTCACAAGGAGTCAGGAGAAGATCCCACATCGCCTCCTTCCCTTCTCTGGGAGGCAGACACCTCTCGCACAGGGCAGGGGCGGAGAGAGATGTACTGGTGTGTCCTCTCCGCAGGTGACCTATAAGCAGAGCAGGGCTGGCACGGGGGCTGCCTGCACAGAGGGAACAGCAGCATCGATCACAGGTTCTTTGCCCTTTATAAAACAGCATGTAAGACCCGGAGAAGGCTGATAACATGGTGTCCTAAACTGCTGTCAGAGACATAAACCATTTCAACCTCAATCAGCTTGTAATTAAGCTGCTGTCACTTGCAGGAGATACCCGTAAAGGTGCTTTATCCTACGCAGCCCCCCGAAGGCGCAGAGCGCTCCTGGGCCCCAGCGCGCCCACCCTGCCCCGCAGGGCACCGCCGAGGGGCTCAGTCCCTGCTCACAGCCGCCCCTCAGCCAGGGGACCGCTGGGGGGAGGGCAGGGGGCTGCTTCTGAGGGCCGCTGCAAAACAAAAATTAACGTTAAAACCTGACCGAGAGGCACAACATGGATGACTCCAGAAACTGAGGAAGGGCTGCCAGCATAAGGACAGCGTTGTACCCCCACCTTGGGGAAGGCTGCGATACCCCTGCCAGCGAAACGGCCACACAGGCACACCGCCCGCCCCAACAGCGCCCTGCCGGCACCCGGGGCGCCCCCCGCCTCGTCCTCCCTCCTTTTCACCCAGGGAAGAAGTACCGTTTTTAACATCGCAGCTGGGAGGGGACCTGAACGAAAGCAGCAGGTATAAATCAACACGCAGTTCAAACAGAGGAACTATTTACGTCTTTGTGCTGCTTAACGGCCAGGTCCCTGGTGCGGCGAGCCTGGCGTGGCGGGGACCGGCAGAAATCTGCCCTCCGTGGGGCACGCTGGGGACAGACGCCTGCAGCGGGGCTGCCTGCCATGGGCACGGTCCTTCGCTATCGTGGCTGTGGGCGAGGGCAAGGGCCCCCCCGCCCCAGCCCCCAGCCCCTCTGCCTGCTGCTCCTGGGCAGAAGACGCCTCTCCGCAGCCAGGCAGCGCTCGCCAGCGAGACGGCCGGTTGCTGCGAACGGCTGCCGGGACGGGGAGGTGCCGGCACCCCGGCCCAGCCCCCGGAGGGGCGCAGGCTGCCCCTCGGGCCGGCCGCCGGCGGAGGTGCCCGCCGGGAGCGCGCAGCCGGCTCAGGCGCGGAGCGGCCGTGCCGCCTGCTGGCCAGGCGGGGATGAGCCCGGCCCGGCACCGGGACCCGGCCCCGCCGCCCACCGCCGGCCCCGCGCCCCAACCTCCCCAGTGTGGCACCTGCCCTTGTGGCTTTGGCAGTGGTTAGAAACTTCCCCTGTAAATGCTTTTTATTTGAAAAACGAGGGGCTTGCATGGGTTTCACTTCAGTAGATATGCTTCCCTCGATGCCCCAAACTTTTCCTTTCCCGATACAAACTAAAAAAAAAAATTATTAAAAATTGGCAACAAGTTTCAGCCATCGGGGGTCACAGAAGATAAAACCACTTCCTGTGGGTAAAGTTCTTTTCTCGGTAACTCAGTTTTCAACATATGTTCACAGTAACGCACAAAACACCCGCATTCGTGCACTGCCAGCTTTACAGTGCATTCCTATAAGGCGGCATGTGTTCTTTGTTTGAGGTCTGCACAGGTGCGCAGTCTCCTTTCCCTTCAGGTAAAATTCCTATTTCCCATATTTCTACTTAGTTGTTTCTCTTTCCAGCTGACACTCTTTGAAGTTGGGAGGAAAAAAAATAATCAATCCACCAGTTAGATGAACATCGCAGCAATCTCAGGATGTCTCGGGAGATTTCCAGGTCATAAAAAATGTATAAGAACTCTCTGTTGGCTTTTTTTGGTTTTGTTGTTGTTGTTTTTTTGTTGTTGTTGGTTTGGTTTGGTTTGGGTTTTAATTGAGGCTTGGCATGTTGTCTGCTATATTTTGGGTACTTCAAAAATCAACAGAGTCAAAACAAATTGTAGATGAAAGGCAGCAACAGAAAGGAGAAAAAAAAGAGAGCAAGAAAAAGAGTTAAAATAAAACCAGAGAGAAAAATACCCAACTGACTGGCTTTCATGCTCTCACATAAATAATGGACAGCCAGTAAATAAGTAAGTTACAGGGCTCAGCTGAGCCCAGGAGACTGGTGGACATGATCCTGCAAGTTTATTAGAACACAGAAACACAGCTGGAAGGAGACCTGGGAGGTCACCGAGTCTAGTCTGTTGCTACCTCCGGCAATGCCTCACTCGAGATCCCCACCGGGACCAATTTTTCTCAGCTAGGAAGATATGGAAACACACCACCACAATCAGCCTGTGATCTGGGACTTGCACCACTGGGTATAAGAGCAGGATGTGGTCCCCTTGCTATACCACCAAATTATGTTAATTTCAAGGCATTCTCAAGTGCATACTTCACACAACCTTCTCTAGCATTACCAGGAATTTCTAGGTTTTCCAGCAGTTACTTTCTCCGATCTGCCTTGAGGACAACACAGAAGCCTACAGGACTCCTGCCAGTTTTAATGAAGATAATACTGACGTTTCCCAAGACATAATACATCCCCACCTGCAACAGTTCCCAGATCTCTGGATAGTTACTGGGAGAAGAGTCCTTAAAAAGATAACTACAAAGGCAATTTTTCTAGCAAGGTGCTAGATGCTGTGCTCTCAGAAAGTTTCTTACAGCTTCCCAGGGTTTGGGTGAGATGCATCTCACTTAACTGTAGATGTGTGCCATGCAGACACTGTCATTTGAATCAGTCTCTTCAGGCTTAGAGATGGTAGAGACAGACAAGGACTTTACAGTCTAATTTCACTGCTTTTAGTTTTGTTCCCACTCAAAGCTGAAACACATCCTTCCCGGGTGATGCGCTAACTCCTCTTCAGCTTCCCTTCTCTCACTGTAAAGGGAGCCTGGGTGATACAGAAGAAAGCACTACTTCCAAGCTGCCAACTTAGGTGAGACAGATCCCAGCCTTGCTGTTGGGCATAACTTAAATGTTGCTTGCATATTTAAGCATCCAGCAGTTGCTTTCCTTTCTGCCACACACTCCTAATACAAACTTGGGAGCTTTCTCTGCCACACCTGAACCTTGGAGAGCCACCTTCTGCTCTCTAGCACCACTGCTAATAATACATCTATTCTAATTTTCTTCATTAAAATTTCTGCCTTTACATCCTGTTGATATTCAAAGCTTTAAGCAGGCTTTGGAATACTGATCTAATATTAAATAATAATCATACCACATAAGCCAACACCATGATAATGATTCCCTAAGAACGATAGCTATGTTCCCATATTACCAAATAACGATACCAGTGTCTTCCAAAAAGGATACGGGATTTAACCTCTCTACCCCAGCCCACTGACTTGCAGCCTCCCTTTGCTACAAACCATCTCAAAACCAAACAGAATGCACATCAGCAGAGGGAGCAGCTCTGACTGACCGAGGAAGGCACACACTTGCCTTCTCATAATGAAACTTTCTCCATTTGTTTTAGTAGGACAAAAATGAACATGGGGGACACCTGTTAGTCATAAAACGGGCTGGATTTCCTTAGTGCAACCTCATATATGTTTCAGAAAACCCATCTGAGGAGTATTTTATTACAGTATATTAATTTTTGCACTTCTTCACTACAATTTAATTGCAAATGAGCACCGCTGTACAGAAGTACAGTAAGGATATACAAATTCAGTACTTGTTCAGCAATAAAATTTCAAGCTCATTTATGTAATTTAGTAACACTCCCTTGTTAATCTTACAAGTTAACTTTCAGGATTTTAAAAATAACAAACATAGAAGTGCATTGATTTTTCACAGTTTTGCTGCTAGCATGCTTTCTGTATTTCTCCTTGGACAGACAAATTCGAAAAAGACGATGGTCAGGTCCAATGTCATTTGAAGTCACTTTCTGGGGAATTTCCCTTTCAGATCTTGCAGGCTAGCAGACTGCAATAAAGCACACTAAAGCAATTGTTCACATGCTTTATGAATCTGTTTGATTTTCTAAGTGAAAAAAAATTAACAAAACGCAAACTCAAGGGCTGTGCAATCAAGTTCTTAGCTGGTGTAAACTAAGAACAACATCAAACCCGCTCACCACCAGCAAAGACCAAAATCCAACTGACTGCATGCTCAGCTGACAGCAGATTTCCTCATGCTGGGAGCAGGCATGATTCTGCCAGTGAGCCTGCAAGCTCTCTGGCCGCCTCTGCCAATGACCACTGGGCATACTGGAACAGGACTGCCCCAAAGAAAGCATGTGAACTAGTCCCTGTGCCCATCCACGTGCTGAGACGGCACCAGAACACCACAACAAAGCCTCCACAGTATAATTCAGACTGTGAAAAAAAAGTGGGTTTTACTGGATACTGCCATATCTAGGGCAGTCAAATTACATTACTGCTGGATTCTTTTGTGTCTCCAGGGCTAACCAGGGGCAGGTGAGGACTGTTGCAGATATCCATCTAGCGCCTCTGCTATAAGGAGCAGGGTTAAGGATCCATCATGCAAGAGTACAAGAGCACAGACTAGCACCCTGACACCAACTCGAACCCTCGCCTTCAGCACAGGCTGGCAGCTGCAGACTGCCCTGCTGCTAACCACCATCGTCCTGCTTCTGCACAAATGGATGAACGTGGCAGTAAATTTGGCTGTTTGTCACATGCAGGTGAGAGTCAGTAACCAGTTACGGTTCAGTAACCTTAGCCACTGAATATCAACCCATCAACCTCTACCTGTTCAGGCTGCCTCTCTGGCTGGCATGAGCTCTCTCCTATTTTCTCTGCAGCACCAAGCAAAGAAACTAACATTCAAATGCTTGCAATCCTGAACACTAATCCCAAGGTTTGCCCCAGTCCTGTGTCAAGCATAATCCTGGGAATCTCAGTTTCTCAGAGCTCACTGTAATACATACGCTTCTGCTGTTATGGGACCTGTTTTGGTTTGGTTGTATCTGCAGGATACAACAAAACACTAGCTCTTCCATGGATGGTACCCACAGCAGAAGAGCTGCTTTTCCTAAAATAAACTTGAGGGTTAGTGTTACAATTAGAGTTAAGATTCAGGACAAGGATGATAAAACCTGTGCCTATATCCTTATTAATGCTAGGACAAGCAGTGGGCTTGCTGTGTAGGCAGGGCTGTGGCTTTAGCTGGGGGTCTATGGGGGATATCTAGCTAGACATCTCTTTTTCTGTTGGTGTAAGAAGATACCAGGTACCAATAAGGGAAAATGGCTTAATACATTAGATCTGAGGTACACAGGGGTGACTAATGAATCCTAACACACTGAGTTTAGCACTTAGTTTTGCAGCTGGAAGGACTGAAGAGAGCGGCATACCCTTTGAAGGACTGCTACCCCAGAATGAAGCATGCTGTTGGCACTTCCAATGTCTTTTCATCAATTCTGCAATGGGACTGTACCTTGGAGCAATGTACTAGGGCCAGAGATCGGGTTTAGAACAGTGTTATGGATATGGACAAGGCCAGAGGGGCTGGATCTTCTAGCAAAGGTTTTGTCTTTGTCTAGTGTTGGTTTGCCACCAAAAGGGCATTTTATTGCTGCTCTCTGTTCCTGCTGTAGTTGAAGTAGCAGAATTGTGCACAACAGATTTATATACTCTCAGTCTGATGTAGGATCACATGGCTGTCTACATCAGGGGTCCTCAAACTACAGCCCATGGGCCGGATACGGCCCCCCAGGGTCCTCAATCCGGCCCCCGGTATTTACAGACACCACCCCCCGCCCCCCCGCCAGGGGTTGGGGGGGGAACCAAGCAGCTGCAGATGGCTGCCTGCCACTGCATCTGTGCACCGGCCCCCTGCTTAAAAAGTTTGAGGATCCCCGGTCTACACAATGTTTCATAAAGCAGTTTTATCTTCTTCACAACATGAGAAGCCAGGTACTCAGAATTCCCATACAGAGACAGTGCTATTAAGGTGAGAGTCAAGCTCTGGAACAGTTGTAAGGTGCCAGAATTCAACAGTAGCTGTTGCAAACCCGACTTGGTGCATGCCAGGACTGCAACAGTTTTTAGCCACATGATCGCCATACTGTGTTTCCCTCACACAACCCCTGCCACAAATACACATGCAAATCCTATATATTGTTGGGGTCTTAATAGTGATACACTGTGTTTCATCACATTATTACAACTTTGCAAGACCTTTGCATGCAACACTTAATAACACTGGCTCTGCTAAACACTGTTCCCGAGATTACTTACATAGCTCTAGTATTGGCATCCATAGTAGTGCTATGGGCCAAATCCTGCCATTTGCAACTTCATTCAAATGCATGTTTCTAGCAGTTCAAGACAGACCAAGCATTGGATTTCACCTATGCAAGAGAGTAGGATTGGTCCCATTCATTTAGTTAAGTCAAAGAAGGTTTTGCACCTGAGGTTTTCTGAGCTGAACTCTGATTCCAGGAAACGAAGGAACTGGTCTCGGCCTACTGGGTCCTTCAGCACCTCATCCATGGAGAAACCCCATCTTTTCACACGCTGCTGACTAGGTTCTTTGCTGTTTGGAGAGAGAAGGGAAAAAACAGATGGAATGCACATTTCTGCCTGCTGTCAGAGCAGCTGCTGCTGTTTCTGTTAAGCAGCAAAGGGAGGAAGATTATCAGACAAGGAGATGGTGGGGTTTTTCCAAGATTTTGCGGAAACACAAATTAGCAAATAACATACAAAAAGAAGCTATAAAGACCAGGATCATCATTAAAGCAACTGTACTATCTGGGTACATAGCAAAACAAGAGAGACAGTGAATGATACGATTTTCAGTGTAATTTCTGGTAGGTTTCATGTAAAGAACAGCATGCCATACTTGAATAATTATTCATTATGCACTTCTTATGTATCTCCTCAAATGTACCTTGGGATTTCTTATATGTCAAGGCAGAAATCTGCCAGCAGTGTTCCCTGGGCCGATGGTGGGCTCCAGGGCATCTCCTTGTGTTCTACAGTGCTGGCTGGTCACTTGGAAATGGCTTCAGATTTTCAGTTCCACATTTGCATCAAAAAAAAGCAGTTTCACTAAGGAGCAGTGCAGAAAAGATTTCTAAATATGGTTACTGCTCTGTGGCCTTTTATTTTTCAGTGCCTCTGATTTTTGGATGCCTACCTCTTGGAAGACTAAAAAGCCTCTCACTCCCACCCTCCATGATAATCACTCTTCCTTTCTGTCTCAGCTGGGACACTGAGATGCAGACTCCCCCAAAATCACTAAGAATCTTTCTCCTCAATTATTTCTTAATACAACCTTACTTACATAAGATGTTTGAATTGCCAGACATGTCGCAGAGATGCCTATGGGGAGAGGCAGTGCCGGGGAATCACAATGAGGATCCTACAAGACAGTCTACATCAGAGCATAATCTGGGCTCACAAAATGTTTGAAAGCTTCTGGTGTGATGGCGTCATACTATGAGACAACCACAAAAACAGAGCTCAGCTGCTCACGTTTGTGACAGTAGAGCCATTGTTAACAGTACATATCTATTAAACTACATGTCTCATCATGTCCACAGTGATTCCTAATCCTGGAGCCTCAGGGGACAGTGGCGATCTGTGCTGAAGACAAATAAGCCAAAGGGGTAAATAAAATGCCCACTTTGATTTTCTCTTGGTGTAAAGATTAAGCAAAACTGATGGGCACGTCCTCACTCGAAGTGCAGATCATTTGGGATGGCTCCTCCTGCACTTGCCCAGGAGCCAGCAGTGCTGCAGACAGGGGCACAGATGCCAGCCTACCTGTTAAGTGAGCCAGCACGGGCGCATGAAAGCCATATTTGTGCGGAGCTATGCACAAGCTAAGATCAGGAAATTTCCTGATGAATCCAGAGATCTCTGGCTGCTCTTCTTGCTACTGCACAATGTTCTAGCATGAACAAAAAAGCCAAAGTGCTGTCTAGAATTGAAGGCTTTCCGTGATGTTTCCTGAGTCCTGAGTGCCATGAAGGATGAACTGTAGTGGCACAGGGTTGTCCATACTCAGCAGCTGGCCTTGCCATTAGAAGTGAGAGGCTCTTTGTTTTCCTGAGCAAGGGCTCTGCTCTCCTAACTGAGGAAACAACTTTGCAGGCAACACAAGGGGAACTCAGGGATCACTTAATTATTCATGCAAGTTGCAACTAGATGCAGATGCAGTGAGTTCTCTTACAATAGAGAATAAAATGGAAATACAGAGCTGTTTGTTCTTCCATCTCCCAAGAATACAACTTTCTTTTTTTCATCAGCAGGAGAATCAACTTCCTTAACTCTGAAATTGTAGCAGAAGCCAAGTATTTATTTTAAATGCCTATAAGGCTGTGACATCAGCTTAATTGTATTCTTCAGGGACAGACATCTTTTCTGAGATTTGCAGCTACCTCAACAGATGTGGTTATAACAGATGCCTGGATTACCTTGTGGGTGGGGGTTCCTCCGGAGAAGTATTTTGCAGGGGCTATAACTGGTTCTAGCCCTGCTAGGGAGGATGGAGAAAATGAGCGAAACTGACTAGAAAGGAAATTATAAAATATTAAAGTTACATGAGGAGAGGCAGAGATTAGGGAAGTTTCTGTGACTACCAGAGAAGCAAGTGAAAAAATCTTTCACATCCCAGACCATATGGCTGTTAAACAGGGAAGAAAACTTGCCCCTTTCCTGGAACATGGATTCACTATGAATTAGCTTTCTTAGGCTGGTAGCTTCTTAAACTTTACATTATTATTCAAGAATAGACAGGATTAGATTTGGCATTCTCTTTTCAAAGATTTGCTAAAGTGAACTCCCTGTTCAGATCTGGTGCCAAACAGCAGCAGCTAAACACTAGGAGAAGCTGCTCAGCACTTCCAGTAGCTGGCCACAGCATGTGAGCGAGTACTGAAGGTGGTATGTGGCATGGCAATTCCATGCTGTGATACTGCTAGGTACAGAGGCAGGCAGGACAATTCTAGCCCCACTACAAGGACTGTGGATAGCCTATGATGGCAAGACATGTAGACACTGGCCAGACTTCCCTTGCACCAGCATCACGTGGGCAAAAGATCTAAATTGCAGTGCTGTGCTTGTTTTTTTGGAGAAACTGAGGTGCAAGGCATTGGAGGTCCTAGTGTCATTCCTCCTCCTTTTCATCTATTAGACACCATAACAGAGACAAGCCAGTTTGTTCACTAACAGGTGAGGCCCAAACTCACTTTCATCATCTATTACAATTCTGACCTGCCAGGTCTCACACATTATGTGTGAGCTACACTCCTCTGGCTCCTGTGCCAAATCCCCCTCCGCACAGCAGGAACAGTCACTGCCCTATGACCCATCCTATTCTGCCAGTAGCATCTTTCATGGGATCCCAGGACAGGAGCAGGGCTGGAGCACTGCAGCTGGGGGAGGACCAGAGAGCAGGCTCTCAAGGGTCAAAGGAGATGTGCTAGAACAATATTTCTTAGCAGTATACTAGATCTGTGGACTCTTAGACCTAGGTCTGTGCATGTCCTTGACAGGCATGAGAGCATCCACTACCTGACTTAGAGAGTACCACACATCAGGTCATATGGCAGTGGAAAGGCTGAATAATTCACACAAGAAGTGATAAAGCATAAGCTCCTGTTTAAACCTTAGCTATGTTACTTGTACCCTGTAAAGTTACACACAGCTTCCTATCCAAACAGGGCAGTGAGAGAAGCATACAAACAAAACGGCAAGACAACTCTAACATTACTTAAAACCACCGATTCTTACCTCATTTCAATGTCCCACAATGCTGCATCATCACTTATCCAGGGATTGGAAGGCTCAGCAGGAGTTATAAACGGGTCATATTCCACATATTGCTCTGTGTAGGCTATTAAACTGCGACAAAACAAAATAAAAATAAAATAAAATAAAATTAAAAGAAAGAAAAAAAATTGGGGCCTGGATACTGAGTCACATGTCAGAGAGGTACAGATTTTCTTTTTTTTCTTGTTTGTGTGCTTCTTTTTATTTTTTGTAGGGATTAGTCAGCTTCTCAGCAACCACAGCAGTCCCTTTTCCCAAGGATGGTGCATGCAAGGATTCCTCTGCAAACGCGCACCAGCTCACTGCAGTATCTTCCTGAAGCTCATCTCTGTTGAGGTGCCCATAAAAAACCCAATGAAGCGACAACTGGTCCCCCAGAAAGCCACCGGATGGCTGTGAAGCGCATGTCCTCCTGTTCATTTGTTGCCTCTTGCCCTTTTGGGTTTTGCAGACTTTTGCATCCACTTAACTTTATGCGTTATGAGTAACTCATCTAAATAGGGTCATGTGCTGTATGTAGCTAAGAATATACTTAAATCTTTGGAGGATCACGGTCCTGAATGTCAAAGCTTCAGGCTATAGATGATTTTTTTTTGTTACATTGGTATATCCTTTAGTCTAATGGCACTATTGTAAAATACTTCAACAGTAGTTTATAATAATTAACTTGGAATGTAGTAAATTATATGCATGTTGGAAAAACACCTGACCTTTATACTGGCTTGCTTCATGATGAGCAAGATAAGACATATAGCCTCTAATCCTCACTAGGATGAGATTCAAAGAGCTTCCTGGGAAAAGGACTGTGCTTGCATAAGTGATTCAGGAATTCCACTGGGGTTGCAGCTAGGGGCGCATTTTTACAAAAGAAGGACAGCATATATGAAATAAATCAAAAGAAATTTGTTCTAGACCATATTGGAAATACTCTAAGGCACTTTTTAATTTTTTTTGCCTAGGTCTGCCAAGTAATTAACTAAGTTAATTGAGTCTCATCATACTGAACAACTAATCTACTTGCATCGTGATTGTCCATGCTAAACCTTACCTCTGGTCTTCCACATCTCAAAAAGGTAGGAGAATGAAAAGACCCCGTGAAACAAAGGGTCACAAAAGGCAGAAAGTTTCCCTGACCTGCTCTACAGTAATTATTTCTTTTTGTTTGTCCTAGCTCTTATCATGAGGCATTAAAATCACACACTTTTGTAACCACAGCAGGTTCCCATTGCCCCTCAGGGCACTCAGGGCTGTCTCATCTCATTTCATTAATTACATTTCATGACTGCTGTGGGTCAAGGGTTGGAGGAGGGAGCAGCGTCCAATTTCAGAAAGCAGCAGCAATCCCTGAGACATCAATGAGAGAGAGGGTTGGTTAAAAAAAAAACCAACAAAAAGGATCAATCAGAAGACATCTGCTGTGAAACTTGAATTGCTCCTAATAAAATAATAAGAAGGCATCAGAGGTACTAGCACAAGTACTAGAAAATATAAATGGGGAAAAAACTAAATTAGATGAAACAAGGGGGAACTGCTAAGCACATTTTTCTGATTCAGTATAATGACAGCAGCAGAATCACTGCCTTATTGTCTACAGCAAGCTACAGGCAGGGACTCCTAAGGGAAAGCATTTCTGTCAAAATGCAGACCTGGACTTCTGGACTTTCAGGTGATGCACTGCAATTCTGGTAGAAGAAGCTGTGGGAAGAGTTCCCTGAAGGTTGCAGAACTTGCCTTGAAAACCCAACTGTTTTGCAATCAGGGGGCCCTGCTGAGCCTTCACAGCAACTTTGAGGAACTGAGAGGACGGCACTGATTTTCACCTAGGGAGCTGAGATTGCGTGGGAAGATGCTCTGGTTTTCCCCAGCCATGTCTGTGATGTCACATGTAGTGGAATTGCACTAACACTGCACGATGCAGTCTGGGAAAACAGCAGCTAGGAATATATTGATAGTTTTGCTCAACAGTTCCCATATTTCACTGCCAAATCCTAAACCTGACAGTGTGCAGGTCCCGAGTGGGGAGAAAGGAAGTGTAAGAAAGGAGAAGAAAACTGTTTCCAAGGTGCCTGGACCAGCTGAGGAATGCCTGCTCCCACAGCTGCTGCAGGTCTACTCCTAGAAGGGAAACAGCGAGGAGGGGGAAGAGTAACTTTAGTAGCAGCCATTTATTTCATGGAAGCTAGGGATGAGCTTTTGAGAGCCTTTCCATTCCTCTTCTGCTGAACAAGGGCTATCCCATAGAATAGCATGCATTAATGGAAAATGTGACTGGTCTACCACTATTAAAATAATTTATATCTTATTCCTATAACAGAATAGATAGCAGCTTATTTCCCCCACTACCCCCCTGCCTCATGTACTCCTCATTACTTCCCTCACCCCACCTGAAAGTGCCTTTGCGCTGTACTGAAAAAGTGCAGGTGGTGCCACTGTCAGGCTTGGCTGCCTAAAGGAGCTTGCCAAGAAGTTGTCTCCTGCACCCCAGTTTGCCACACTCTCACTTAGAGTCCTGCCAAGCCATTGGACTCGCCAGCCCCTCCACTTCCCTCCCGCCTACTCTGTGACACCCCACGTCCAGCTGCCCTGCCCACTACTCCCCGCACCAAGCCCTGGGACCCTCCAGCAATGCTGCCATCCAAAGTCATCACAAAACCAAACACTTACTCACAAGATATAAATATCAAAACCATGATTTTCATTGTTTATAATTTCAAAATGAAACTTTCAAAACAGGAGAAAAGAACTTTTTGATTGTTCTGATTTTATTTACTTTTCTCCTGGTTATCAATTTGCACCGGTTTTGATAGCAACATTTTCTTCTCCAATTTGGATCAATTTTAAAAAAAGCCCAAAGCCCTTTCAAAGCAGGAAAATTTTCTGTCCAGTTTTACTGAAAATTAATAGGTTTTTTTGGCATGGACAATTTTACATTTATAATGTCAGTAGCTCCTAATGAACTTGAACAATAGGTGTGTTATGTGGACAGGATCTGATGGTCACAAGTAAAGGAGTTTTACTGAGTCCATCTTATTGAGTAAATACCTACCTAGAAAAAATTCAAGCAAAACAGATCTGTTTGCTTGTAAATTACCCACCTGGAAATTATTACTGTCTCGGCATATTAGGGTCATTGTAAGTAAATTCAGTACAAATTGACATTTTTTTGGTAAAGCCAAATGTATCTTCTTGATAAAAAAGAACCAGAAAGCCCAAAACATAAATATGAACGCGTCAATTTCAATCATACAATATAGCCTATGCAGGATTTCAGGGAGCCTCTGAACATTTTCTATTTAATTGTATAAATTTTCATTTTAATTGTTAAACTTTATGAACCAATAAGAACTTACTTTGGGGCTCTCAACATTTAATTTGCCTAGTTTAGTGCACACACCCTAATTACAGGTGCAAGCACTGCAAAGCACATATCATAGGGTAATCTCTTTTTAATTTGCTTAAATAAAAATTCCTCTATTATTTCTCTACAAGGCACCAGCCTTTATCATGTCCCTCATGTTCAACACAGTTTTGCTCGAGAAGTGATGTACTGAAGAGCATGCCGATCCCCACATTTGTCTCAGCGATTCTCCTGCAAATGTGTGTAACTTACAGGTATCTAAGTAAAGGAGCTGTCATTCCCAATGAAATCTGAGCTTGTTCTTTACCTGTTCATACTTTCCTACTGGAACTAAATATTCTGCAAGTCAGATTGTGCCCTGATTGCCTCTATGAGAAAGCCACCTCTTAAAACACTGCCTTGAGTAGGCCAGGTACAATACCAGCACTTTCCCACAGGGTTTCATATATGTAAGTGGGAGTAGAAACTGGCCCTACAACCCCATTATGAATCAGACAACGAACATAATGCACAACAAGATGCAAATGCAGCTCCCTCCCCAGAGCTGTGCCAGACTAACACGAGATGCACACTGAGAGTTCACCCACAAAAGAAAAAAAAGAGTATTTTCAAATTGAAATAGGAATTACTTTGCTGCAAATAAACTTTAGGGTTGTGCAAGGGTGGGAAACAAAAGTACTGCAAGAGTTCTTTCTTTTGTGAATAATATTTCTTTTGCTCCTACAGTACAACAGCATCCTCATTTTTCACCTGCTTTTTCTCAGTGGCAGAAGAGCAAGTGCAGAAGTGACACCGGTCAGCAGACAGGCAGCACGGCTGGTCAAGGAGTGGGAAGGATGGATGCAGAGAGAGGGGACCAGCCTTTGTGCGTTCCTGCCTGCTCTCTATTTCTGGAAATGCCAAACTGGAGAGAAGGAAAGAATGGGAAATCATGCAAACAGGGACACTCACCTTTCTGCTACTTTGGACATCTTTAAACAATGTCTCTCTATCTGCACATTCAGGAAAGTTATCTGAAGAGAGAGATGACAAGGACATTAACAATCCATCAGCTCTACAGCATGCATTGACAATATCCTAATACACTATTGATTTCTCTTTCCAAACAGCTAGAAAGTAACTCAGAAGGAAATGGGACCCTTCCCTAGGTATTAGAAGAAACTTATTAATTGCTTCCAACAGGAATCTCCATTTCCTATGGCAAAGCCCCAGGGGAAGCTTCAGAGGACCTAATTAAAAGTAGGAAAGGCACGTATTTGGGGCCGAGGTTCCTAGACTACTCAGGGTGCAATATGATCCCCTTTTTACACCACACTCCTCTCTTCCATTTCTCTGACTGGCACCACAAGACCAATAAAGGCTTTACAGCACATTAGCACTCTGCTATGAACTAGTTTTTCACAGCACCCTGGCAGCCTATGTTGCCTATGATGGAAAAGGTCAAGGAATTTAGTGTTCAGGTTTAGTTCAGAAGACGATCCTAAAACTGGCTGCCTAAAAAACATGTTTAAAGCTGCCTTTATTAAAACGCTGACCTTGTGACTCCTGTCTGTACTTCAGTGTGCTGCTGCTTGTTGCAGGAAAGTAATTTTGAGGGACAGCTCCCTGGGTCAGGGCAAGGATGTGCGAGTTGGCTGGCCATTCCTTGGAGTGATTGTGCAAATAACTTTTTCCTAGTTCCCCAAAAGCTCTGACTGTACGGTCTAACAGTCACACACCAAACGATGCCTTTCCTCACCACCCGTCCCCAGCCTGTGCCCCAGTATGCCAGCTTCTTCCCTAGCCTTTGTCACTGCCCATTTTTCAGGCACCCTCAGTGAACTGGAAATTAATCTGTCTGCTGGTCCACAGACAGAGTAACAGCAGATTCAAAGGTCAGTATTATGCATAACACATATCATCATACAACTGCACTGTTCAATGAATCTATCTATCTATCTAATTAAATACTTCTTTACATAAAGTATGTGAGAATCAAGGACAGGTAAAGCATACAATTGGTTTTGCTGGTATCTCAAAAACTGTATATGCTTTTTTCTTTTTTTTTTTTCTTTTTTTCTTTCTTTTTTCTCCAGATATCAATTCTCAGAAGTTGCCACCTAGCCATCTACTTACTTGTTTCCGGACATCCTCTTTTGTAGTTTTGCGTACAGGTTGGGAGGGCATGTGTACAGGGCTTTGGGGCTGAGACTCCTCAGTAACCCCGTATACAGACTGTGAGGAACCAATAAACAAACAGAAGAGATTACAGCATTTCCCTCTGTCATGCAATGAGGCAAAATGCAGTATGCAAAGCACTAAAATAACAACCAGCAACTTCCTACTGTTTATATCCACACAGGTCAATAATCATTCAGCCTGGAGCAAAATTTACAGATCAGACAGTGCTTGCAGACACCTGCACTTGGAAGGTCTGCAGGCATGTTAAGAAAAGAGATTATTTTAAATGTTAAAATGTAGCTGATAATTTTGAGGGGCTCTGAAGGCTTTGTGTCAATGCTTGCAGGATGAACACTGCGAGTGGTCACTGTTGTGAACCAAGTGGAGAAAGAAAAGACTAGAAACTAACCCTATGGCATTTTCTTTCACTTGGTTTAATTTCTTGTTGTAAAACTACACATCGAAGAAAGTTCTTAACCAGGTGTCAATAGGTCACGTTCATGTGAACCTTTCTAAACAAATACCTTCAGATTGAGTTGTAGCCATTCATTTTCAGGACAGAAACCTGCACTGACAGTAATACCAGTTACCTTTTCAATTAGTGTTTTTTATTCAAAATTTATAGGAGACATATGAACAGCTCTGCTGCAATATAACTACCAATGGAAGTTCAGGAGTCTGGTGTCCCCTCTAAAACAGGTAACAAGTGACAGGACAAGAGGAAATGGCCTCAAGTGGTGCCAGGGAAGATTTAGGCTGGGTATTAGGAAAAATATCTTAACTGAAAGAGTTATCAAGCACTGAGAAATGCTGTCCAGGGAAGTGGTTGAGTCACTGTCCCTGGAGGTATTTAAAAGATCTGTAGGCGCAGCAGCTGGGGACACGGCTTAGTGGAGGACTTGGCAGTGTTAGCTTTACAGTTGGTCTCGATGATCTTAAGGGTCTTTTCCAACCTAAACGATTCTGACTTTATATACATAGAAGAGCTATAACTTTCTGGAAGTCCAAGACACCCAAGTTGCTAATGATCCAGCCTTTGAAATGATTAAGGCTGGTAAACAGCTCTGAAAAACCTGTGCCCAAATAATTTCTGAAAATGGGACCTAGGTACTTTTGCCAATTCTTTTTAATTTTACAGGAGGGCAGAGCCAGCAGACATCTGGGAATCAGAGCTCCTTAATGACCTTCTCAGCTCTACTCACCATCCAGTCTGTACTACTATGCTGGTAAAATGGGAATAGCAAATTCACCAATCAGAACAAAATGAACTGATATTTGAAAAACACTTTTATTGGTTCCTATTGAGTAAGTCTGATATACTGTAGGTGTTAAGTGTGATTTACATTAGAAACAAAATAAAACAAACCACAATAATCCCCTGCAAAAGAAACCAAAACCAGAAACTCAAACTGACCTTTTTCACCTTCTGTGGGTTTTTCATACGGCGACACTTTCTAATGTCCATTTCTGTGGTGTTCACACAGCCCGGCTGAAAAGAGATGGTAATCGTATTACTCCTCTGTTCGCTATCTTCATGCTACCTTACCTTTCTAAAATATACAATTAGATCTTGTCCAAAACCCCTTCCTGAAGTTTGTGTCCCATAAATTATCCTTGCTAAGCAAGAGACTGCACATACCCAAAGTTGGCATCTCAGCATCCAATCCATTTACTCATAACTTTGGCACCAAAAGGAAATATCTCAGCTAAGACGGGAGCTTTTTCTAGCAAGTTTGAGCCAGACTGGGTAAGCTGTTTTTCTTTTGTACGTATAAACAATCTTCAAAAGTTCACATTTATCATATATTTCCAAATCAATAGTTCCATG